>NC_057400.1:71757378-72095664 GCF_019320065.1 Cervus canadensis
ACTTTTCCTGCATTCACATGGCTCACAGTAATTATAGATACATTCAGACTTTGAAGCTGAATGCACTCTATCCTGCAAGTCATTTGGTAGTGATTCTCTCAAGATGCTCATTGTCAAATTGTTAAGTAAAACAAACAGTGATTTAGCACCCTTTAGGTCGATATCCTTTTAGGCTTCTGAGCAGTTTATTGTACTGGGCTGCCAGAGATTTCATGTTGAAGCAGCTTCTGGTTAAACCTTCCACTTTCTGAGTTTAATTGAAATGTATAGGACTAGAAGATGCCAACCCTGGAGGAGGGCATGGCAACCCACTCCAGTATTCTTGCCTGGAGAATCCCCATAGATAGAGGAGTCTAGTGGGCTACAATCCATGGGGTCACAAAGAGTTGGACATGGCTGAGCAACTAAGCACAGTACAGCACAGTAGATGCCAAACTCGGTCCAAGTAGCAAATACTTCTTGTTGGGGTGTGTTTGCAGAAATACTTCCACAAAATTGCTTTGATTCCAATCCTAAAAATCTTCCTAATTTTCCTTCTTATCTTCACTCACATTATAGCACATCATGCCTCATCACATGTTGTTTGGATACTTTAACAGAACAAGGTGTTCCTGCTTCAAGTGTTTATCCATACCTGGAGTTATTGTGGCAGACCCGGCTTGTGGTCGTCTCAACAGGTCTTCTCACTCCTTCCTCCTTGTGAACAGAATTCTATTTTTTAAGGTATTCCTCTTCTTCTGGTAAACCATGGGATATCCAGCCTCAAAGATTGTGTCTAATTTAATATAAGTCAACTGTACTGACCAATCAGTGATTTAGGCATAAGAGTGGATGCAAATCTGGCCATGAGACATAAGAAGTCTACTTGGGGTTGTGTACTTAGTAAAGATTTTTTTTCCCTCCTACAGAGAGAGTTGAAAAATAGATTGTACTGCATGTTGGACGAAAGTATGCAAAGGCTGGAACTGTTGCAACCACTTTGCAACCCTGAAGAATTCTCACATAAGAACAATCCAGCATGTAGAATGAAAAGATAAAAAGATTTTGAGGAGATTTTTGAGTTGCCAATTAACTGATCATTGACTAAGGTTTCCTTTATATTAAAACCAAAAAAAAAGATCATGATTTTCAATTACTTGCAGCTGATGCATCCAAAATAATCATCTTTGCTAAAAGCAAACTGCTTATTTTTACTTAATTATTGTGTTTAACACCTTTTGACTACCCAGTGTCTCAGCAGAGATCTGAATTCCTAGATATGGCCTTTGAAGTCCTCTGAAATCTAGTCCACTTCCCCATTGCTAGACCTTTTTTTCCCTCTCATCTTCACTCTTTATACTCCTTACTCATACAAACAATAGCCATAGAAAGACTACTTGCAGAATCCTCAGTTCACTATGTGTAATCCTGTTGAAATACCTTCATAGAAGCCCTACTACCTTCCTAGAATATGCTGCCTACTTTTGACTTATGTGTATTATTTCTAATCGCTTTTGGGCTCAGCTCGGATGTCGTCTCCTGAGGTATGATTCTCAAGCATCTTCTGCTCAGCTGGGTGGTCTCTGCTTTGTATTCTCCTAGCCTTTTGTTTATGTTCCAACCTTGAGTCATCTTCTATACTATTTGCCATTACTGATATCAGGATCTATCTTTAAGGTCATGGCCATGAAAGCCAGAGACCAGCCTGGTTTATAGATTATTTCTAGGCCTTAGTGAGTTCATAATGCCTAATGGTTGTAATGTGACAGTTTAGAAAATTCAGACTGCAGCACTTTTTACAGTCCAGGTTATCACCTTGTCAACTCATGCCCCTTAACAATTGTTAAGAGACCACATTCTTTGAGGTTCCTTAGCCCAACTCTTCTTGGAATTTGTATCTTCTTATCCCAAATCTCCTACAACTTCAAGAACAGAGACTGTAAAGCAAGAATTAGACTCTTCTATTTCTAGTTGCTGGTCTGGAGAATATAAGGAAAATGGAGCACCTATTATGTATTAAGCATTTACATGATTCCTGTTTTTATAAAACATAGACTCCCCAGTGATGCGTGCCTCTGGATGTGCCTTTGGAGGAATTTTAGAATGATATAGCCCATGATGCAGCCATTTCAGCCAACGTGGTAAGGAAATTCAGAGAAGATTTCAGAGAGGAAGTGAGATGGGAGCTGACCTTTGAAGAAAACGTGGGTATGTCCAAGGCAGAAAGCCAGGAAAGGGCATAAATGTCAAAGGAAACACCTGAAGTGAGTATGTGAATGTGATGGCTAAAGTGTGAGCTGGAAGCGATCTGCTTTAATGGCCACAGTCCTGCTGCCCCAGATAGTTGTGCTCCATGCCAAAAGCCACTTCCTGACTCCCTACCTCTGCTAACCAAATTTGGTTGATACTAAAGTGAGTGCACAGTCCAAGAGCCAGAACCTCTGATTTGTGCATAGAGACACATTCTCTCTATTCTCTCATGAATAAGAACCGAGAAGTGCTAATGTTGATGACTCTAATTAACATGGAAAGCCTGGAAATACTAGGGGGCAGTAACAAGGGTAAGCTGGGGAGATGAGCTGGCAGAGAAGACTGAAGCAGACCTACAGAAGAAGGCAGAGAGGCAATAGTAACCTGAGCTCTGGAGAAGGGACCACCTGTATTTGTTCCCTTCTCACACAGATGTAAACAGACTTCCTCAAGGTTGTAGCACTAGTATGTGAGTGGACTGGGGTTAGAATTCAAATCTTCCTGACTCCAAAGTCTCTGCTAATGATATTACATGAAAATGAAAAAAATAAAAAGACAGCAAATATACACAGCAGAAAACATGTTGCTTACTGATTCTTAAATGAGTGCATAGAGTCATATAAGGAAATATAGGATTCTTCCTAAGCATAAAAGTGACTCAATATTTATAACAGCAATAGCTAACATTTTTTGGGCAATTACTATGTGCCAAACACTGTTCTAAGTACTTTACATGGATTACCTCATTTTAGGGGGTTTTAAGGCATGCTGCATTCTAGAACTTATCTTTCCATAAGTTACTTTTCAGGGAACTTGGACTGATTGGTAATGCACAGTAGTCTTTTTTTAAAGTATCCTCTATTTAAGAGTGTTTGTTATACATGTGTTTCTAGCTCCAGATTTTTTTTTTTTTCATTTCAGTCTCAATACAAATAGGAAGAAAAATCAATAGAGAAGAGACTGACCAATCCAATGATAATTTAATTAATTTTTAGTAAAATGATTAGTATACATGATCCTTTACATTTGTAAAATGGATTTTTCAAAGTATATTCACAATTATATCATTTTAATCTTATAAAACTCTGTGAGTTCAGGAGATTATGATATCGTGTTACTAAGACCAATCTTTGCACCTGGAATCCAGAGAGTGGATGGGGAAAGGAGCTGGTCTGAAGGCCTGAGTAGGTGGAGAGCTCACTAAAGCAGAAAGCTGACTGATTTCTCAGGTTCTAGCTACGGCTCTGTGTCAGGTGTTTCATGTAGATGAAACGCTGTGGTTTACCCCATAGCCAATCTGTGATTTGATGTTGATTTCTTCCTGATTTGGGTGGAGTTGCTCAGAGCTGGTAGGCTGCAGTCCATGAGGTCGCGAAGAGTCGGACATGACTGAGCGACTTCACTTTCACTTTTCACTTTCATGCTTTGGAGAAGGAAATGGCAACCCACTCCAGTGTTCTTGCCTGCAGAATCCCAGGGACGGCAGAGCCTGGTGGGCTGCCGTCTATGGGGTCACACAGAGTCGGACACAATTGATGCGACTTAGCAGCAGCAGCAGTAGCTCTGAGCAGGATAAAAATAAAATCAACTTAATCTAATCCTTTTCACTATTTTTAAAACTCAGCCAGCCCATGTCAGACTAGGTGCCTTCCTGGGGTTATTAGGGTCTCTTGTTTTCACTCTCCCGTGGGATATGTTGAAGGTGACATCAACAAGACGGCAGAAAAGAAGGTCTCAGCCCTTATGCCCCCACCAAAACAATAATTTAACAACTACTCATGGACAAAAATTGTCTTGGGAGAGCTCTGGAGTAAAATTAACAAGTTGAAACAGCCAAGAAGAAGATAAAAAACTGAGTGTGGCCACATAGAAAATCAAAGAGGCACTTACCTGCATCACACAAACCCATAGTCTGGCACAGCTTGGTTCCAGGAAGGACCCGTTGGTTTTGACTTTCCTCATAAGACAAAAGGAAAGCAGGAGACCCAAGCAGACTTCGCCACTGAGAACCCGAGGGGCCTTTGCCACCACTAAGGGCATTGGCAGCCTTTGCTGCTAAGGACGTCTGTGGTCTTGACTAATGCTGACACTGCTTCAGCTGCTGAAGCTGCTTCGAGGCTTTGCTGTTGTGTTCCACTGGAGCCTTAGCCACTATTGTGGCCCCTTGGAGACATAGCTGCCACCCCTGCCAATTGCCCAGAGCTGAAGTCACAGGCCATGGGTGCCCAATCATGTGTCCCTGGCAATGGAGCCTCACACACCCCTGTGTGTGTTCTCAGTCCTGGTATTATCACACATCCCACTCAGACAGCCCACAGGAGTGAAGGTCTATCCTCACTGAAGCCAGTCCTTACAGTCTGAAAGAGGTTATACCTTCTTCAAATGCACAGGCACCAATGCAAGATTATAAGAAACAAGAAAAATCAAGGTGACATGACACTACCAAAAAAGCAAGATAAAATTTAAGAAACCAATTTCCAAAGAAGGTGGTATCCAGAAACTGCATGAAAGAGTTAAAATAGTTGTTTTAAATAAATACAGTGAGCTACAGAACACACATAATTCAACAAAATCAGAAAAACTTTACATGGACAAAATAAAAGTTTAACAGGGAGATAGGAATTGTACAAATGAAACAAAGATAAATTCTAGACCTGAAGAATACAATGAATAAAATGAAAATTGTAATAGAGAGCTTTGATATAAGATTTTATCAAGCAGAAGAAATAATTAGTGAACTCAAAGACTAGTCATTTGAAAATTACTCAGTCAGTGGAGAAAAAAAGAAAGAATATAAAAAAGTGATGACATCAATGAAATATGGAAAATCATCAAAAGAATCAATACATGCACTATGGGAATCTCAAAAAGAGTAAAGAGAGAGAAGTGGCAGAAAGTACTTAAGGAAATAATAACTGAAAACTTCCCAAATCTTTTGGGAAGAAATGGACATCCAGATTCATGGAGGTAAAAAAAATTCTAAATAGAATCAACTCAAAGAAGACTATAATTTTGCATATAATAAAATTGTCAAAAGTAAATGATTAAAAGAGAATTTTGAAAATGGCAAGAGAAAAGCAACTACTCACATATAATGGAATCACCATAAGACAAAATGCATTGACTCAGCAGAAGTTTTGCAGGCCAGCAGAGAGTGAGTTGATACATTCAAACTACCAGATTTTTTTTTTTTTTTTAATCCTGCCAATCAAGAATACTATACTAAACAAAGCTATCATTTAAAAAATGAAAGAGACATAGTGGCCCAGATGAGCAAAAACTGAGGGAGTTTGGGCGGACATCCTTAGGTCTGTCTTATAAGCTATGTTTAAGGGAGTTCTTCAAATTGAAGCCAAGACATATACAACTATATGAAAACATAATTTCACTGTTAAAAGTGGATATATAGACAAGTACAGAATAATGTAACACTATAATAATGGTGCATAGATTAGTTTTACTTTAATATAAAAGTTAAAAGACAAAAATTCGCTAATGTATACACAGTATGAAACAGAGCAAACTCTAACTACAAGAACACAAAATGTGTGCTTATGGGGAAGTGAAAGTGTAGAGTCCCTGCATGTGATTGAAGTTCATTTGTTACTAACTTAAAATAGAGGGTTATATCTATAAAATATTTTATGCAAGCCTCAAGGTAACCACAAAGAAAAAACTTATAGTAGTCACACCAAAGATAAGGGAAAAAGAATCAAAGCAGATTGCCACAAAAAGTCATCAAATAATAATTACTTTAAATATAATTAGATTAAGTTAAGGTAGTTCAATTGGTAGAGAATCCATCAGCAATGCAGGATACTTGGGTTCAATGCCTTGGTTGTGAAGATCCCCTGCAGAAGGGCATGACAGCCCATTCCAGTATTCTTGCCTGGAGAAGTCCATGGACAGAGGAACTTGGTGGACTACAGTCCATGAGGTTGCAAGAGTTGAACACAACTTAGTGACTAAACCACCACCAGATTTACTTCACAGTCACAGCCATAGAGTGGCCATATAGATTAAGAATAAACAAAAAACAATATCCAGCCATATGATGTCTATGAAGAACTCACTTGCTTACTTATATTTATTTATTTATTTTTATTTAGGAATACTGACATATAAAAATTATATTAGTTTTGGGTGTATAACATGATTCAGTGTTTGCATATATTATGAAGTGATCAACATAATAAGTTTAGTTAACAGCTGTCATACATAGCTATGATTTTATTTTTCTGTGATGAGGACTTTTAAGATCTACTCCCTTCAAATAGGCAATGCAGTATAGTTACCATATTGTACATTACATCTCTATGATTTATTTATTTTATAAAAGGAAGTCTGTGCCTTCCAATCTCCTTTCCCCATTTGGCCCATCTCCCACCCAAAAAACTCACCTTAGATTTAAGGACATATAAAGACTGAAAGTGAAAGAATGGAAAACAATACACCATGCAAATAGTAACCAGAAAAAGCAAGGATGATTATTCTTTTATCAGACAAAATAGACAAAACCAATTTTAGAATTACATAAGAATATGTATGGTTACAAATGGTTACAAAGCCAATTCAAAAGGAAGATGCAAGAATTAAAAGTATATATAGGGCCAATATCAGAGCACTTAAAGATATGAAGAAAATACTGATCTGAAGAGAAAAATTGATGGTAACACTTCAATACCCCAGTTTCAATAATGCATAGAGCATCAAAACAGAAAATTAGTAAACAAACAAACAAAAAAACCTAGTAGTCTTGAATATTCCTATAGTTAAAATAGATAAAGCAGACATAAACAAAACTTTCTAGAAACCAGCAGAATATTTGTTCTTTTCAAGTGTACATGGAATATGCTCCAGGATAGATCACAAGACAAATGAAAATGATAATACAATATATAAAAATGTATAGGATGCAGCTAAAGCAGTACTGAGAAAGAAGCATATAGCATGAAATCCCTACATTAAAAAAGAAGAAAATATCAAATAAAAAATCCAACTTAACACATTAGGAACTAGAAAAATAACAAAGTAAGTCCAAAGTTAGAAGAGGGAATGATATAGTAAAGTTTATACCAGAAATAAAACTAGTAGATAATAAGAAAAACTATTACAATAGATGCCTTAGAAATTAAAAGGATCATAAAGGACTATTATATGATAACAAACTGGATAAACTAATGATATGGATGAATTCCTCAGTTAATAAAATAGGAATACATTTCATTAAGTATGTGAAAGACTTATACACTGAAAACTACAAAACATTGCATTTTTTGTTGAAAAGGTTCTCCACTGAATTGTTTCCTGCATCTTCGTCAAAAACTCAATTGGGTGGGTCTAGTTCCTCATTTTAATTTCATTCCATTGATCAATATGTCTATCTCCTTGTCAATACCACAGTGTTTTTATTGTTGTAATTACATAGTAAATCTAATATAAAATAGAATACTCCCTCATGCTTTGTTTTTTCAGTGAAGGTTGTTAGCTGTTCTATAGTCAGACTTTTCCAGATACATTTTAGGATAAGCTTTTATGTCTATGAAAAAGTTTGGTAGGATTCTGATAGGAACTGGATTACACATATAGATCAATATTTGGACAATTGATAACTTTCCTATATTGAGTCACATAATCCATGAACATAGTATGTTAAACTTATTTCTTTTCTAAAGATTAATTCATTTTAATAGGAGGATAATTACTTTACAATATTGTGATGGCTTTTGCCCTGCATCAACATGAATCAGCCACAAGTGCACATGTATCCCCCACTCCTGAAACCCCCTCCCACATCCATTCCCACCCCATCCCTCTGATTTTTCACAGAGCACTGGCTTTTTGTGCCCCATTCCTTGCATTGAACTTGCATTTGTCATCTATTTTACATATGGTATATACATGTTTCAATGCGGTTCTCTCAAATCATGCCACCCTCGACTTCTCCCATAGAGTCCCAAAGTCTGTTCTTTACATCTGTGTCTCTTTTGCTGCCTTGCATATAGCATTGTTGTTACTGTCTTTCTAAATTTCACATATGTGCATTAATACACAGTATTTGTGTTTCTCTTTCTGACTTTTCACCTTATATAATAGGCTAAAGTTTTATCCTCCTCATTGGAAATGTGTTCCATTTTATAGCTGAGTGATATTCCATTGTGTATATGTACCACAACTTCCTTATCCATGCATCTGCTGATGGACATCTAGGTTGCTACCATGTCCTAGCTACTGTAAATAGTGCTTCAATGAATATTAGGTTACATGTGTCTCTTTCAGTTCTGGTTTCCTTGGGGTGTATGTCCAGCAGTGGGATTATTGGGTCATATGGCAGTTCTATTCCAGTTTTTTTTTTTTTTAATTGAAGGACAGCTGTGTTACAATTCCCAGTTTTTTAAGGAATCTCCACACTGTTCTCCATAGTGGCTGTACCAGTTTTCATTCTCACCAACAGTGTAAGAGGGTTCTCTTTTCTCTACACCCTCTCCAGCATTTATTGTTTATAGACTTTTTGATGATGGCCATTCTGACAGGCATGAGATGATACCTCATTGTGGTTTTGATTTGAATTTCTCTAATAATGAGTGATGTTGAGCATCTTTTCTTGTGTTTATTAGCCATATGTATGTCTTCTTTGGTGAAATGTCTGTTTAGTTCTTTTGCCCACTTTTTTATTGGGTTATTCATTTTTTCTGGTATTGACTGCATGAGTTACTTATATATTTTAGAGATTAATTCTTTGTCAGTTGTTTCATTTGCTATTATCTCCTCCCATTCTGAAGACAACCTTTTCACTTTGCTTACAGTTTCCTTCATAGTGCAAAGGCTTTTAAGTTTAATTAAGTTCCATTTGTTTACTTTGGTTTTTATTTCCATTACTTTGGGCAGTGGGTCATAAAGGATCCCTGCTGTGACTTATGTCAGAGAGTGTTCTGTCTATGTTTTTCTCTAAGAATTTTATAGTTTCTGGTCTTTCATTAAATCTTTAATGCATTTTGAGTTTATTTTTGTGTAAGGTGTTAGAAACTGTTCTAGTTTCATTCTTTCACACGTGGTTGACCAATTTTCCCAGCACCACTTGTTAGAGATTGTCTTTTTTCCCATTGTATATTTTTGCCTCCTTTGTCAAAGAGAAGGTGACCATAAGTGTGTGGATTTATCTCTGGGGTTTCTATTTCATTCCATTGATCTATATTTCTGTCTTTGTGCCAGTACCATACTGTCTTGATGACTGTAGCCTTATGGTATAGTCTGAAGTCAGGCAGGTTGATTCCTCCAGTTCCATTCTTCTTTCTCAAGATTGCTTTGATGATTTGAGGTTTTTTGTGTTTCCATACAAATTGTGAAATTATTTGTTCTAAGTCTGTGAAAAATACTGATGGTAGCTTGACAGGGATTGTGTTGAATCTATAGATTGCTTTGGATAGTATGCTCATTTTCACTACTTTGATTGTTTCAGTCCATGAACATGGCATATTTCTCCAACAATTTGTGTCCTCTTTGATTTCTTTCATCAGCGTTTTATAGTGTTCTATGTAAAGGTCTTTTGTTTCTTTAGGTAAATTTATTCCTAACTATTTTATTTGTTTTGTTGCAATGTTGAATGGGATTGTTTCTTTAATTTTTCTTTCTGCTTTTTCACTGTTAGTGTATAGGAGTGCAAGGGATTTCTGTGTACTAATTTTATATCCTGCAACTTTACGTACTCATTGATTAGCTCTAGTAATTTTCTAGTGGTATCTTTAGCATTTGCTATGTAGAGGATCATATCATCTGCAAACAGTGAGAGTTTTACTTCTTCTTTTCCAATCTGGATTCCTTTTATTTCTTTTTCTTCTCTGATTATTGTTGCTAGTACTTCCAAAACTATGTTGAATAGTAGTGGTGAGAGTGGGCACCCTGGTCTTGTTGCTGGTTTTAGAGGAAATGCTTTCAATTTTTCACCACTGAGGATAATGTTTGCTGCTGGTTTGTCATATACAGCTTTTATTATGTTAAGATATGTTGCTTCTGTTCACGAGGTTCTCAAAGCAAGAATGCTGAAGTGGTTTGCCATTCCCTTCTCCAGTGGACAACATTCTGTCAGACCTCTCCACCATGACTCGTCCATCTTGGGTGTCCCCACATGGCATGGCTTAGTTTCATTGAGTTAGACAAGGCTGTGGTCCATGTGATCAGTTCAACTATAAAGAAAGTTGAGCACTGAAGAATTGATGCTTTTGAACTGTTGTATTGGAGAAGATTCTTGAGAGTCCCTTGGACTGCAAGGAGATCCAACCAGTCCACCCTAAAGGAGATCAGTCCTGAGTGTTCATTGGAAGGACTGATGCTGAAGCTGAAACTCCAATACTTTGGCCACCTGATGCAAAGAACCGACTCATTTGAAAAGACCCTGATGCTGGGAAAGATTGAGGGCAGGAGGAGAAGGGGACGACAGAGGATAAGATGGTTGGATGGCATCACTGACTTGATGGAATGGGTTGGGGTGAACACCGGGAGTTGGGATGGACAGGGAGGCCTGGCGTGCTGCAGTTCATGGGGTCACAAAAAGTCAGACACGACTGAGCAACTGAACTGAACTGAATTGATGTTGCTTTTATGCCTGCTTTCTGGAGGTTTTTTTTTTTTTTTTTTTTTAACCATAAATGGGTATTTAATTTTGTCAAAAGCTTTCTCTATATCTGTTGATATAATCATCTGACTTTTATCTTCCAATTTGTTATTATGGTGTATCACGTGGATTGGTTTGCAAATATTGAAGAGTCCTTGCAGCCCTGGAATAAAGCCCACTTGGTCATGACGTGTGATCTTTTTAATATGTTGTTGGATTCTGTTTGCTAGAATTTTGATGAGGATTTTTACATCTATGTTCATCAGTGATATTGGCCTGTAGCTTTCTTTTTTGTGGCATCTTTTTCTTGTTTTGGTATTAGGGTGATGGCTGCCTCATATAGTGAATTTGGGAGTTTGCCTTCTTGTGCAATTTTCTGGAAGAAATTGAGTAGAATTGGTGTTAGCTTTTCTATAAATTTTTGGTAGAATTCACCTATGAAGTCATCTGGTCCTGGGCTTTTGTTTCTTGGAAGATTTTTGATTATTTTTTTGATGTCCGAGCTTGTGATTGGCCTGTTCAGATTTTCTATTTCTTCTTGTTTCAGTTTTGGAAGGTTATACTTTTCTAAGAATGTGTTTATTTCTTCCAAGTTGTCCATTTTATTGATATATAGTTGCTCATAGTAGTCTCTTATGATCTTTTGTGTTTCTGTGTTGTCTGTTGTGATTTGCCCATTTTCACTTCAAATTTTATTGATTTGATTTTTCTCCCTTAATTTCTTGATTAGTCTGGCTTACAGTTTGTTTAGTTTGTTTATTTTCTCAAAGAACCAACTTTTAGTTTTGTTGATCTTTGTAATAGTCTCCCTCATTTTCTTTTTCACTTATTTCTGCTCTGATTTTTATATTTTCTTTTCTTCTACTAAATTTGTTTGTTTGTTTGTTTTGGTTCTTCATTTTCTAGTTGTTTTAGGTGTAAAGTTTGGTTGTTTATTTGATGTTTCTCTTGCTTCTTGACGTATTTTTGTATTGCTGTGAACCTCCCTCAGCACTGCTTTTACTGAATCCCATAGGTTTTAGGTTGTCATGTTTTTATTATCATTTTTCTATGCATATTCTGATTTCTTCAGTGATTCGTTGGTTGGTTATTCAGAAGTGTGTTGTTTAACCTCCATTTGTTTGTGTTCTTTGTAGTAGTTTTTTTTTTTTTTCCTGTAGTTGACATTTAATCTTACCACACTGTGGTCAGAAAATATGCTTGAAATGATTTAAATTTTAAAATATTTACCAAGGCTAGAATTGTGGCCCAGAATGTGATCTATCCTGGAGAATGTTCCTCATGCACTTGAGAAAACAGTGAAATCCATTGTTTTTGGGTGAAGTGTCCTGTAGATATCAATTAGGTCTAACTGGTCAACTGTATCATTTAAAGCTTGTGTTTCCTTGTTCATTCTGTTTGATTGATCTATCCATAAGTGTGAGTGGGGTACTAAAATCCTCCCCTATTACTGTGTTGCTGTTTGTTTCCCCTTTCATACCTGTTAGCATTTGCCTTATGTGCTGAGGTGCTCCTATCTTGGGTGCATATATATTTATAATTGTTATATCTTCTTCTTGGATTGATCCTTTGATCATTATGCAGTGTCCTTCTTTGTCTCTTTTCACAGCCTTTATTTCAAACTCTATTTTATCTGATATGAGTATTGCTATCCCCATTTTCTTTTGGTCTCCATTTTAATGAAATATCTTTTTCCAGCCACTCACTTTTAGTCTGTACGTGTCCCTAGGTTTGAAGTGGGTCTCTTGTAGACAGTATATATAGTGGTTTTGTTTTTGTAACCATCTGGCCACTCTTTGTCTTTTAGTTGTATTGTTTAACCCATTTATGTTTAAAGTAATTACTGATAAGTATGATAAAGTTACCATTTCCTTTATTGCTTTGGGTTCATTTTTATAAACCTTTTCTCTATTTCCTGCCTAGAGAAGATTCTTCAGCATTTGTTGAAGAGTTGGTTTGGTGGCACTGAATTCTCTCAGCTTTTGCTCATCTGTAAAGCTTTTGATTTCTCCTTCAAATCTGATTGATATCCTTGCAGGGTAGTGTAGTCTTGGTTGTAGGTTTTTCTCTTTCATCACTTTCAGTATGTCTTGCCATTCCCTTCTGGTCTTAAGAGTTTCTATTGAAAGAGTCCATATGTTCATAGAGTCAGTGATGCCATCCAGCCATCTCATCAACTGTCGTCTCCTTCTCATCCTGCCTTCAATCTTTCCCAGCATCAGGGTCTGTTTCAGTGAGTCAGTTCTTCACATCAGGTAGCCAAAGTAGAGTCACATTAGCCCCCTCAGATTGTCCTCAGGGCATTCAAGCCCAGTTTTTACCCTAAGGACTGACGATGTAGCGTGTGCTTCCCTGCCCAGCCCCCACTTGCTGCTGGCAGACATGAGTTTCTGAGCCATTTCTCCACTGGTAATGTTGATTAAGCACTTTTTTTTTTTTTCTTCTGGGTATGTTGCCCTTTGAGATTCCAAATATCCCCACCAACCGGCCAGTGAGCGGGTTTCCTATTGTGTGGAAACTTGTCCTCCTTCACAACTCCCTCCCCAGGATGGACCTCCTTTGGTCCTTAAATTCTTTGTCTTTATTTTTGTCTTTTATATTTTGTCTTACCTCCTTTTGAAGAGATTGGGCTGTCTTTCTGGTTGTCTGATGTCCTCTGCCAGCATTCAGAAGTTGTTTTGTGGAAGTTGCTCCACGTTCAAACGATCTTTTGATGAATTTGTAGGGGAGAAAGTGTTCTCCCTGTCCTATTCCTCCACCATCTTGGGATTGCCCCTCTAGAACCTATTTGTTTAGGTATTGTTTCATTTCTTTCAAATTATAGTTTTGCTTGTAAGTTTTTTTGGTTTTCATGAATTTGTTGCTACTGTATAGGCAATAAGTTGGTTTTCATGTGTTGGTCTTGATTTGAAAACTTCCTCCTGCTAAACTCATTTACTAGTTAGAGGAGTATATTTCTGTACTTTCGTATGTCTATGTAGACTATTGCATCATCAGCACACAGGTCGACTTACCAAGTAAAGAAATGCAAAATACATTTATTTCTCTCCTTTCTGCTCTGTGTATCTATTTTTCTTTCCTTTATTCAATAGATAGAACTTTTAAAAAAATGAATTAGATTGGTGAGCATGGACATCCTTGCTTATGTATGATGCTAGCTGAGAGTTTTTGTAGTTGTTCCTTATTAAATTGAGGGAATTATCTTCTATTTATTCCTCCTTTCTTGAGAATACTTCTCTTAAATAAACTCCCTGCTACTTTCTCACTTTGTTTGCCTTGTGGGACTCCAATAGCACACAGATAATTTCACCTGATGGTATCTCACAACTCACATAGGCTTTCTTCACTAATATATATAAATGTTGTTCTCCTCTGACGAAAAATGTCAAATAGTTTTCTTCAACTTCACAGATTCTTTCTTCTGAATGATCTAGTATGTTAATGCATTTTAAATTTAATTCATTATAATCTTCTGCTCCAGAAGTTCTATTTCTTAATTGTTAATTTAATTTTATTTATTGTTTCCACAAATTCATAACATTGTATTCTTATGTTTTCTTATATTTCACTAAGTTTGCTTAGAACAACTATTTTGAATTCTTTATTAAGCAAGTTGCAGATCTTCATCTTTGGGATTAGTTAGAGGAAAATTATTGTGCTCCTTTTGTGATGTTAGATTTCCTTGCTTTTTCAGGTTATTTGAAGTCTTTCATTTCTGCTTTCACACCTGAAGAAAACATCGCTTCCTCCAGTCATTACTGACAATCTTTAAGAGACAATATCTTTTGTTTAGCCCTTTTAAGAATTAGGAAGTTTTCTCAGATCTTGTCTCGGATCTGATTCCATTACCCAACCTACAATTCTTATTCCTTCTTGAGGGAAGAATTCATAGGATTTTATGCATTCTCCTGATCCTGCAAAGTCAGCTTTAATTTCATGGCTGCAGTCACCATCTGCAGTAATTTTGGAGCCCCCCAAAATAAAGTCTGACACTGTTACCACTGTCTCCCCATCTATTTGCCATGAATTGATGGGACCAGATGCCGTGATCTTAGTTTTCTGAATGTTGAGCTTTAAGCCAACT
Organism: Cervus canadensis; assembly: GCF_019320065.1. Lineage (NCBI taxonomy): Eukaryota > Metazoa > Chordata > Mammalia > Artiodactyla > Cervidae > Cervus > Cervus canadensis. Next base: position 71,772,303 of record NC_057400.1, read on the forward strand.
TTTTCACTCTCCTCTTTCACTTTCATCAAGAGGCTCTTTAGTTATTTTTCACTTTCTGCCATAAGGTTCGTGTTATCTGCATATCTGAGGTTATTGATATTTCTCTGGGCAATCTTGATTCCAGCTTGTGCTTCTTCCAGCCCAGCGTTTCTCATGATGAACTCTGCATGTAAGTTAAATAAGCAGGTGACAATATACAGCCTTGATGTACTCCTTTTCCTATTTGGAACCAGTCTGTTGTTCCATGTCCAGATCTAACTGTTGCTTCCTGACCTGCATACAGGTTTCTCAAGAGGCAGGTCAGGTGGTCTGTATTCCCATCTCTTTCAGAATTTTCCACAGTTTATTGTGATCCACTCAGTCGAAGGCTTTGGTATAGTCAATAAAGCAGAAATAGATGTTTTTCTGGAACTCTCTCGCTTTTTCGATGATCCAGCGGATACTGGCAATTTGATCTCTGGGTCCTCTGCCTTTTCTAAAACCAGCTTGAACATCTGGAAGTTCTCGGTTCACGTGTTGCTGAAACCTGGCTTGGAGAATTTTGAACATTACTTTACTAGCGTGTGAGATGAGTGCAATTGTGTGGAAGTTTGAGCATTCTTTGTGATTGCCTTTCTTAGAGATTGAAATGAAAACTGACCTTTTCCAGTCCTGTGGCCACTGCTGAGTTTCCCAAATTTGCTGGCATATTGAGTGCAGCACTTTCACAGCATCATCTTTCAGGATTTGAAATAGCTCAACTGGAATGCCATCACCTCCACCAGCTTTGTTCGTAGTGATGCTTTCTAAGGCCCACTTGACTTCACATTCCAGCATATCTAGCTCTAGGTGAGTGATCACACCATTGTGATTATCTGGGTCGTGAAGATCTTTTTTTTTTTACAGTTCTTCTGTGTATTCTTGCCACTTCTTGTTAATATCTTCTGCTTCTGTTAGGTCCATACCATTTCTGTCTTTTATTGAGTCCATTTTTGCATGAAATGTTCCCCTGGTATCTCTAATTTTCTTGAAGAGATCTCTACTCTTTCCCATTCTATTGTTTTCCTCTGTTTCTTCACATTGATTGCTGAGGAAGGCTTTCTTATCTCTCCTTTCTAGTCTTTGGAACTCTGCATTCAAAGGGGAATATATTTCCTTTTCTCCTTTGCTTTTCACTTCTCTTCTTTCCACAGCTATTTGTAAGGCCTCCTCAGACAACCATTTTGCCTTTCTTTTTCTTGGGGATGGTCTTGAATCCTGTCTCCTGTACAATGTCACGAACCTCCGTCCATAGTTCATCAGGCTCTCTGTCTATCAGATCTGGTCCCTTAAATCTATTTCTCACGTCCACTGTATAGTCATAGGGATTTGATCTAGGTCATACCTGAATGGTCTAGTGGTTATCCCTACTTTCTTCAGTTTAAGTCTGAATTTGGCAATAGGAGTTCATGATCTGAGCCACACTCAGCTCCCGGTCTTGTTTTTGCTGACTGTATAGAGCTTCTCCATCTTTGGCTGCAAAGAATATAATCAATTTTATTTTGGTGTTGACCATCTGGTGATGTCCATGTGTAGAGTCTTCTCTTGTGTTGTTGGAAGAGGGTGTTTGCTATGATCAGTGCGTTTTCTTGGCAAAACTCTGTTAGCCTTTGCCCTGCTGTATTCCACACTCCAAGGCCAAATTTGCCTGTTATTCCAGGTGTTTCTTGACTTCTTACTTTTGCATTCCAGTTCCCTATAATGAGAAGGACATCTTTTTTGTGTGTTAGTTCTAAAAGTTCTTGTAGGTCTTCATAGAACCGTTCAACTTCAGCTTCTTCAGCGTTACTGGTTGGGGCATAGGCTTGGTTTACCGTGATATTGAATGGTTTGCCTTGGAAACAAACAGAGATCATTCTGTCGTTTTTGAAATTGCATCCAAGTACTACTTTTCAGACTCTTTTGTTGATTATGATGGCTACTCCATTTCTTCTATGGGATTCCTGCCCACAGTAGTAGATATAATGGTCATCTGAATTAAATTCACCCATTCCAGTCTATTTTAGTTCGCTGATTCCTTCATGTGCTTACTAGCATCTAAAATTTCTCATACTTGCTACACTTGGGAGCCTACCCAGGGAGCAGGCTATAGTTTGTGTGTGTGTGTGTGTGTGTGTGTGTGTGTGGTGTGTACGTGGCACATGGTGTATTGAGATTGCTCATAAGCCAATTGGGGGATCTTCGGGTGAGACATTCTCAGAAGATTATTGGCAGACTTCCTAATGGAGTCTACAAAGCATTCAGTAGGAGTCATTTCTTTTTGATCTCTTCTGAGAAGCTTGGCTCCTATTATCCCTGTCCTTCCCCTCTCCTTTGTCAGGGAGCATATTTAGTATTCTGAACAGAGTAAGAAGTGGGTGTGTCTTTGGAAACATCTTACACAACTTTGGAAGCTGAGAACATCACTCACATGTTCTCAGTTTTCTCCCAATAGAGAGAATAAAGTTTGATAAGGTTTTGGCACTGAGTTCATCTGCTTTAAGGGAGGGATGGCACAGATAAAGTGTAAATGTTTATCTTACCCCCATCAGGGCGTCTGATCTTGGCTTTTATTTGTTTGAATCATGGGCTGGAACTTATTTGCTGGACTTGCAGACTTCCACAAATGTGCTATCATCCAATATTTGTCAAAATTAGCCTTCTTTGGGCTGAAGGCAGTAAACAACCCTTATTCCAATATTTAAAAAATTAAAAAAATGTGGATGTGGGTGGGAAAAAAATAAAGCAAGATTGACAAAGAGTGAATAATTTTTGACTCAAGGACATGGTTAAAAAGAAGTTCACTGTAATATTAGTTTTGAATTTGTATATTTTTGAAATTTTCAAGAATAAAAATATAGAAAAAGTATTTCATAAGGTGTTCACTCATTCACTTATACACACCTAGATTTCAGATTAACTTAGTGTTTTTTGAGACACCCGGTTGTGTCATTATTTCACTTTTCTCAGTCTGTTAAAGTCAAAAGGAATTTGAAATCTCTATATATAACAGCTTTCTTTGCAAGTGCACTCCATGTCAGTTGGCTTTTCATGGCTCCAAATTGCTCTCTGAGTTTGGGTAGAGACATCTGGCTATTCTAGGTAAGTACACTTATTGGCAGATGGACAACTTTCTCCATATGGACTATAACATTTACCATAAATTTATATGCATAAATATACCTTTAATAGGTGCCATATGTTGGTTCACTGCTTAACATTCATATAGTAGACTTCCTCCTCATCCTTTCTTCTCTTCTTTAGTCTATCCCTTTTGCTTAATAATTGGGGTACCTGATTTCATTCTGTGCTATTTCTTAGAGCTCCTTTCTTAGATTTCTTGCATCTTTAGGGGAAGAAGTAATGTATCAATCAAGACATATAGGAAGCCATGCTTATTGCCTGTGTGGAGGCCATGGAACCAGCTTGAAGAAGAGAGGGAGAAGACGTTGGAGAGCTAGAGGGTGGGTCAGTGTACACAATGAGCCTGGGAACTTCTGGCATAGAATGGATTAAACTATTCTGGATTCCTATTGCTGCATAAAAATCCACCCCTAAAAGTAAAGGCTTAAAACAAAAATAATTTTATTTAGGGGTTTAGCTGGGTTATTTTTGTGCTCCATGTGAGATTGACTGGGGATGTGATTATCTGAGTGGTCACTGGACTAGAATATGTAAGATGATTTACTCCCACATATGGCAACTTAGTAGAGATTGCAGGAAGTTTAGATTCAGTTGATATGCTTGCAATGTCTGGCCCATTCCCTCTTCTACTATGTGGTTTTAGGACTTCTCTGTCTGACCTCTATATCATCTCTCACAGAAGAAAGCCAAACTTTTCACGTGATGGTCTAGGACTCCAAAAAAGGCCAAAAAGTAACCATCAAGCCTTTTGAAGTCCAAGACCCCACATTGTCACAACTTCATTTCTGTCACATTCTATTGTTCAAGGCAGATCACAGAGTCATGGACTGTAAAAGATTCAGTGGGGGAGGGGCAAGTGTCACACTGGAGCATGATTGCCAACTAGTTTTCCTGTTTCCCCTTTTGGTATTCAATAATTCATATTTTCCACATACAAGACACAGTCACCTTATCCAAAATTCTCCAAGTCTTGTTTCAATATTATATCAGGTTTAGACATGAAGCAAGGATCTCATCACACAAATGAGGTACAGATGTAGACAAAGCTTTTTGGATGTAGTCTCTCAGATACACCTCAAGTATTGTCCGTCTTGAATAGAAGAGCTGTGAAGTGAAGAGATAATGTTTCTATTCCTCATCACCAAACAGATGATGATACAGAAATCAGTTCATCATAATCCTGGAATTGATTTAGCACACATCTCTTTAATCCTGCTCCCTGGGAATGGTCTTCCACAGCTCTTGGCTCTGCCTTCTTCTTCTTTCATAAGAAATGCTCCTGTTTGTAATTGAGAAACATTCTTAGGCTGTTTTCTTCCCAGAAAAGTTTGAGGGCTCAAAGAACAATTTTCATTATGAACTGTATTATCTCCAATTAGGCCAAATTGGTACAATTTCTTTAAAAATATATACATTCATTTCATATCAAATTAAAATTCTGTTCCATTTCTTCTCAGGCTGTGTGTGAGAATGATGTTGGACAGTACCTAAAGACTCCGAGAAACCTTTTTGTCCAGCTAAAAAGTATCATACGACATACCTTTTATGTCGAATCTAAAAAGAAATGATACAAATGAACTTACTTATAAGACAGAAAGAGACTCAAAGACTCACAGATTTCAAGAACAAACTTATGGTTGCATGGGGAAAGAATGGGAGGAAAGGATACTCAGGGAGTTTGGGGTGGGCATATACACACTCCTATATTTAAAATGGATAACCAACAAGGACCTGCTGTATAGCACAAGGAACTCTGCTCAGTGTTATGTGGCAGTCTGGATGGGAAGAGGGTTTGAGGGATAATGTGTACATGTATATGTATGGCTGAGTCCCTTCACTGTTTATTTGAAACTATCACCGTATTGTTAATCAGCTAGGTGTGTGTTAGTCACTCAATGTTTATCAATTATTTGTCATCTCATCAATGGTAGTCCACCAGGCTCCTCTGTTCATGGAATTCTCTAGGCAAGAATACTGGAGTGGACAGCCATTCCCTTCTCCAGGGAATCTTCCAACAAATGATCAAAACTAGGTCCCCTGAATTGACAGGCAGACTATTTACTGTCTGAGCCAGCAGTGAAGCCTCTTAATCAGCTATTCCCCAATATAAAATTACAATTCTTTAAAACAATCAAAGAATCTTAACAGTTGTACTTTTGATCCCTGTTGAGTCTTGCCCCCAGGGCCACAAGTGCGAGACCTTGCACCTGTGACCTTGGGTGCAGGACTCAAGATTCCCCCCTCTTCTTATCAATGGACTAAATCTTTGACATCTTAACACCCTGTTCATGTCTAACTACCTGCCTATCCCTGTCCAGGGTCATGGGGACCCAGGTCATTGACGAAAGGGGTGGAGACCACTCTGGCTTCTTCCTACTAGAAGGGGTCTGTGTCCCAGGGCTCACTCTCGTCAGGGTGCCTTTATGGAGGGAGATGAGAGTCCATGGAATGATAAAAGTGCTTTTTCCAGAGTAGTCCATGTATTAACCTGCTGGAATCCTGGTTGTGACAGCATCTGGAGATTTTACTTATATTCTAGAAGAGACAAACTTACCAGGAAGGTAAGATACACATAGCACAGATTAACAGAACTAGAAAAGCTATCAAGGGACCTAGAAGAGCGGACATCCAGGATAACCAGGGCCTGACATCGGCCTGTAATGTTGGTGTTTCTCTAGGTATGAGAAGATGCAAGAATTGGGGCTCATGAAAAATTTTACTTGAAAATATCTAACAAACTGAAGGCCTGTCCTGCTTGTTTTACCAGAGCACAGAGCTCCTTTCAGTGTGTGTTTAAGGTCAGCAGCTGTAATTACTCTGGACTTAATCTTTGTACAGGCAGATGACAAGTTCCATTTTCCAGTCAGCAGGGTCCCTACAGGCTCATACATTTGATCATGGTTTCAGGGGAAACTCATGTCCATTCTGTCCCATGATTCCAGGAATGCTCATTCCCAGGTCTAGGAAGGTTTTTTTTTTTTTTTTTTTTTTTTAATGTACTGCTACTAGACTAGGCCCTGAAAATAGCAAAAATCATGAATCATATCTGCCTTACTAGTAGTCTCTTATGGTCCAGGAAAATATTCCCTCTTGTTGCTTCTTCCCCATATCTAGAGTTACATTATTATAATCATTGATCTCATATGGAACTATACATTATATTTTTATTAGAGGCTCGGTCATACATTTGGTAATGTAAGAGACAACTATTTTGTAAAACAGGCAATATAGAAAATAACATAGCTAGCAGTTAAAATAAGTTGACAAGTAAAACTTAAGAACTTTCACTGGCTGTAGCCCAGCATATACCATGTCGTCTGACTCAGTCTGTTAAATGACTACAGTACAGCCTGGTTTTAATCTGGTTGTAGAACATGGGCACCTGATCCTTATCCAAAGATTGATTAGGAAGTTAGGCTTCAGAAATAGTGTCTTTTTATTAACTCAACTAGATCTTGTAACAGTATAACATAACAGCAAAGGACTAACTGGGAAGTGAATATTTAATAAACACACCTTAAGTAACAAAACTAGAATCTAATATTTAGTGAAACATAATTTTTCTAAAATTATTCCAATTTTATTAGTCCATTGACTAATGGACTAATGATTCATGCCTGTCATTAGTTTCTGTTGAGGTGGATTTTTTTCTTCTAGAGGTCCCCACTATACTTTGAGGTTTCTGTATATGTCAGAAGACAGTCTTTTGATTTATCTAATAAAGCTATTTAGGACTCAAGTATCTGAAATTTTCAGAGGAACAAGACAGAGGAGAAAAAAAAAAGTTTTAATTTTCCCACAGGTGTAAATTACTAAATTGTTTTAAACCATAAATAGTTTGAGGAGAAGAATTTCTTTATAACTGAAAACAAAGATCAGAAACCAGTAATATGTGAGACAAAAAGTCATGAAAATTGTAATAATATTTAGCAGTTTATTTAATCCCATGTAATTAATTTTTGTTCTGTTGTCCTTGGCTGATGATTGAGGATGATAGTGAAAGTGATAGTTTTTAAGAAGTATGTGAAATTTTTGTTACTGCTTGTGTGATTTGTCCAATGAAATGGGTGCCTTGATCACCGGAGATTGTGGAACAGATACCAAAGTGGAAGACACATTTTAAACCATTTTTTCCTCCATTGTGAGAGCACCAACTTTGCAGTCAGGAAAGGCTTTATACCATCCAATGAAAAAAGAGGTTTTTGAAGGAGCAGGGACAAGCCAAGTGGCCATTTTGGATTTCTCATAGCCCTGACTGTTTGTTAAAATCCCTGACTTAGGAGTAGGTGTTATTGCTGTTTTTCAGTTGCTCAGTCTTATAAGACTCTTTGTGACCCCGCCGACTGCAGTACACCAGGCTTCCCTGTCCTTCACCATCTCCCAGAGATTGCTCAAGCACATGTCCACTGAGTCAGTGATGCTATCCAACTATCCCATCCTCTGTAGGCCCCTTCTCCTCTTGCTCACACTCTTTCCCAGGAAAAGAGACTTTTCCAATGAGTTGACTCTTCTCATCAGGTGGCCAAAAATTGGAGCTTCAGCTTCAGCCTCAGGCCTTCCAGTGAATATACAGGGATGATGTCCTTCAGGATTGACTGGTTTGATATCCTTGCAGGATTTTCAAGAGTCTTCTCCAGCACCACAATTTGAATTCACCAATTCTTTGGCACTTAACCTTCTTTATGATCCTACTCTCACATCCATACATGACTACTGGAAAAACCATAGCTTTGACTATACGGACCTTGGTCGGCAAAGTGATGTCTGCTTTTTAATTCACTGTCTAGATTTGTCATAGTTTTCCTTCCAAAGAGAAAGCATCTTTTAATTTTATGGCTGCAGTCATCATCCACAGTGATTTTGGAGCCCAAGGGAATAAAATCTGTCATTGTTTCCACTTTTCCCCATCTATTTGCCATGAAGTGATGAGATTGGATGCCCTGATCTTTGCTTTCTGAATGTTGAGTTTAAGCCAGTTTTTACACTCTCCTCTTTCACCATCATCAAGAGGCTCCTTAGTTCCTCTTCACTTTCTGCCATTAAGGTACTATCATCTGCATATCTGGTGTTGTTGATATTTCTCCTGGCAATTTTGATTCCAGCTTGTAAGTCATCCACCCCCGCATGTTGCATGATGTACTCTGTATATAAGTAAGGAGGGCGACAATATACAGCCTTGATATACTCCTTTTCCAATTTTGAATGAGTCCATTGTTTCATGCCCTGTTCTAGCTATTGCTTCTTGTCCTGTATACAGGCTTCTCAGGAAACAGATCAGGTTGCCTGGTATTCCCATCTCTTTAAGAATTTTCCATAGTTTGTTGTGATCCACACAGTCAAAGGCTTTAGCATAGTCAATAAAGCAGAAGTAAATTTTTTTTTTTGGAATTCCCTTGCTTTTTCTATGATCCAGTGGCATGTACAAAATTATCTTCTCTGGGTTCACTACCCATAAACATTTCTTTTCACTTTCTGTATTCTTCACTTTATTTGCTCATTTAGAGAATAGCGACCTGTAAGTCACACTTGCTTCCTTTTTCCTTAATAAAATGTAATTCAAGAATAAATACAGCTCTTTTACAAATTAACCTCAGCAATATTATCAAAAGACAGAGACACACACTGAGACATACATAAGGAAAGTAGGATATCTTTTTTTTTTAAACTGAAATCATACATCCTACTTTCTTTCAGCAACCATGAAGTCTCCTTTATATCAGCATTCTGTAGCTTTGTAAACGTAAATCACCCAAATCTCTTATCTAATTTGCATTATCTTTCCTGAAAAGTTTCTTCACAGTGTCTATGCTGATTAGATTAATAGGGCTTCCTAGGTGGCGCTAGTGGTACAGAAACCACCTACCAATGCAGCAGACTTAAGGAGACACAAGTTCTATCAATGGGTTGGGAAGATCCCCTGGAGAAGGGCATGGCAACCAACTCCATCATTTCTGCCTGGAGAATCCCATGGACAGAGTAGCCTGGTGGGCTACAGTACATGGGCCTCAAACAAATATTAATACCAGGTATTAACTTAATAATGAATATTTGTCCTTTAGTTTAATTTTTCTTGAATTTAGAATTGCTTAGTTTGCAAGTGCTTACTTTCATTTAGGTCAATTAAATAGAGTTTGTTGACAAATTAACCTCAACAATATTATTAAAAGACAAAGGCACACAATGAGACATACATAAATCTGGACAGACAGCACTCTCCGAGAGACAGAGGGATTTGAGAAGAGAAAGTGGCAACAGAAAGACATATGTGGCATGAATCCCTGAGATTCAGATTCTGACTGAGTACCATAAAAGTTTGAGCATAAAGAATGGCAAAATAGATCAAGTTGGGGGATTGTTGTAATTTCAGTTCAGTTCAGTTCAGTCGCTCAGTCGTGTCCGACTCTTTGTGACCCCATGAACCACAGCACGCCAGGCCTCCCTGTCCATCACAAACACCCGGAGTTTACTCAAACTCATGCCCATCAAGCCGGTGATGCCATCCAGCTGTCTCATCCTCTGTCGTCCCCTTCTTCTCCTGCCCCCAATCCCTCCCAGCATCAGGGTCTTTTCCAACGAGTCAGCTCTTTGCATGAGGTGGCCAAAGTATTGGAGTTTCAGCTTCAACATCAGTCCTTCCAATGAACACCCAGGACTGATCTCCTTTAGGATGGACTGGTTGGATCTCCTTGCAGTCCAAGGGACTCTCAAGAGTCTTCTCCAACACTATAGTTCAAAAGCATCAATTTTTCGGTGCTCAGCTTTCCTCACAGTCCAACTCTCACATCCATACATGACCACTGGAAAAACCATAGCCTCGACCAGACGGACCTTTGTTGGCAAAGTAATGTCTCTGCTTTTTAATATGCTATCTAGATTGGTCATAATTTTCCTTCCAAGGAGTAAGCGTCTTTTAATTTCATGGCTGCTCATTTAGTGTGCCATTAAGAGGCTGTTTTTTCTTGGTTCCCAAATTTGTATCAGCTCCAAGTTTTGTTACAAAAGAATACAAGCTTTTTCCTTTCTTTCTTTTCTTTTTTTTTTAATATGTGCTTTCTGTTTTTTAACTAACTGTGTGACTTAGAGGGTCATAGTTCCGTGACTAGGAATAGAACATGAGCCTTTGCAGTGGAAGCATAGTCTTAACCCCTGGACTACCAGGGAAGTCCCATGTGTTATTTAAAAAAAAAATAATTTGATTTTATATTGGAGTATAATTGATTATCAATATTGTGTTAGTTTCAGATGTACAACAAAGTGATTTAGCTATACATATACTTATATCTACCCCTTTTCAGATTCATTTCCCATTTAGGTTATTACAAAATATTGAGCAGAATTTGGAATTAAAGAAAATCATTAAATACATTTTGAGGACAATTGGGAAGTGTGAAATACAATATTATGTTAAAGAATATTATTTTATGAATATTACTTTTAAAGCTGTAGAGTAAGAATGCTGTTATGTGGCAGAGGGTTTTCATTTTTCTGAGATACATCAAAACGTGTTAGAGCTAAAGTGGTTTTCTGTTTGCAGTCTAGACTCAAATTTAATTTTAAAATAGGTAAAGAGAAGATTAAATTTGAATGTAGACTGCAAGCAAAAGTCAGACGACTGAGTGACTGAACTGAACTGAACTAATTCAGAGGGAAAACAAAACAAGAGAGAAGCAAATATGGGAAACATTAACAGTTGCTGAATAGATGGAGGGCTTCCCTTGTAGCTCAATTGGTAAAGAATTCACCTGCAGTGCAGGAGACCTGGGTTCAATCCCTGGGTTGGGAAAATCCCCTGGAGAAGGGAAGGGTGCTACTCACTCCAGTATTCTGGCCTGGAGAACAGATGAAAAACATATAAATGTGTCAAGTGTACTTATTCTTTCAACTTTCTGTAATTTGAAATATTTTAAATAAAATATAGCAGTGGAGGAAAAATTATTCAAGGGGTGGAGGGGGGATCTCATGTGCTGAATGCCTTTTGTGGGCCCAGCACTGGCATGAGCTATCTCACCTGTTTCTCACAGCCTCTGCATAAAGTAGGTATTTCTATTCCCATTTTACAAACAATCCAACGAGGTTCAGAGAAGTTGAATGACCTTCCCATGGTCACTAAGCAGGTGAATGGTGAGCTACAGGTCTGTTTGAAGCACTTTTAAAATTTTATTTATTTATTTTAAATGAAACAAAGATGAATATTTTATTTTTAAAAAAATTATTTATTCTGATTGGAGGCTAATTACTTCACAATATTGTAGTGGATTTTGCCATACATTGACATGAATCAGCCATGGGTGTACATGTGTTCCCCATCCTGAACTCCCTCCCACCTCCCTCCCCATTCCATCCTTCAGGGTTATCTCAGTGCATCATCCCTGAGCTCCCTGTCTCATGCATCGAACCTGGACTGGTGATCTATTTCACATATGATAATATACATATTTCAATGCTATTCTCTGAAATCATCACACCTCACTTTCTCCCACAGAGTCTGAAAATATGTTCCTTACATCTGTGTCTCTTGCTGTCTTGTATGTAAGGTCATCATTACCATCTTTCTAAATTCCATATATATGCATTAATATACTGTATTGGTATTTTGCTTTCTGACTTACTTCACTCTGTATAATAGGCTCCAGTTTCATTCACCTCCTTAGAACTGATTCAAAAGTATTCTTTTTAATGGCTGAGTAATATTCCATTGTGTATATGCACCACAGCTTCCTTATCCTTTCATCTGCCGATGGACATCTAGGTTGCATCCATGTCTTGGCTATTGTAAACAGTGCTGCAATTAACATTGGGGTACACACGTCTCTTTCAGTTTTGGTTTCCTCGGTGTGTATGCCCAGGAGTGGGATTGCTGGGTCATATGGCAGTTCTATTTCCAGTTTTTTAAGGAATCTCCACACTGTTCTCCATAGTGGCTGTACTAGTTTGCATTCCCACCAACAGTGTAAGAGGGTTCCCTTTTCTGCACATCCTCTTCAGCATTTATTGTTTGTAGACTTTGATAGCAGCCATTCTGACTGGCATGAGATGGTATCTCATTGTGGCTTTGATTTGCATTTCTGTGATAATGAGTGATGTTGAGCAAACGATGAATATTTTAAATGATAAGAGGTAAAATTTCACAAAGAAGATAGACATTATAAACCATTAGATACTTTAACAAAGATACATAAAGCAAAAATCAAAAGAAATATAAAGGAAAAGAAAAAATGCATCATCATAGTGAGACATTAATATTTCTCTGAGAATATTTTATCAAGTGCAGAAAAGGTAAGAATAGGAGCAGCTTGAATGATGTTATTAATAATTTAAATATAATAGATTTATATTTAATTAATTTGTATTAACCATATACTACACAAATATATTTAAAATTTTGTATCTCATATTGTTATTAGATGTCCACAGGACATTTAGAAAAAACTGGCAAAAAGATAAACATAAAATTACAAAAAGTAGAATTCTTTTTTTGTGTGTGATTCAGTTATACACATATACATATGTTATTCTTCATATATTTTATTATAGGTTATTACAATATACTGAGTATAGTTCCCTGTGGTGTACAGTAAACCTTTGTTGCTTTTTTCTTATCTATTTTTTAAAATTAGAATTATAGCATTCTATTCATACTAAGTCAAACAAGTAGAATCAAAATGTCATAATTTTTTTAGTTAGAAAAATTCATAAGTTTTCTAAAATATTTATATATTATATATAGGTGTATACAAAAACTTATCTACTATGCTTGATAAAGAATTGAGAAAGAATATTAAAAAAAAGAAAGAAAAAGATGGAGAAATTGGAAAACATAAGCTAACTGAAAGGGGAGTACTGAATATGACAGAAAAAGTGGTACAAACTAGATAAAAGTAAAAGATCCTTATATAGTCCAGTTGTTTTTAAACATGGCTGCTCATTAGAAACATCTGGAGCTCTGGCCAAAACAAAAACAAAAAAAAAAAACAAAAACAAAAACACAGTACCTGGACACTTGGACATTGGTATTTTTCAAAAATTTCCAAGACAATTCTGATATACATCTAGATACTAAAAAGTGATTGCAGGTTTTTCTATCAAATGCTAGTTTTGGTGATATAGAATTCTATAATTTTCAGTTGACCAACCATGGTACATTTAAGGTAGTTATCAGTATGCATGATACTATTATTGCTCTCTTAATTGTTTTGAGTTGATTTTCTGTAAGTAGGGCTTTTCTTTCTCTTGTTTTATGCCTAGAAAAATTCCTTTAGCATTTGTTGTAAGGCTGGTTTGATGGTGCTGAATTCTCTTAATTTTGCTTTTCTGGAAAGCTTTTGATTTCTCCAACAAATGTGAAGGATAGTCTTTCTGGGTAGAGTATTTTTGGTTGTAGTTTCTTCCCTTTCATCATGTTAAATACGTCATGCCATTCCCTTCTGGCTTGTAGAGTTTCTACTGAGAAATCAGCTGATAGACTGATGGGACTGCCCTTGTATGTTGTCATTCTTTTCCTTGTTGCTTTTGATATTTTATCTCTGTCTTTCACTTTTGTCAGTTTGATTACTATATGTCTTGGTGTGTTCTTCCTTGGGTTTATCCTCCCTGGGACTCTCTGTGCTTCCTGGACTTGGTTGATTATTTCTTTCCCCATGTTCAATAAGTTTTCAGCTATTATCTCTTCAAGCATTTTCTCAAGTCTTTTCTCTGTCTCTTCTTCTGGGATCCCTATGATGTGACTGTTGGTGTGTTAGGTCTCTTAGGCTGTCTTCATTTCTTTTCATTCTTTTTTTCTCTATTCTGTTCTGTAGCAGTGATTTCCACCATTTTGTCCTCCAGGTCATTTATCTGTGCTTTTGCCTCAGTTATTCTGCTATGGATTCCTTCTAGTGTGTTATTCATGTTAGTTTGTTTGTTCTTTAGTTTTTATAGGTGTTTGGTAAACATTTCTTGCATCTTCTCAATCTTTGCTTCCATTCTTTTACTGAGATCCTGAATCACATTCACCAGCATTATACTGAATTCTTTTTCTGGAAGATTGCCTGTCTCCACTTCATTTATTTGTTTCTCTGGGGTTTTATCTTGTCCCTTCATCTGGGACATAACTTTCTGCTTTCTCATGCTGATTAACTTGTTATAACATGGTTTTGTTTTACTCACTGTGGGATTGTGATTCTTCTTGCTTCTTCTGTCTGCCCTCTGATGGAGGAAGCAAAGAGGCCTCATGTGTAAGCTTCCTCATGGGGAGGACTCAGTTCAGTTCAGTCACTCAGTTGTGTCCAACTTTTTGTGACCCCATGGACTGAGGCACACCAGGCCTCCCTGTCCATCACCAACTCCTGGAGTTTACACAAACTCATGCCCATTGAGTTGGTGATGCCATCCATCCTCTGTCATCCCCTTCTCCTCCTGCCTTCAATCTTTCCCAACATCAGGGTCTTTTCAAATGAGTCAGCTCTTCACATCAGGTGGCCAAAATATTGGAATTTCAGCTTCAGCATCAGTCCTTCCAATGAATATTCAAGACTAATTTCCTTTAGGATGGACTGGTTGGATCTCCTTGCAGTCCAAGGGACTCTCAAGAGTCTTTTCCAACACTGCAGTTCAAAAGCATCATTTCTTCAACACTCAGCTTTTTGGGGCTTCCCTGATAGCTCAGTTGGTAAAGAATCTGCCTGCAATGCAGGAGACCCCAGTTTGATTCCTGGGTCAGGAAGATCCGCTGGAGAAGGGATAGGCTACCCACTTCAATATTCTTGGGATTCCCTTGTGGCTCAGCTGGTAAAGAATCTTCCAGCAATGCGGGAGACCTGGGTTCAATCTCTGCGTTGGGAAGAGCCCCTGGAGATGGGAAATGAGAGGGTAACAGGCAGGAAGGCCAGGGGTCTCCAAACAGAGGAAATAGGCTGCAAGTGCCAGACATTTTTATCTCTCAAGCGGGAGAAGGA
This sequence comes from Cervus canadensis, assembly GCF_019320065.1. Taxonomy (NCBI): domain Eukaryota; kingdom Metazoa; phylum Chordata; class Mammalia; order Artiodactyla; family Cervidae; genus Cervus; species Cervus canadensis. The sequence continues at coordinate 71,787,377 of NC_057400.1, forward strand.
AACAAACCAGCAATATATATATATATATATTTTTTTTTCCCCTTCTCTATACAAATTTAAAAGGAGGTTTCTCTTAAAATGCTGTGTTGCCATGACACCTTGTTTCACCTGAAGCTAATTATTCTCAAACCTTGAGTTAATCAATGCATTTTTTTTTTTTTATGGAAATGTTTGTCTTAAGATATGTTAATTTACCCCAGACTCTGTAAGTTCCACCAAATGGCCCAACCTACTTACTCAGGTATTGTTCCCTAATCTATGTAAACGAAACTGTTTGTGTGGGAATCTGCCCTTCTACAAGATTCAAGTCAATTGTTTTATGGCCAGGGATGAATTATCTGGTGCCATTCTAAATTTTAAGACATTCCTTTTGTTTTCATTAACAGATTGTGAGTGACTATTTAACATACAGTCGAAGACTAGAAGGGGGGTACTCTTCCTGCTCCCTTCTGATGCCTATGTCAGAAGCTTTCTCTATCTCCTTTATACTTTAATAAAACTTGATTACACAAAAGCTCTGAGCGATCCAGCCTCGTCTCTGGCCCCGGATTGAATTCGTCTCCTCCGGAGGCCAAGAATCCTGGCGTCTTATCGTTCAGCAGCAACCTTTCAGAAAGGCTACCCACTCCAGTATTCTGGCTTGGAGAATTCCATGGACAGTATAGTCTATGGGGTCGCAAAGAGTCGGACATGACTGAGAGACTTGCATTTTCACATTCTGCTTTTTGGGGGAAGGACTGGTGGTGGGAAAAACTGAGTCTTGCTCTGGTGGGCAGGGCCTTGCTCAGTAAAGCTTTAATCCAATTATTTGTTGATGGGTGGGGTTGAGCTCCCTCCCTGGTAGTTTTTTGGTCTGAGGTGACCCAGCGCTGGGGTCTACAGGCTCCATGGTCTGGTTAAGGGTGCTCTCCAAGAGGGCTTACACCAAAGGGGGACTTCCCAGACAGTTGCTGCTAGTTCCCATATCCCTGTGGTGTGCCCTTGCTGACCTATGCCTCCACAGGAGGGCCTCCAACACTAGCAGCTAGATTTGGTTCAGTTTCCTGTGGAGTCACTGTTCCTATTCTCTGAGTCTTGGTGTGCACAAGATTATACTTGTGCCTTCAAGGTCAGATTCCCTGGGGATTCCCAGTACCTTTGTTGGGTCCCCAGGCTGGGAGGCCTGACGTGGGATTTCAAACCTTAGCAACAATGGGGGAACTTCTTCAGTGTTACTGTTTTCCAGTTTGTGGATCACCCACTTGGCGGGTATGAGATTTGATTTTATGGTGATTGTGCCCCTCCTACTGTCTTGATGTGGCTTCTACTTTGTCTTTGGATGTAGCATATCTGTTTTGGTAGGTCTAGCATTCTCCTGTGATGGTTGTTCAACAGCTAGCTGTGATTTTGGTGTCCTTGCAGGAGAAGAGGAATACACGTTCTTCTACTCCATCATTTTGAAATGGAAGTCAGCTTTTTTTTTTTTTTTAAATTTTCAAGGTCAGTTCTTTCCTGGTTCCTGAGAATATGGCCTAGAGGTGAGGCTGAGGGAGGTTCTCGAGATGTACATGAGCCCATCCTTAGAATGGGGGTACTGAAAGTTCACTGGCCTACAAGGTGTCCCAACTGTACCAGTGAAATCTCTGCATGCCTCAAGGCACAGCGCAGCTAATGGCACAAATAACCAACAGTTCTAACAATCGCATTGAGAGGCAGAGGTGATCTCTGAATGTATGACAGAGAGTGGCACAAATCTGTGAAGAAGCCTATGCAAAGACGTGTGAAAATGCACCTGGTAGCTAGGGCAGGAAAGGACAGAAGAGTTTTCCTGGAACCAACTGTGACTCACCTTTTGATGATTACCTGAATTGTGGAAGGCACTCTTTGGGATGATTCAGAGGCTACTCCTCAGTTAGTCATTCAGTAGTGTGACTCCATGGACTGCAGCACACCAGGCTTCTCTGTCTGTCTCCAACTCCCATAGCTTGCTCAAACTCATGTCCATAAAGTCAGTGATGCCATCCAACCATCTCATTCTCTGTCATTCCCTTCTCCTCCTGCCTTCAATCTTTCCCAGTGTGAGGGTCTTTCCAATGAGTCAGTTCTTCGCATCAGGTGGCCAAAGTATTGGAGCTTCAGCTTCAGCATCAGTCCTTCCAATGAATATCCAGGGTTGATTTCCCTTAGGATTGTCTGGTTTGATCTCCTTGCTATCCAAGGGATTCTCAAGAGTCTTCTCCAACACCACAATTCAAAAGCATCAATTCTTTGGTGATCAGATTTCTTTATAGTCCAACTCTCACACCTATGCATGACTACTGGAAAAACCATAGCTTTGACTAGATGGATTTTTGTTGGCAAAGTAATGTCTCTGCTTTTTAATATGCTGTCTATGTTGGTCATAAGTTTTCTTCCAAGGAGCAAGCGTCTTTTAATTTAGGCTGTAGTCACTATATGCACTGATTTTGGAGCCCAAATAAATAGCTTGTCACCGTTTCAACTGTTTCCCCATCTATTTGCCAGGAAGAGATGGGACTAGATGCCATGATCCTAGTTATCTGAATGTTGAGCTTTAAGGCAACTTTTTCACTCTCTTCTTTCACTTTCATCAAGAGGCTCTTTAGTTCTTCTTCACTTTCGGCCATAAGGGTGGTGTCATCTGCGTATCTGAGGTTATTGATATTCCTCCTGGCAATCTTGAATCCAGCTTGTGCTTCATCCAGCCCAGTGTTTCTCATGATGTTCTCTGCATATAAGTTGAATAAGCAGGGTGACAATATACAGCCTTGACATTCTCCTTTCCCAATTTGGGACCAGTCTGTCATTCCATGTCCAGTTCTAACTGTTGCTTCTTGACCTGCATGCAGATTTCTCAGGAGGCAGGTCAGGTGGTCTGGTATTCCCATTTCTTTAAGAATTTTCCACAGTTTGTTGTGATCTACACAGTCAAAGGCTTTGGCAAAGTCAATAAAGCAGAAGTAGGTGTTTTTCTGGAACTCTCTTGCTTTTTCAAAGATCCAGTGGATGTTGACAAATTGATCTTTGGTTCCTCTGCCTTTTCTAAATCCACCTAGAACATCTGGAAATTCATGGTTCATATATTGTTGAAGCCTGGATTGGAGAATTTTGAGCATTACTTTGCTAACATGTGAGATGAATGCAATTGTGCAGTAGTCTGAGCATTCTTCGGGATTGCCTTTCTTTGGGATTGGAATGAAAACTGACCTTTTCCAGTCCTGTGGTCACTGCTGAGTTTTCCAAATTTCCTGGCATATTGAGGGCTTCACTTTCATAGCATTATGTTTTCGGATCTGAAATAGTTCAACTGGAATTCCATCACATCCACTAGCTTTGTTTGCAGTGATACTTCCTAAGGTCCCCTTGACTTCGCATTCCAGGGTGTCTGGCTCCAGGTGAGTGATGACACCATCGTGATTATCTGGATCGTAAAGATTTTTTTTTTTTTTTATAGTTCTTCTGTGTAGTCTTCCCACCTCTTCTTCTTCTTCTTCTTTTTTTTTTTTCATTTATTTTTATTAGTTGGAGGCTAATTACTTTACAATATTGTAGTGGTTTTTGTCATACATTGACATGAATCAGCCATGGATTTACATGTATTCCCCATCCTGATCCCCTCTCCCACCTCCCTCTCCACCTGATTCCTCTGGGTCTTCCCAGTGCACCAGGCCCGAGCACTTGTCTCATGCATCCAGCCTGGGCTGGTAATCTGTTTCACCCTAGATAATATACATGTTTCGATGTTGTTCTCTTGAAACAGCCCACCCTCGCCTTCTCCCAATATCTTCTGCTCCTGTTAGGCCCCCACCATTTCTGTCCTTTATTGTGCCTGTCTTTGCATGAAATATTCCCTTGGTATTTCTAATTTTCTAATCTTTCCCATTCTATTGTTTTCCTCTATTTCTTTGCACAGATCACTGAAGAAGGCTTTCTTATTTCTCCTTGCTATTCTTTGCAACTCTGCACTTAAATGAGTATATGTTTTCTCCTTTGCCTTTCTTCTCTTCTTTTCATAGCTACTTTTAAAGCCTCCTCAGACAACCCTTTTGCTTTTTTGCTTTGCTTTTTCTTGGGGATGGTCTTGACTACTGCCTTCTGTACAATGTCATGAATCTCTATCCATAGTTCTTAGGCACTCTGTCTATCACATCTAATTCCTTGAATCTATTTGTCACCTTCACTGTATAATCATAAAGGATTTGATTTAGGTCATACCTAAATAGTCTAGTGTTTTTCCCTACTTTCTTCAATTTAAGACTGAATTTTTCAATAAGGTGTTCATGATCTGAGCCACAGCCAGCTCCCAGTCTTATTTTTGCTGAATTTATAGAAGTTCTCCCTCTTTGGCTGCAAAGAATATAATCAATCTCATTTCAGTATTGACCATCTGTTGATGTCCATTTGTAGAGTCTTCTCTTGTGTTGTTGGAAGAGGGTGTTTGCTATGATCAGTGCATTCTCTTGGCAAAGCTCTGTTAGCCTTTGTCTTGCTTCATTCTGTACTCCAAGGTAAAATTTGCCTGTTACTCCAGGTGTTTCTTGACTTCCTACTTTTGCATTCCAGTCCCCTATAATGAAAAGGACATCTTTTTTTTTTGGTGTTAATTTTAGAAGGTCTTGTAGATCTTCATTTGACCTTTCAACTTCAGCTTCTTCAGCATTTCTGGTCAGGGCAGAGATGTGGATTACTCTCATATTGAATGGTTTGCCTTGGAAATGAACACAGATCATTCTGTCATTTTTGAGATTGCATCCAAGTACTGCATTTCAGATTCCTTTTTTGACTATGATGGCTACTCCATTTATTCTAAGGGCTTCTTGCCCAGAATAGTAGATATAGTGGTCGTCTGAGTCCATTCCAGCCCATTCCCGTCCATTTGAGTTTGCTGTTTCCTAAAATGTCAATGTTCACTCTTGCCATCTCCTGTTTGACCATGTCCAATTTACCTTGACTCATGGACCTAACATTCAAGGTTCAATATAACATTCAAGGTTCAAGCAATATTGCTCTTTGCAGCATCAGACTTTACTTCCATCACCAGTCACATCCACAACTGGGTGTTGTTTTTGCATTGGCTCCATTTCTTCATTCTTTCTGTAGTTAGTTCTCCACTGATCTCCAGTAGCATGCTGGGCACCCACCGACCTGGGGAGTTCACCTTTCAATGTCCTATCTTTTTGCTTTTTCATACTGCTCATGGGGTTCTCAAGGCAAGAATACTGAAGTGGTTTGTCATTCCCTTCTCCAGTATACCACATTCTGTCAGAACTCTCCACCATGACCCATCTGTCTTTGCCAACCCTACATGACATGGTTTCATTGAGTTAGACAAGGCTGTGGTCCATGTGATCAGATTGGTTTATTTCCTGTCATTTTGGTTTTCAGTCTGCCTGCCCCCTGATGGAGAGGGATAAGAGGCTTATGGAAGATTTCTGATGGGAGAGACTGACTGAGGGGGAAACTGGGTCTTGTTCTGATGGGTGGGCCTATGAGCCAGTTATGGAAGAAATAAAAATGGAAATAAAAAAAGTTCCTATAAACAAATGACAACCAAAACACAATGACTGAAAACTGCGGGATGAAGCAAAAGCAGTTCTTAAGGGAATTATATAGTTATACAATCCTATGTCAAGAAACAAGAAAAACAATGAATCAACAAACCAACTTTACACCCAAAACAACTGGGAAATAAAGAACAGAAAAACTGCAAAATACTAGAATGAAAGAAACCATAAAAAGAGTAGAAATAAATGAAAAAGAAATGAAAGATACAATAGCATAGATTAATAAAACTAAAAGCTTGTTCTTAGAGACGATAAACAAAATTGCCAAACCATTTGCTAGATTCACACACACAAAAAAGGAGAAAAATCAAATTAACAATATTAGAAACAAAAAAGGGGCGATCACAACAGAAAATGCAGAAGTACAAAGGCTCATAAGATTATTATGGACTACTGTATGTCAAATTAATGGACAACCTGGAAAATCTGGACAGATTCTTAGAAACATTCAACTTTTGAAGACTGCAATAGAAAGAAATAGAAATTATGAAGAAGGCAATTAGTCACTAAAATCAAAACCAATCAAAAATCTCCCAAGAAACAAACTCCCAGGATCACATGGCCTCACAAGAGCATTCTATCAATCATTTAGAGAAGAGCTAATGCTTATTCTTCTGAAACTCTTTCAAAAAACTGCAAAGGAAGGAACACTTCCAAATTCATTCTATGGGGCCACCATCACCCTGATATCAAAACCAAACTAAAACACCAAAAAAAAAAAAAAAAAAAAAGAAAGAAAGAAAATTATGGGCTAATGTCTCTGAAGAACACAGATGCAAAAATCCTCAACAAAATTCTAGCAAACAGAATTCAACAACACATTAAAAAGATCATGCAACACAATCAAGTCAAGTTTATCCCAAGACTGCAAGATTCTTCAGTATACACAAATCAATGTGATACAACATATTAACAAATGGAAAGATTAAAAATCATATGAAATCTTAATGGAGTATAATAAAGCTTTCAAGAAAATTCAGCACCCATTTATGATAAAAAATCTCTTCAAAAAAATGGACATAGAGAAATACACCTCAACATAATAAAGGCCATCCATTTATGATAAACCCACAGCAAACATTCTCGACAGTGGAAAAATGAAAGCATTCCCTCTAAGATCAGGAACAAGACAAGGTTGCTCACTCTCATCACTATTACTCAACATAGTTTTGGATGTCCTAGCTACAGCAGTCAGAGAATAAAAAAAAAAAAAAAATCAAAGAATCTGGATTGGAAAAGAAATAATGCTCTCAGTGTTTGCAGACATGATATAGTACATAGAAAACACTAAAGATACCATCACAAAATTAATAGGGCTAATAAGTGAATTTAGTGAAGTTGCAGGATACAAAATCAATACATATTCTTACATACTAACAATGTATATTAGTGATAGCAATGTGCATTCCTATATATTAACAATGAAAAATCAAAAGCAGAAATTAAGGAATCAATCCCATTTACCATTGCAACAAAAACTATAAAATATCTAGGAATAAACCTACCCAAGGGACAGAAAAGATGTATACAGAAAATAGTCAGACACTGATGAAAGAAATCAAAGATGACATAAACAGATAGAGAGATATTCTATATTCCTGGGCTGGAAAAACCAATATTGTGAAAATGACTATATTATCTAATACAGTCTACAGATTTAGTGCAATCACTTTCAAATTATCAATGGAATTTTCCACAGAACTAGAGCAAAATATGTCCCAACTCACATGGAAAAATAGAAAACTCCAAATAGCCAAAGCAATCTTGAGAAAAAAGAATGGAACTGGAGGAATCATCCTGCCTGAATTCAGACTATACTGCAAAGCTGCAGTCATTGAGATAGTATGGTAATGGACCCAAAACAGAAATATAGGTAAATACTACAACATAGAGAACCCAGAGAGAAAACCACGCAACCATGCGCACCTTTGCTGCTGATGCTGTGTTCTGTTGCTCAGTCCGGTCTGACCGTGATCCTATGGACCGTAACATGCCGGGCTTCCCTATCCTTCACCAATTCACAGAGTTTGCTGAAAATCATGTCCACTGAGTCTGTGATGCCTTTCAAACATCTCGTCTTCTGTCATCCACTTCCCCTCCTGCCTTCACTCTTTGCCAGGATCAGAGTCTTTTCTAAGAGTCGGCTCTTCCCATCAGGTGGCCAAGTATTGGAGTTTCAGCTTCAGCATCAGTCCTTCCAATGAACACCCAGTACTGATCTCCTTTAGGATGGACTGGTTGGATCTCCTTGCAGTCCAAGGGACTCTCAAGAGTCTTCTTGAACACCACAGTTCAACAGCATCAATTCTTTGGTGCTCAGCTTTCTTCATAGTCCAACTCTCACATCCATGTGTGACTACTAGAAAAACTAGATGGACATTTGTGCAAAAATAATATCTCTGCTTATTAATATGTTGTCTAGCTTAGTCATAGCTTTTCTTCCGAGGGGCAAGCACCTTTAAAATTCATAGCTGCAGTCAACATCTGCTGTGATGTTGGAGCCCAAGAGAATAAAATCTGTCACTGTTTCCGTTTTCCCACCTATTTGCCCTGAAGTGATGGGCCTGGATTCCATGATCTTCACTTTTTGAATGTTGAGTTTTAAGCCAGCTTTTTCACTTTCCTCTTCCACCTTCATTAAGAGGCTTTTTAGTTCTTCTTCACTTTCTTCCATAAGGGTAATATCATCTGCATATCTAAGGTTATTGATATTTCTCCCAGCAATCTTGATTTCAGCTTATGATTCATCCAGTCTGGCATTTTACATGATGTACTCTGCATATAAGTTAAGTAAGCAGGGTGACAATATATAGCCTTGATGTACTCCTTCCCCAATTTGGAACCAGTCCATTGTTCCAGTCCATTGTCCATTTGGTTTTAACTGTTGCCTCTTGACCTGCATACAGATTTCTCAAGAACTAGGTAAAGTGGTCTGGTATTCCAATCTCTTTAAGATTTTTCCATAGTTTGTTGTGATCCTCATAGTCAAAGTCTGTAGTCAATGAAACAGAAGTTGATGTTTTTCTGGAATCCTCTTGCTTTTGCTATGATCCAACAGATGTTGGCAATTTGATCTCTGGTTCCTATGCCTTTTCTAAATCCAGCTTTACATCCTGAAGTTCTCAGTTCATATGCTGTTCCAGCCTGGCTTGAAGGATTTTGAGCATTACTTTACTAGCAAGTGAAATGAGTGCACTTGTGCAGTAGTTTGAACATTCTTTGTGCTTCTTTGGGATTGGCTGAAAACTAACCTTTTCCAGTCCTGTGGCCACTGCTGGGTTATCCAAATTTGCTGGCATATAGAATGCAGCACTTTCATAGAATTATCTTTTAAGATTTGAAATAGCTCAGTAGAAATTTCATCACCTCCACTATGTTGGTAGTGATGCTTCCTAAGGCTCAGGTGACTTCACATTCCAGGATGTCTTGCTCTAGGTGACTGATCACGCCACTGTGGTTATATGGGTCATGAATATCTTTTTTGTATAGTTCTTCTGTGTATTCTTGCCAGCTCTTCTTAATCTCTTCTACTTCTGTTAGGTTCATACAATTTCTGTCCTTTATTGTGCCCATCTTTGCATGAAATGTTCCCTTAGTATCTCGAATTTTTTGGAAGAAATCTCTAGGGTTTCCCATTCTATTGTTTTCCTCTATTTCTTTGCATTAATCACTTAAGAAGGCTTTCTTTTTACTTTTTTTTTTGTTTGTTTGTTTTTTAATTAATTTATTTAATTGGAGGCTAATTACTTAACAATATTGTAGTGGTTTTTGCCATACATTGACATGAATCAGCCATGGGTGTACATGTGTTTCCCATCCTGAAATCGCCTCCCACCTCTCTCCCCACCCCATCCCTCAGGGTCATCCCAGTGCAACAGCCCTGAGCACCCTGTCTCATGCATCGAACCTGGACTAGCGATCTATTTCACATATGATAATATACATGTTTCAATGCTATTATCTCAAATCATCCTACCCTCGCCTTCTCCCAGAGTCCAACAGTGTGTCCTTTATACCTGTGTCTCTTTTGCTGTCTCTCATATAGGCTCATTGTTGCCATCTTTCTAAATTCCATATATATATGCATTAATATACTGTATTGGTGTTCTTCTTTCTGACTTACTTCACCCTGTATAATAGCTCCAGTTTCATCCACCTCATTAGAACTGATTCAAATGCATTCTTTTTAAAAGCTGAGTAATATTCCATTGTGTACCACAGCTTTCTTATTCATTCGTCTGCCGATGGACATCTAGGTTGCTTCCATGTCCTGGCTATTGTAAACAGTGTTGCGATAAACATTGGGGTACACATGTCTCTTTCGATTCTGGTTTCCTTGGTGTGTATGCCCAGCAGTGGGATTGCTGGGTCATATGGCAGTTCTATATTCAGTTTTTTAAGGAATCTCCACACTGTTCTCCATAGTGGCTGTACTAGTTTGCATTCCCACAACAGTGTAAGAGGGCTCCCTTTTCTCCTCACTCTCTCCAGCATTTACTGTTTGTAGACATTTTGATAGAATCCATTTTGACAGGCATTAGATGGTACCTCATTGTGGTTTTGATTTGCATTTTTCTGACAATGAGTAAAGTTGAGCATCTTTTCATGTGTTTGTTAGCCATCTGTAAGTCTTCTTTGCAGAAATGTCTGTTTAGTTCTCTGGACCATTGTTTAATTGGATCATTTATTTTTCTGGAATTGAGCTGCATGAACTGCTTGTATATTTTTGAGATTAATTCTTTGTCAGTTGCTTCGTTTGCTCTTAGTTTCTCCCATTCTGAAGGCTGTCTTTTCACATTGCTTATAGTTTCCTTTGTTGTGCAAAAGCTTTTAAGTTTAATTAGGTCCCATTTGTTTATTTTTGCCTTTATTTCCATTAGTCTAGGAGGTGGGTCATAGAGGATCCTGCTGTGATTTATGTTGGAGAGTGTTTTGCCTATGTTTTCCTCTAGGAGTTTTATAGTCTCTGGTCTTATGTTTAGATCTTTAATCCATTTTGAGCTTATTTTTGTGTATGCTGTTAGAAAGTGTTCTAGTTTCATTCTTTTGCAAGTGGTTGACCAGTTTTCCAAGCACCACGTGTTAAAGAGATTGTCTTTTCTCCCTTGCATATTCTTGCCTCCTTTGTCAAAGATAAGCTGCCCATAGGTGCGTGGATTCATCTCTGGGATTTCTATTTTGTTCTATTGATCTGTATTTCTGTCTTTGTGCCGGTCCCATACTGTCTTGATGACTGTGGCTTTGTAGTAGAGCCTGAAGTCAGGCAGGTTGATTCCTCCAGTTCCATTCTTCTTTCTCAAGATTGCTTTGGCTCTTCGAGGTTTTTTGTATTTCCATACAAATTGTGAAATTATTTGTTCTACTTCTGTGAAAAATACCATTGGTAACTTGATAGGGATTGCATTGAATCTATAGATTGCTTTGGGTAGCACAGTAATTTTCACAATATTGATTCTTCCAATCCATGAAGACGGTATATTTTTCCATCTATTTGTTTCCTCTTTGATTTCTTTCATCAGTGTTTTATACTTTTCTATATATAGGTTTTTTGTTTCTTTAGGTAGATACATTCCTAAGTATTTTATTCTTTTCATTGCAATGGTGAATGGAATTGTTTCCTCAATTTCTCTTTCTGTTTTCTCATTGTTAGTGTATAGGAATGCAAGGGATTTCTGTGTGTTAATTTTATATCCTGCAACTTTACTATATTCATTGATTAGCTCTAGTAATTTTCTGGTGGAGTCTTTAGGGTTTTCTATGTAGAGGATGATGTCATCTGCAAACAGTGAGAGTTTTACTTCTTCTTTTCCAATCTGGATTCTTTTTATTTATTTTTCTGCTCTGATTTTTGTGGTCAAAACTTTCAGAACTATGTTGAATAGTAGTAGTGAGAGTGGGCACCATTGCCTTGTTCCTGACTTTAGCGGAAATGCTTTCCATTTTTCACAATTGAGGATAATGTTTCCTGTGGGTTTGTCATATATAGCTTTTATTATGTTGGCGTATGTTACTTTTATTCCTGCTTTCTGGAGGGTTTTTATCATAAATTGATGTTGAATTTTATCAAAGGCTTTCTCTACATCTATTGAGATAATCCTATGGTTTTATCTTTCAATTTGTTAATGTGATGTATTACATTGATTGATTTGCAGATATTGAAGAATCCTTGCATCCCTGGGATAAAGCCCACTTGGTCATGATGCATGATCTTTTTAATATGTTGTTGGATTCTATTTGCTATAATTTTGTTAAAGATTTTTGCATCTATGTTCATCAGTGATATTGGCCTGTAGTCTTTTTTTTTGTGGGAATTTTTGTCTGGTTTTGGTGTTAGGGTGATGGTGGCCTCATAGAATGAGTTTGGAAGTTTACCTTCTTCTGCAATTTTCTGGAAGAGTTTGAGCAGAATAGATGTTAGCTCTTCTCTAAATTTTTGGTAGAATTCAGCTGTGAAGCAGTCTGGTCTTGGGCTTTTGTTTGCTGGAAAATTTCTGATTACAGTTTTGATTTCCGTGCTTCTGATGGGTCTATTAAGATTTTCTACTTTTCCTGGTTCAGTTTTGGAAAGTTATACTTTTCTGACAATTTGCCCATTTCTTCCAAGTTGTCCATTTTATTGGCATATAGTTGCTAGTAATAGTCTCTTTGTATTTCTGTGTTGTCTGTTGTGATTTCTCCATTTTTCATTTTATTGATTTGATTATTCTCCCTTTGTTTCTTGATGAGCCTGGCTAATGGTTTTCAATTTTATTTATCTTGTCCAAGAACCAGCTTTTAGCTTTGTTAGTTTTTGCTATGGTCTCTTTTGTTTCTTTTGCATTTATTTCTGCTGTAATTTTTAAGATTTCTTTCCTTCTACTAGTCCTGAGGTTCTTAATTTCTTCCTTTACTAGTTGCTTTAGGTGTAGAGTTAGGTTATTTATTTGACTTTTTTTCTTGTTTCTTGAGGTAAGCCTGTATTGCTATAAACCTTCCCTTAGCATTGCTTTTACATTGTCCCATAAGTTTTGGGATGTTGTGTTTTCATTTTCATTAGTTTCTATGCATATTTTGATTTCTTTTGTGGTTTGTTGATTATTTAGAAGCGTTTTGTTCAGTCTCCATATGCTGGAATTTTTAATAATTTTCCTCCTGTAACTGTCATCTAATCTTTCTTCATTGTGATCAGAAAAGATGCTTGGAATGATTTCATTTTTTTTTTTTTTTTTTAATTTACCAAGGCTAGATTTACAGCCCAGGATTTGATCTATCCTGGAGAAGATTCCACGTGCACTTGAGGAAAAGGCAAAATTCATTGTTTTGTGGTGAAATGTCCTATAGATATCAGTTAGGTCTAACTGGTCTATTGTATCATTTAAAGTTTGTGTTTCCTTGTTAATTTTCTGTTTAGTTCATCTATCTAATTTTCTGTTTAGTGTGACTGGGATATTAAAGTCTCCCACTATTATTGTGTTATTGTTAATTTCCCCTTTCATATTTGTTAGCATTTTTCTTATATATTGCAGTGCTCCTATGTTGGCTGCATATATATTTATGTCTTCTTAGATTGATCCTTTGATCATTATATAGTGCCCTTCTTTGTTTCTTTTCACAGCCTTTATTTTAAAGTCTATTTTATCTGATATGAGTATTGCTACTCCAGCTTTCTTTTGGTCTCTCTTTGTGTGAAATATCTTTTTTCCAGCCCTTCATTTTCAGTCTGTATGTCCCTTGTTTTGAGGTGGGTCTCTTGTAGACAAATATATAAGGGTTTTGTTTTTGTATCCATTCAGCCAGTCTTTGTCTTCTGATTGGGGCATTCAACCCATTTACATTTAAGGTAATTATTGATTAGCAGGATCCTGTTGCCATTTACTTTGTTGTTTTGGGTTGTTGGTTGGTTCCCTCCAGAGTGGTTTTGATCTCATTTATTGCATTATTCATTATTTATTGACTCTTTTATATTTATTCTAGGTCCTTGTTAAATAAACATTTCTTGCATCTTCTCAATCCTTGTCTCCAGGCTATTTATCTGCAACTACAATTTGTTTTCAAGATTTTGGGACATTTTCACTATCATTATTCGGAATTCTTTATCAGGTAGACTCCCTAACTCTTCCTCTTTTGTTTGGTTTGGTCGGCATTTATCCTGTTCCTTTACCTGCTGAATATTTCTCTGCATTTTCATCTTGTTTAGATTGTTGTGTTTGTGGTGGCCTTACTGTATACTGGCAGGTTATGGTTCCTCTTTACTGTGGAGTTTCCTTATTGTGGGTGGCTTGTCAAGGTTTCCTGGTTAGGGAAGCTTGCGTCGGTGTTCTGGTTGGTGGAGCTGAATTTCTCCTCTCTGGAGTGCAATGAATTGTCCAGTAGTGAATTTTGAGATGTCTATGGGTTTGGTGTGACTTTGGGCAGCCTGTATATTGAAACTCAGGGCTATGTTCCTGCATTGCTGGAGAATTTGCATGGTATGTCTTGCTCTGGAAGTTGTTGGCTTTTGGGTGTTGCTTGGTTTCAGTGTAGGTATGGAGGCTTTTGATGAGCTCTTATTGATTAATGCTCTGGAGTCAGGAGTTCTCTGGTGTTCTCAGGTTTTGGACTTAAGCCTCCTGCCTCTGGTTTTCAGTCTTTTTCTTACAGTAGCCTCAAGACTTCTCCATCCATACAGCACCAATGACAAAACATCTAGGTTAATGATGAAAAGATTCTCTGCAGTGAGGGACACCTGGAGAGGTTCACAGGGTTGCATGGAGAAGAGAAAAAGAAGGAGGCCGATAGAGGTGACCAGGAGGGGAAGAGGGGGAATCAAAAGGGGAGAGAGCAATCTAGCCAGTGATCAATTCCCTATGTGCTCTCCATAGTCTGGACCTCCTCAGAGATGTTCATGGAGTTACAGATAGAAGAGAAGAGGGAGGAAGGAGACAGAGGTGACCAGGAGGAGAAAAGGGGGGATCAAAAGGAGAGAGACAGATCCAGCTAGTAATCAGTTCCCTAAGTGTTCTCCACAACCTGAGACACACAAAGACAATCACAGAGTTGGGTAGAGAAGAGAAGGGGGATGGAGGAGATAGAGGTGACCTGGTGGAGAAAAAGTAGAGTCAAAAAGGGGAGAGAGCAATCAAGCCAGTAATCACACTCCCAAGTAAAAATGGGTACTGAAGTTTGGGTTCTTAAAGATACAAAATTGATAAAAAATACCAAAAAGCAAAGATTAAACATCTAGAGTAAAGGTTAGACTCTCAAAAATGCAATATTAAAACAAAACAAAGTCACAAATTTATAAAATATATATATGAAGTTTGCTTTAAAAATAGGGTCTTTTTTTTCAAGGTAATATTAGGTTATAAAAATTAAAATTAAAGGAGTAATAGAGGATTTAAAAAATGATAATAGTAAAAATATATCTAGGAATTTCTCTGGAGCTGTTGCAGGCAGTGTGGGGTCAGTTCAGTTTCAGATAGTTCTTTGATCCAGTTTATACTTCTCAAGATCTATAGGCCCTTTCCATGTAGTCGGTGCTAACTACAGGGTTTTAATCTGTTGCAGCTGTCACTTCCAAAGCGATTCCCTCTGTTTATTTTAGCTTCTTCTGTTTGCAGGTCTCTTCAGTGTCTAAGTTCTGCCCTGACACAAGGGGGCAAAGGTGGTCACTTATTTATGCTCACTTGTTCAGCCGGGCTGTGGGGAGGGAGGAATACTGCAAACAAATATCACTGGCATGTGTGGGGAGTGCTGGCGGTGTCTCGGCTGCACTGGGTTTGTCCCCGCTCATGGTGCACGCGCTTTTCCAGTCTAAACTTCTCAGGCTCCAGGTTGCTCTGCCAGGGAACTGTCTGAGGTGGGCCCTGGGTTGCATGCACTTCCCAGGTCTAAACCGCTCAGGTTCAGATTCTCGGGCATTCACAAAGGTGCAGACTTGGTTGGTCCTGCGTTTTGTGCCCTTCCCAGGTTTGAGCAGCTCAGGTGACCAGGTGCTTGGCAAGCGCAGTCTCCCCAGGTCGGGGGTGCCTCTTATCACCTCCCCGGTCCCAGCTGCTCGGTTTCCTGGGTGGCAGCGGGCGCGCCCGTCTCAGGTGTGCCATGTGTCTCTTCTGGGGAGCTGATCTCTGGCTGCCACCCTCCCGGCGGATGTCAACAGTCCAGAATCCCAAGAAGTCTTGGCTAGCAATGGGGAGCCTGCTTGCAGTTTGGTAGAGGATGCCTCTCTGGAGCTGGGCTTGCCCCTTCCCTGCTCTGGCTGACCCCCACCTGCCTCCCAATCTCTGGCGGGGGATGGGCTGGTCCACAGCTGGCTAGCTGTCCTCTGGTATTTGCTCAGTCCTTTGTTCTGTGAGCGCCTGGCAGTGCCTTAGGTTAGGGCTTTTTGAGGGATAGTTCTCTCTCTCTCTCTCTCTCTCTCTCTCATTTTTTGCTCTCTCTCTGGCTATCCCACATTTTGGGTTGCTATCTCACGTTAGTTCCCTCAGATTGCCCTCAGGACATTCAGGCATGGTCCTTATGCTAAGTAATGCAGCCCGCGCCTTCCTGTTCAGCCCCCGCTTGCTGGTGGCCGATGTGAGCCCTGAGAGTTGCTGTTAGGCACGTAATCTGTGGGTTTTATTTATTTATTTTTTCTTCCTGGTTATGTTGCCCTCTGAGATTCCATAACTCCTCACAGACCCACCGGTGAGAGGGTTTCCTGGGATTTGGAAACTTCTCCTCTTTTATGGGTTTCGGTCCTTACCTCTTTAGTCTCTCTTTTTATTTTTCTTTTTTTCCAGCTGTAACCTTTATTGGATACATAACACTGAACAGGCATCAACCATCATCTCAAGAAGACATTTCAAGTATCTGGTTATTATAGAATTATAAATATTGTAGGATTATTTATTTCAGAAATTGCATGTATCTATCTAAATAAAAATCTCTTTTCCTTGAACCATTTAAAACAAAGTTAAAGGAAGTCCTGATATCTTTCCTTAGAAAACAGTGTCTTATGAGAATGAATAGTCTAGGTTGTATTAATATATTACCTTAATACTTAATATTATATCTATGAATGAATTTTATAAACTTATACAAAACCAGTAGGGTTTAGAAAAACATCAGAGTTTCTTCAAGCTATTCATCTACCTTGGAATTAAAAAAAAAAATTATTTGAGGGTTTTACAGGTGATCAAGTGGTTAAGAATCCGCTTGCTAATGCTGGGGACACAGGTTTAATCCCTGGTCTTGGAAGATTCCCACATGTCACAGGATGACTAAGCCTGTGTACCACAGCTACTGAGACCGCACTCTAGAGCCTGCGAGCCACAACTGCTGAAGCCCGTGTACCTGGAGCCTATGCTCACCAACAAGAGAAGCCCCGTACAATGAGAAGCTTGCACATCACAGCTAGAGAGTATCTCCTGTTTGCCGTAACTAGAGAAAGCCCGCATGCAGTCATGAAGACCCAGTGCAGCCATAAATAAATAAATAAATCTGTAAAATGTTTTGGATTGTTGGATTTGGATTCTACTGAAGTATTTTTTCTTTTCTCAACCTTATGAAAAAAAAAGTTGAAAATTCTGTTTGATAGACTCATCAGTAAGACAAATAGTTGTTTTTCTCATAGTGACAGTGCGTTATTGTTCCATTATACTTTTTTGGATGATCTAATGTCCATGCTAGTGTTCACAGACTCTAGAATACATAGCAATCAGATAAAAAGTGTATTCGTTTTTTGGGTTTTTTTTTTGTTTGTTTGTTTTGTTTTTTAATGTTTATTGGAGTATAGTTGATTTACAATATTGTGTTAGATGCAGGTGTACAGCAAAGTGAAAAAAAGTGTAATAATAATGACGTTTATTTTTGATTATATGTGAAAGTGTTTTTAAATCAAGATATATAGTTGTTGCTAAAAGGATTATACCTTTTTTTTTTTCTTTTATTTTTATTAGTTGGAGGCTAATTACTTTACAATATTGTAGTGGTTTTTGTCATACATTGACATGAATCAGCCATGGATTTACATGTATTCCCCATCCCGATCCCCCCTCCCACCTCCCTCTCTACCCGATCCCTCTGAGTCTTCCCAGTGCACCAGGCCCGAGCACTTGTCTCATGCATCCCACCTGGGCTGGTGATCTGTTTCACTACAGATAATATACATGTTTTGATGCTGTTCTCTCGAAACATCCCACCCTCGCCTTCTCCCACAGAGTCCAAAAGTCTGTTCTGTACATCTGTGTCTCTTTTTCTGTTTTGCATATAGGGTTATCATTACCATCTTTCTAAATTCCATATATATGTGTTAGTATGCTGTAATGTTCTTTATCTTTCTGGCTTACTTCACTCTGTATAATCGGCTCCAGTTTCATCCATCTCATTAGAACTGATTCAAATGAATTCCTTTTAATGGCTGAGTAATATTCCATAGTGTATATGTACCACAGCTTCCTTATCCATTCGTCTGCTGTTGGGCATCTAGGTTGCTTCCATGTCCTGGCTATTGTAAACAGTGCTGTGATGAACATTGAGGTGCACATGTCTCTTTCAGATCTGGTTTCCTCGGTGTGTATTTCCAGAAGTGGGATTGCTGGGTCATATGGCAGTTCTATTTCCAGTTTTTTAAGGAATCTCCACACTGTTTTCCATAGCGGCTGTACTAGTTTGCATTCCCACCAACAGTGTAAGAGGGTTCCCTTTTCTCCACACCCTCTCCAGCATTCATTGCTTGTAGACTTTTGGATAGCAGCCCTCCTGACTGGCGTGTAATGGTACTCTTTTTATTTTTCATATTTTGTCCTACCTCCTTTTGAAGACAATGGGCTGCCTTTCTGGGTGCCTAATGTCCTCTGCCAGCATTTAGAAGTTGTTTTGTGGAATTTGCTCAGCGTTCAAATGTTCTTTCAATGAATGTATGGGGGAAAAAGTGGTCTCCCCATCCTATTCCTTCACCATCTTAGGACCACCCCCACTGTATGTATTTTAAACAGAACACAAATATTCACACCATAGAACTGAATAAGTTTCTTTATAGTAACACTTAGAGTACTGTGATAAACAATAAACAAATTACTCTTATATGAAATAATGTGAATGCATTCACACCATAAATTGGGTGAAAGACATAGTGAAAGAAGAGCAAAAGATGCAGTACTGTATTATTTCATTTCTATAAAATTTAAAACCAGGCCAAACTAACAAGTGATTTGGAAGTGAGATAGTGGTGGGCTTTGCAGGCCAGTAGTATCTGCAAGACGATGTGGAGGACTTCTGGAGTGCCATAGTGTTCTATTTCTTGGTTTGTTTGTTGTCATAGGAGTGTAGCATAGGGTAGTTAGGTAGACAGGCTACATAAGAATGTTCATTTTATGAAAATTCATTGAGATGTTTAACATATGTGCCCATTCTTGAATGTTTGTTATATTTAAGAAGATAAATGTCAGATTATACAACCTTTCATCAACTGTATTTAAGACATGCTACATAATTATGACACACGGATAATGCAACAATCCCATTCTTAGGCATGTATTTGGAGAAACCATAATTTGAAAAGATATACACATCCCAATGTTCATTGCAACACTATATACAGTAGCCAAGACATGCCTATCAAGAGAGGAATGGATTAAGAAGATTCAGAACATATGTACAATGGGATATTACTTAGCCATAAAAAGGATGAAATAATGCTATTTGCATCAGCCAAAGATGGGCCTAGGGCTTGTCATACTGAGTGAAGTAAGTCAGACAGAGAAAGACAAAAGTCATATGATATCACTTATATGAGGACTAAAAAAAAAAAAAGTACAAATAAACTAATCTACAAAATAAAAATAAAGTTACAGATGTAGAAAACACTTAAGGTTGCCAGAGATGGGGGGAATATATTGGGAAATTGAGATTGACATATACACGTTACTATATATAAAGTCAGTTCAGTTCAGTTGCTCAGTCATGTCCGACTCTTTGTGACCCCATGGACTGCAGCATGCCAGGCTTCCCTGATCATCACCAACTCCTAGAGCTTGCTCAAACTCATGTCCATTGAGTCGGTGATGCCATTCAACCATCTCATCCTCTGTCCTCCCCTTCTCTTCCTGCCTTCAATCTTGCCCAGCATCAGTGTCTTTTCAAACGAGTCAGTTCCTCCCATCAGGTGGCCAAAGTATTGGAGTTTCAACTTCAGCATAAGTCCTTTCAATGAATATTCAAGACTGATTTCCCTTAGGAGTGACTGGTTTGATCTCCTTGTGGTTCAAGGTACTCTCAAAATTCTTCTCCGGCACCACAGTTCAAAAGCATCAATTCTTCAGTGCTTAGTTTTCTTTGTAGCGCAGCTCTCACATCCATACATGACTACTGGAAGAACCATAGCTTTGATTAGATGGACCTTTGTTCAGTAAAGTGATATCTCTGCTTTTTAATGTGCTGTCTAGGTTTGTCATAGCTCTTCTTCCAAAGAGCAATGCCTTTTAATTTCATGGCTGCAGTCAACATCTGCTGTGATTTTGGAGCCCAAGTAAATAATCTCTCACTGTTTCCATTGATTCCCCATCTATTTGCCATGAAGTGATAGGACCGGATGCCATGATCTTCATTTCTTGAACGTTGAATTTTAAGCTTGCTTTTTCATTCTTCTCTTTCAGTTTCTTCAAGAGGCTCTTTAGTTTCTCTTTGCTTTCTGCCATGAGTGTGGTGTCATCTGCATATCTGAGGTTATTGATATTTCTCCCAGCTATCTTGATTCCAGCTTGTATTTTATCCAGCCTGACATTTTGCATGATGTATTCTGCATGTAAGTTAAATAAGCAAAGTGGCAACATACAGCCTTCAACTTACTCCTTTCTCAATTTGGAACTAGTCCATTGTTTCATGTCTGGTTCTGACTGTTGCTTCTTGATTTGTATACTGATTTCTCAGGAGGCAAGTAAGGTGGTCTGGTATTCCTATCTTTTTAAAACTTTTCCACAGCTTGTTGTGATTCACACAATCAAAGTCTTTAGTATAGTCAGTGAAGCAGAAGTGGATGTTCTTCCGGAATTCCCTTGCTTTTTCTATGATACAACAGATATTAGCAATTTGATCTCTGGTTCCCCTACCTTTTCTAAATCCAGCTTAAATGTCTGTGGGTTCTCAGGTCAGGAGCTATTGAAGCCTAGCTTGGAAAATTTTGAGCATTATTTTTCTAGCTTGTGAGATGAGTGCAACTGTGCAGTAGTTTGAACATTCTTTGGCGTTCCCTTTCCTTGGGATTGGAATGAAAACTGACCTTTTCCAGTCCTGCAGCCACTGCTAAATTTTCCAAATTTGCTGGCATATTGAGTGCAGCACTTTCACAGCATCATCTTTTAAGTTTTGAAATAGCTCAGCTGGAGTTCCATCACCTCCTCTAACTTTGTTTGTAGTGATGCTTCCTAAGGCCCACTTAACTTCACATTCCAGAATGTCTCATTCTAGGTGAGTGATCATACCATCGTGATTTTCTGGGTCTTTTTTGTACATTTCTTCTGTGTATTCTTGCCACCTCTTTTTAATATCTTCTGCTTCTATTAGGTTCATACCACTTCTTTATTGTGCCCATCTTTGCATGAAATATTCCCTTGGTATCTCTAATTTTCTTGAAGTGATCTCTAGTGTTTCCAATTCTATTGTTTTTCTCTATTCCTTTGCACTGATCACTGAGGAAGTCTTTCTTATCTCTCCTTGATATTCTTTGGAACTCTGCATTCAAATGGGTATCTCCTTCTCCTTTTGCTTCTCTTCTTTTCTTAGCTATTTGCCTCTTTGCATTTCTTCTTCTTGGTGATGGTTTTGATCACTGCCTCCTTTACAAATTATGATCCTCTGTTCATAGTGCTATCTATCAGATATAATCATGCTGTATATCAGATATAATCCCTTTAATCTGTTTGTCACTTCCATGGTATAATTGCAAGAGATTTTATTTAGGCCATACCTTAATGACCTAATGGTTTTCCCTACTTTCCTCAACTTAAATCTGAATTTGGCAGTAAGGAGTTCATGATCTGAGCCACAGTCTGCTTCTGATTTTGTGTTTGCTTCTCCATCTTCTGCTGCAAAGAATATAATCAATCTGATTTGCATATTGACCATCTGATGATGTTCATGTGCAGAGTCATCCCTTGTTTGAAGAGAGGGTTTGCTGTGACTAGTGCATTCTCTTGGCAAATCTCTGGTAGCCTTTGCCCTGCTTCATTCCGTACTCCAAGGACAAACTTGCCTGTTACTCCAGGTGTCTCTTGACTTCCTACTTTTGCACTTCAGTCCCCTATGATGAAACGGACATCTTTTTTGGTGTTAGTTATAGAAGGTCTTGTGGGTATTCATAGAACCATTAATCTTCAGCTTCTTTGGCTTTAGTGGTTGGGCCATAGGCTTGGATTACTGTGATAATGGATGGTTTGCCTTGGAAATGAGCAGAAATCATTATGTCATTATTGAGATGGCAACAGGTATTGCATTTTGAACTCTTATGTTGACTATGAGGACTAGTCCATTTATTCTAAGGGATTCTTGCCCCTGGTACTGAATATAATGATTATCTGAATTAAATTTGCCCATTCTGGTCCATTTTAGTTCACTGAGTCCTAAAATGTCAATGTTCACTCTTGCCATCTCCTGTTTCACCACTTCCAATTTACCTTGATTCATGGACCTGACATTCCAGGTTCCTATGCAATATTGTTCTTTACAGCATCGAACCTTGCTTCCATCACCAATCACATCCACAACTGGGTGTTGTTTTTGCTTTGGCACCATCACTTCATTTTTTCTGGAGTTATTTCTCCACCAATCTCCAGTGGCTTATTGGGCACCTACCGACCTGGAGAGTTAATCTTTTAGTGTCCTATCTTTTTGCCTTTTCATACTGTTCATGGGGTTCTCAAGGCAAGAATACTGAAGTGGTTTGCCATTCCTTTCTCCAGTGGACCATGTTTTGTTGTAACTTTCCACCATGAGCCGTCTGTCTTGAGTGGCCCTACATGGCATGGCTCACAGTTTCATTGAGTTAGACAAGGTTTTGTTCCAAGCAATCAGCTTGGCTTGTTTTCTGTAATTGTGGTTTCCATTCTGTCTGCCCTGTGATGGATAAGTGTAAGAGGCTTTTGGAATCTTCCTGATGGGATGGACTGGGTGTGGGGGGATCAGAGTCTTGCTAAGTCTTTAATCCAATTTCCTCTTGATGGATGGGGCTGCATTCCCTCCCTGTAGTTTGGCCTGAGGTCAAATTATGGTGGTGGTGATGGTGGTAATGGTGACCTCCTTCAAAATGGAAGTCTGTACCAAGGCTGTGTACTCAGACCCCACGGCAGCCACTGTCAATCCACCTCCACCAGAGACTCCTGGAGAGTCATAGGCAAGTCTGGCTCAGTCTCTTGTGGGGTCGCTTCTCTTTTTTGCTTGTTTCCTCCAAGAGTATGTTTCCCCAGTCCTGTGGAAGTTCTGTAATCAAATCCCACTCACCCTCAAAGTCAAATTCCCTGGGGGTTCTTAGTCCATTTGCTGGTTCCCCAGGTTGGAGTGTCTGTTGTGGGCTCCAGACATTTCACAACAGTGTGAGAACTTCTTTGGTATAACTGTTTTCCAGTGTGTGGATTGCCTACTTGGTGGCTCTATACTAGGGCTCACACACTGTGCCTTCCAGGACTGCTGCAGCCAGAGCCCCTGTCCCCATGGCAGGCCATTGCTAACACCTGCCTCCACAGGAGACACTCAAAATCTCAGAGGCAAGTCTGGGTCAGTCCCTCGTGGGGTCCCTGGGTCCTGGTGCACACAAGGTTTAGTTTAAACCCTCTGAGCAGCTCTGGCAGGTATGGCATTTGATTCTAAACATGGTTTTGGCCCTCCTACCATCTTGTTGGGGCTTCTCCTTTGCCCTTGAACATTCTATATCTTTTTTTTTTTTTTTTTTGGTGGAATCCAACATTCTCCTGTTGATGGTTGTTCAACAGTTAGTTGCAACTTTGGAATTCTCACGGGAGAAGATGAGTGCATGTCCTTCTACTCTGCCATCTTGTCAGGCAAATATATTTATATAAAATAAAAAACTACTAACAATAAGCACCTTTTGTATTATTCAGGGAACTCTACTCAATGCTCTGTAATGGCCTATATGGGAAAATAATCTAAAAAATAGTGGATATATGTATAAGTATAACTGATTCACTTTTCTGTGCACCTGAAACTAACAGAATATTATAAATTAACTATACTCCAAAAGGAAAAAAGCATGTAAGGATTGAAAGTGAAAGGAAGGAAAACCATGCCATGCAAAAACTAAAAGAATGTGTATATTAATAACAGACAAAGTAGATTTTAAAGCAGCAAGCAATAAATAAGATAAAAGGGGGCAGTTCATAATGATAAATACATCAATTTAACTGAAACATGTAAACTGTTTCTATCTGTATGGACCTACCATATAGCCTCAAATACATAAAGCAAAAATGTATGACAGTAAAGAAAGAGAGGCAAATCAATAATCACACTTAAAGATTTCAGCAAATCCATCTCTACTGATAAAGAATACAAACACAAAACAGTAAACATATGGAATATTTAAACAACATGATTAGCAAACTAGAACAATTGCCCTGGTAGAACATACCAACACTTGAGAATATACATTATAGTAAAAATATTTTAATATTTTCTGAGAGAAATATTTTCTAGGTTGAAGAGCAAATATTTTAAAAATATATTGTGTTGAAATCTTATATACAGTGTGTTCTTTAACCACACTGGAATTAATTAAAGCTTAATAATAGATAACTAGAAAATTTCCAAATATTTGGAGACTAAGTAGTTCACTTTCAAGTAACCTGTGAATAAAATAATAAGATAAAGTGGAAATTAGAAAATATTTTGATTTGAATAAGAGTAAAAATATGATAGAACATGTGGGTGTAATTAATGCAGGGCCTATAGGGAAACATGTAGCTTCAAATTAATATATTAGAAAAGAAGGAAAGCTAAAAATCAACCTAAGTGTCTATACCAAGATGCTGGAAACTGAAAAATGGAAAGAAATCAAAATTTAAAACTATAAAGGAAAAGCAGAAGACACTAAAATAGAAAACAAATATAGAGAAAAATTTTTCCAAAGAGGAAATGCAGATGGTCATTATGCATATGAAAAGGTGCTCAATATCACTAAGCCTCAGGGAAATGCAAATGAAAACTACAGTAATTCCTCTTATACCTGTCAGAATGGCTATTATCAAAAAGAGCAAAGGCAAATGTTGGTGAGGATATGGAGAAAGGAAGTCTTCTTACAGAGTTGTTTGGAATAACAACAGTGGGGAAAACAGTATTGAGGCTTCCCCAAAACCTAAACTACCATATGAGCCAGTAATTCCACTCTGGGGTATATATGAAAAAAAAAAAAAAGGAAACACTAATTCAAGAAGAGACATGCACCCCAATGTTTGTAGCAGCATTATTTACAACTGCTAAAATATGGAAGCAACCCAAGTGTTCCTCAACAGATGAATGAATAAAGATGTGATACACACACACACACACACACACACACACTGGAATAGTACTTAACCATAAAAAAGGGTGCAATATTTTCATTTGTAGCAACATGGATGGAACTGGAAGGTATTATGCTAAGTGAAAGGTAGAAAAATACAAATACTGTATATCACTTATATGTGAACTCTATAAAAATATGGCCAATTACTGAATATGACAAAAAAGAAGCTGACACATAGATATATAGAGAAAACTAGCAGTTACCACTAAGGAGATGGAAGTGGGGAGGTGCAGTACAGGGGTCTGGAATTAAGAGGTACAAACAATTAGGTAAAAGATAAGCTTCAAGGATATATTGCACAACACAAGGACTAGAGCAAATATTTTATAACAACTAAGATGGAGTACAATCTTTACTAAAAGTGAATCACTATATTGTATGACCTGTAACTTGTGCAATCTTGTACATCAACTATATTTCAACAAAAATAATGAAAAATTTTAAAATTAAAAAAATGGAACCTAGAAAAAAATGAACAAATTCATAAGTTGGCTTATTTATTAATGGTCAATCAAACTGATAAATTTCTAAGCAAAACTGATCAAGAAAATATGACTTATTTTGGGATTTGCTTGATAAATATAATACATATTATGGGCATTAAAATGAGAAACTTATTACCAATAAATTTTAAAATTTTGTTAAAATTGGCAAATTCCACAAAAACACGATTTATTAAATGACATAAGAATCAGTAGGAATTTTAAATATTCCTGTATACCAAACACATTTTTAAGTAAAAACATCCCTCAAAGAAAACTTCAAAGTAGATCTACCAAGGTTTTGATTTGCTTCTTGGCTTCATTAATCAGTGCAGTTGGGTGGATCATCCCACAGCAACAATTCAATACAAGCACATGCACACTGACCGACCTATGTGAGTCTTGTTCCACCTGTTTTCCACACTATCGTCATCTCATTCAAGGCCTTGGCTCTTCTCCTCTGAATCCTCCATATCCCTGGGACCATCAAATGCTGCTGTACTGTGGGGTTTCATTTAAATTTTGTCTCCTAATTACCTTTCTGATAACTTCAGCCTGCTAGTCCCTATTCTCCACAGAGTAGAAGGAACACAGATTTAGAAGTACAGCAGCCCCGGTACCCACCTCCCAACCACGACCTATTAGCTTAGCAGCCTCAGCCAAGTGATTCATCTCATCAGGGCTCCATTTTCCTCTTTGGTATGAAGAAAGCAAGAGACTTATTTCAGAGGGTTGACATAGGGATTGGATGAGGTTCTCTGTGTAACTCGTCCAGTCTACAAAAGGGTAATCTTACATACTGACAGATAAACTCCCCAGGTTGCTAGGTGTCCAATATGCTACTGGAGATCAATGGAGAAATAACTCCAGAAAGAATGCAGAGACGAAGCCAAAGAAAAAACAACAGCCAGTTGTGGATGTGACTGGTGATGGAAGCAAGGTCCGATGCCATAAAGAGCAATATTGCATAGGAACGTGGAATGTTGGGTCTAAGAATCAAGGCAAATTGGAAGTGGGCAAACTGGAAGTGGAGATGGCAAGAGTGAACGTCAATATTTTAAGAATCAGTGAATTAAAATAGACTGGAATGGATGAATTTAACTCAGATGACTATTATATATATTACTGTGGGCAAGAATTCCTTAGAAGAAATTGAGTAGCCATCATAGTCAAAAAAAGAGTCTGAAACGCAGTACTTGGATTCAGTTTCAAAAATGACAGAATGACCTCTGTTCATTTCCAAGGCAAACCATTCAATATCACGGTAATCCAAGTCTATGCCCCAACCAGTAATGCTAAAGAAGCTGAAGTTGAACG
Source organism: Cervus canadensis (assembly GCF_019320065.1). Taxonomy (NCBI): domain Eukaryota; kingdom Metazoa; phylum Chordata; class Mammalia; order Artiodactyla; family Cervidae; genus Cervus; species Cervus canadensis. The sequence continues at coordinate 71,814,247 of NC_057400.1, forward strand.
GTTCTATGAAGACCTACAAGACCTTCTAGAACTAACACCCCAAAAAGGTGTCCTTTTCTTTATAGGGGACTGAAATGCAAAAGTAGAAATTCAAGAAACACTTGGAGTAACAGGCAAATTTGGCCTTGGAGTACAGAATGAAGCAGGACAAAGGCCAATTGAGTTTTGGCAAAGGGACGCAGAGCTCATAGAAAACATCCTCTTCCAACAACACAAGAGAAGGCTCTACACAGGGACATCACCAGATGGTGAACACCGAAATCAGATTGATTATATTCTTCGCAGTGAAAGATGGAGAAGCTCTATACACTCAGCAAAAACAAGACTGGGAACTGACTTATTGCTGTGAACTCCTTATTGCCAAATTCAGACTTAAATTCAAGAAAGTAGGGAAAACCACTAGACCTTTCAGGTATGACCTAAATCAAATCCCTAACATTTATACAGTGGAAGTGACAAATAGATTTAAAGGACTAGATTTGATAGACAGAGCGCCTGATAAGCTATGGATGGAGGTTTCTGACATTGTACAGGAGACAGGGATCAAGACCATTCCAAGAAAAAGAAATGCAAACAAGCAAAGTGGCTGTCTGAGGAGGCCTTACAAATAGCTGTGAAAAGAAGAGAAGTGAAAAGCAAAGGAGAGAAGGAAAGATATACTCATTTGAATGCCGAGTTCCAAAGAATATCAAGGAGAGATAAGAAAGCCTTCCTCAGTGATCAGTGCAAAGAAATAGAGAAAAACAATAGAATGGGAAAGACTAGAGATCTCTTCAAGAAAATTAGAGATACCAATGAAACGTTTCATGCAAAAATGGGCTCAATAAAGGACAGAAATGGTATGGGCCTAACAGAAACAGAAGATATTAAGAAGAGGTGGCAAGAATCCACAGAAGAATTACACAAAAGAAGATCTTCAAGACCCAGATAACCACAATGGTGTGGTCACTCACCTAGAGCCAGACATCGTGGAATGTGAAGTCAAGTGGGCCTTAGGAAGCATCACTATGAACAAATTTAGTGGAGATGATGGAATTCCTCTAGAGCTATTTCAAATCTTAAAAGACAATGCTGTGAAAGTGCTGCACTCAACATGCCAGCAAATTTGGAAAACTTAGCCATGTCCATGGAACTGGAAAAGGTCAGTTTTCATTCCAATCCCAAAAAAGGCAATGCCAAAGAATGTTCAAACTACCGCACAATTGCAATCATCTCACAGGCTAGTAAATAATACTCAAAATTCCCCAAGCCAGGCTTCAGCAATACTTGAATCATGAACTTCCAGATGTTCAAGCTGGATTTAGAAAAGGCAGAGGAACCAGAGATCAAATTGCCAACATCCGCTGGATCATCAAAAGCAAGAGAGTTTCAGAAAAACATCTATTTCTGCTTTACTGACTATGCCAAAGCCTTTGACTGTGTGGATCACAATAAACTGTGGAAAATTCTGAAAGAGATGGGAATACCAGACCACCTGACCTGCTTCTTGAGAAACTTGTATGCAGGTCAGGATGCAACAGTTAGAACTGGACATGGATGAATGGACTGGTTCCAAATCAGGGAAGGAGTATATCAAGGCTGTATATTGTCACCCTGCTTATTTAACTTATATGCAGAGTACATCATGAGAAACGCTGGGCTGGAAGAAGCACAAGCTGGAATCAAGATTGCTGGGAGAAATATCAATAACCTCAGATATGCAGATGACACCACCCTTATGGCAGAAAGTAAAGAAGAACTAAAGAGTCTCTTCCAGTTTTTTAAGAAATCTCCACACTGTTCTCCCTAGCGGCGGTACTAGTTTGCATTCCCACCAACAGTGTAAGAGGGTTCCCTTTTCTCCACACCCTCTCCAGCATTTATTGCTTGTAGGCTTTTGGATAGCAGCCATCATGACTGCTGGATGCATGAGACAAGCAAGTGCTCGGGCCTGGTGCACTGGGAAGACCCAGAGGAATCAGGTGGAGAGGGAGGTGGGAGGGGGGATCGGGTTGGGGAATACTTGTAAATGCATGGCTGATTCATGTCAATGTATGACAAAAACCACTACAATATTGTAAAGTAATTAGCCTCCAACTAATAAAAATAAATGAAAAAATAAAAAAAGAAAAGAACAACAACAACAACAAAAAAGAGTCTCTTCATGAAAGTGAAAGAGGAGAGTGAAAAAGCTGGCTTAAAGCTCAACATTCAGTAAACAGAGATCATGGCATCCGGTCCCATCACTTCATGGCAAATAGATGGAGACACAGTGGAAACAGTGGCAGACTTTATTTTTGGGGGCTCCAAAATCATAGCAGATGGTGATTGCAGCCATGAAATTAAAAGATGCTTACTCCTTGGGAGAAAATTTATGACCAACCTAGATAGCATATTAAAAAGCAGAGACTTTTTAATGTTACTTTGTCAACAAAGGTCTGTATAGTCAAGGTTATGGTTTTTCCAGTAGTCATGTATGGATGTGAGAGCTGGACTATAACAAAAGCTTATTGCCAAAGAATTGATATTTTTGAACTATGGTGCTGGAGAAGACTCTTGAGTGTTCCTTGAACTGCAAGGAAATCCAACCAGTCCATCGTAAAGGAAATCAGTCTGGAATATTCATTGGAAGCACTGATGTTGAAGCTGAAACTCCAATACTTTGGCCACCTGATGCTGAAGGCTGACTCATCGGAAAAAATCCTGATGGTGGGAAAGATTGAAGGTGGGAGGAGAAGGGGAGGATAGAGGATGAGATAGTTGGATGACATCCCTGACTCAATGGACATGAGTTTGAGTAAACTCTGGAAGTTGGTGATGGACAGGGAGGCCTGGCGTGCTATAGTCCATGGAGTCACCAAGAGTTGGACATGACTGACTGATCTGACTGACTGAATCTTACTTCTGTCTTCCTCCAGATTGGTCCACCAATAATCAAGATTTCATCATGAAAATGGACCTAATTTTTTTCCAAAGAAGTTAGTTTTGCCTTCTTCCTAACCTTAAAGGGATTGAGGCCATACTTTATTTTTCTATTGTATTCCCTGGGCACATAGCATAAGCTATAAAATAATACAAAATTACACTAGCAATATTAAGGGGGAGAAAGAGAGTGTCAAGATTGTTACCACTTATTGTGAATATACCCTATACCAGACTCTGGGTAAGTAACTTAACCTGCACTGTCTAATCAGCTCCCACAACCTATAATTCCAGTTTTGTACACTAACTCACTGCCTTCGAAGTAATGAACTTGTCACAGGACAGTCCTTTAGTTTCATCCAGACTTTCCTGGTTTGAAAACCTTGTTTCTTAACCTCTGAACTATTTCCCCTTTATTTATGTTAGGCACTAGGATACATTTACTGCCAAATAGATAGTTTGTGTCATAGAAGGAGTGAGAATTACCCAATATTCAGAACAAATTAGGCAGATGACAGAAGGGGAAAGGAGAAGAGTGAAATGTGGCTTGACATTATGCCAGTGTGCAACATTGTGGGACCAGAAAATATGACCATACAGTTTGGTGACCTTGCATAACTCTTCTGGCGCCTGAAGAAATAAGGAATGGGAGATTTTTGATAATGCTTTCTGAATATCAAAGACAATTTCTCAGTACAGTTCTGTCGCTGGGTCATGTCTGACTCTTTGCTACCCAATGGACTGTAGCATGCCAGGCTTTCCTGACCATCACCAACTCCCAGAGCTTACTCAAACTCATGTCCATTGAGTTGGTGATGCCATCCAACCATCTCATCCTCTGTCGTCCCCTTCTCTTCCTTCTTTTAATCTTTCCCAGCATCCGAGTCATTTCAAATGAGTCATCTCTTCGCATTAGGTGGCCAAAGTATTGGAGTTTCAGCTTCAACATCAGTCCTTCCAATGAATATTCAGGACTGATTTCCTTTAGGATTGATTGGTTGGATCTCCTTACTGTCCAAGGGACTCTCAAGAGTCTTCTCTAACACAACAGTTCAAATGCATCCTTTGGTCCTCAGCTTTCTTTATGATCCAACTCTCACATCCATACATGACTACTGGAAAAAGCATAGCTTTGACCAGAAGGACCTTTGTCAGCAAAGTCAAGTCTCTGCTTTTTAAACCTAGGCTGCCTAGCTTTGTCATAGCTTTTCTTCCAAGGAGCAAGTGCCTTTTAGTTTCATGGCTGCAGTCACCATTTACAGTGATTTTGGAGCCCAAGAAAATTGTCTCTCACTGTTTCCATTGTTTCCCCATTTTTTGACATCAAGTGATGTGACCAGATGCCATGATCTTTGTTTTTTGAATGTTGAATTTTAAGCCAGCTTTTTCACTCTCCTCTTTTACTTTCATCAAGAGACTCTTTAGTTCTTTGATTCTGTCATAAAGGTGGTGTTATCTGTATATCTGAGGCTATTGATATTTCTCCTGGCAATCTTGATTCCAGCTGGTATTTTCACATGATGTACTCTGCATATAAGTTAAATTAGCAAGGTGAAAATATGCAACCTTGACATACTCCTTTCCCATTTTGGAACCAGTCTATAGTTCCATGTCCAGTTCTAAGTGTTGCTTCTGAATCTGCATACAGATTTCTCAGGATGCAAGTAAGGTGGTCTGGTATTCCTATCTCTTTAAGAATTTTCCACAGTTTGTTGCGATCTATAAGTCAAGGTTTTGGCATAATCAATAAAACAAAGGTAGATGTTTTCCTGAAATTATCTTGCTTTTTAAATGATGCAATGGATGTTGGCAATTTGATCTCTTGTTCCTCTGCCTTTTCTAAATCCAGTTTGAACATCTGGAAGTTAACCATTCATGTACTGTTGAAGCCTATCTTGGAGAATTTTGAGCATTATTTTGCTAGCGTGTGAGATGAGTGCAATTGTGTGGTAGTTTGAACATTCTTTGGGAATGGAATGAAAATTGAGTTTTTCCAGTCCTGTGACCACTGCCAAATTTTCCAAATTTGCTGGCATATTGAGTGCAGCACTTCACAGCATCATCTTTTAGGATTTGAAATAGCTCAACAGGAATTCTATCACCACTTGACTTCACATTGCAAGATGCTTGGCTCTAGATGAGTGATCACACCATTGTGGTTATCTGTGTTATGAAGATGTTCTTTGTGTATTTTTTCTGTGTATTCTTGCCACCTGTTTTTAATATCTTCTGCTTCTGTTAGGTTAATACCATTTCTGTCCTTTACTGTGCCCATCTTTGCATGAAATGTTCCCTTGGTGTCTCTAATTTTCTTGAAGAGGTCTTTAGTCTTTCCAATTCTATTGTTTTCCACTATTTCTTTGCATTGATCACTGAGGAAGGCTTTCTTATCTCTCCTTGATGTCCTTTGGAACTCTGCATTCAAATGGATATCTCCTTTTCTCCTTTGCCTTTTTCTTCTCTTATTTTCTCAGCTATTTGTAAGGCCTCCTCAGACAACCATTTTGCCTTTTGCATTTCTCTTTCAACTGGATGATCTTGATCACTGCCTGCTGTACAATGTTATGAACCATCATCCATAGTTCTTCAGGTACTCTATCTATCACATCTAATCCCTTGAATCTATTTGTCACTTCAATGGCATAATTATAAAGGGTTTGGTTTAGGTCATACTTGAATGGTATAGTGCTTTTCTCTACTTTCTTCAATTTAATTCTATGTTTTGCAGTAAGGATTTCATGATCTGATCCACAGTCAGCTCTCAGTCTTGTTTTTGCTGACTGTATGGAACTTCTCCACCTTTGGCTACAAAGAATATAATCTTATTTTGGTATTGACCATCTGGTGATGTCCATGTGTAGAGTCATCATTTGTGCTGTTGGAAGAGGACATTTTCTATGATCAGTGCGTTCCCTTGGCAAAACTATGTTAGTCTTTGCCTTGCTTCATTTTGTACTCTATGCCTGTTACTCCAGGTATCTCTTGACTTCCTACTTTTGAATTTCAGTCCCCTATGATGAAAAGGGCATCTTTTTTGGGCGTTAATTCTAGAAGGTCTTGTAGGTCTTCACAGAACCGTTCATCTTCAGCTTCTTGAGTATCACTGGTTGGAGGATAGACTTGGATTACTATTGTATTGAATGGCTTGTCTTGGAAATGAACAGAGATCATTCTATTGTTTTTGAGTTTACACCCAAGTACTGCATTTTGGACTCTTTTGTTGACTATGAGGGCTACTTCATTTCTTCTGAGGAAATCTTGCCCACAGTAGTAGATATAATGGCCATCTGAATTAATTTTGCCCATTACAGTCCATTTTAGTTCACTGATTCTTAAAATGTCAATGTTCACTCTTGACATCTCCTGTTTGTCCACTTCTGATTTACCTTGTTTCAGGGACCTAACATTTCCGTTTATACTCTGAACATTTTGCATAGGGCAGCATTCTGGTGTCAGCACACAAGTCACTAATGGGAGTTGCAGGTAGCCGGATGTGTGGATTATCCCCTATGTTAAAACGTCAAATAAAGCCTTTCCATTCTCAACAAATACAAATGTACTTCAAGAAGACAGAAATGGATTTATAAAAGTTCTGTGACCATATGGAGCAGTGCTAATGTGTACATGATAAGGGCAGTAATCTGTTTCTCCTCCTAATGGCCACAGTGTTCTCTGTCTCCACAGAGAGGATTATTTGTCTTCTTAAAATGAAGTGACACTTCAGACCATTCTACAGCCTACAGTAATCAAGGCAGTAAGGTCCTGGTGAAAAAGCAGAAATATAGATCAATGGAACAGGGTGGAAAGCCCAGTCATACACCCATGCACCTATAGTTATCTAATCTATAATAAAGGAGGCAAGACTATACAACGGGGGAAAGACAAACACTTCAACAAGCAGTGCTGGGAAAACTGAACAGTTAGATGTAAAGTAATGAAATTAGAACACCTTCTAACATCGTACACAAAAATTAATAAATGGATTGAACTTCCCGCCTGGGATGGGGAATACATGTAAATCCATGGCTGATTCATGTCAATGTATGACAAAAACCGCTACAATATTGTAAAGTAATTAGCCTCCAACTACTAAAAATAAATGGAAAAAAAAAAAAAGAAAAAAAAAATGGATTGAAGACCTAAATGTAAGGCTGGAGACTATAAAACTTTCAGAGATAAACATAGAGAGAACACTCTGATATAAACCAAAGCAAGATCTTTTTTGACCCACTTCCTAGAGTAATGAAAATAAAAGGTAAACAAGTGGGACATCGCACTGCATAGGAAACTATAAAGATGAAAAGACAACTTTTAGAACAGGAGAAAATATTTGCAAACAAAGCAACTGAGAAAGAATTAATCTCCAGAATATACAAGCAGCTCACGCAGCTCAATAAAAAAAAAAAAAAAAAAAAAAAAAAAAAAAAACGATGAAAAAATAGGGAGAGGACCTGAACAGAAATTTCTCCAAAGAAGATGTATACAGATGGTCAACAAACACATGAAAAGATGCTCAACAAAATGCTCATTATTAGAGAAATGCAAGTGAAAACAATGAGATATCACCTCACACCGGTCAGAATGGCCATCATAAAAAAATCTACAAACAATAGATGCTAGAGAGGCTGTGGGGAAAGGGCAACCATGCTGCTCTATTGGTGGAAATGTAAATTAATAAAACCACCATGGAGAATAGTAAGGAGAGTTCTTAAAACGCTAAAAATAAAACTGCCTTATGGTTCCGCAATCCTACTATGGGACATATACCCTGAGAAAATCATAATTCAAAAAGGCACATGTACCCCAATGTTCATTGCAGCACCCTTGACAGTAGACAGTACATGGAAACAGCCTACACGCCCACCAGCAGTGGAATGCATGAAGAAGATGTGGTACATACACACAATATAATATTACTCAGCCCTAACAAGGAATGAACTTTGTGGTGATGTGGATGGACCTAGAGTCTGTCATACAGAGTGAATAAGTCAAAGCAAATATTGTGTATTAAGGTATATATATGGAACCTAGAACAATATAACTAATGAACAAACTTGTTGACACAGTGGGAGAAAGAGAAGGTAAGGCAAATTCAGAGAAGCATTGACATATATACGCTACAATGTGTAAAATAACTAGCATGAAGCTGTTGCCTAGTACAGGGAGCTCAGTTCAGTGCTCTGTGATGATCTAGAGGAGTGGGATGGGGGTTGAGAGGGAGGCTCAAGAGGGAGGGGGTGTATGTATATATATGGTCAATTCACATTGTTGTACCATAGAAATTAACACAATATTATAAAGCAATTTTACTCCAACTAAAAAAATAAAAATATTTGAAAAAGATTAAAGTGACAATTTAGGGTTACAGTTATTTATTGAGTGTCATCCATTCCCTACCCTAAATTTCTTGAGAGATGTCAAAAGTTTCCTGAAAGGATTCTGGAGCCAGCAGAAAAGTCTTGTCAGTTAGTCCTTCATGTGAGGAGATGGAGTTCAAGAATGGAACATCACTAGGTTGTAATACACCTCTGACTTTCAGTCCTGTGAGTCTTCTATTTGATGCAATCTCAGGGAGGGGTTGCAAGACTGAGGGACTGCTACAGTCAGCACAGCCTGATGTCATTATTGACTCAAATCTCTGTGGTAGCTCACTGCTCAGGGAGCCACTATTGGGTCTGACTGTAGCCATCACTGGCTCTCTGAAGAAGGCATTGTCAGGTAATATTATCCAATTTGGTTTATAATTCCATCCTTAACACAATTCCCACAATTAAACTAGGAACATTATGATGGGAAAAGTCAACCTTGGTGTTATATACTGCTAAATATGTTTTTGGGTCACACGATATACCTGGCAAGATAGAAGTCTACCATAATCTTAAGGATATACTATTCGAATACTTTTAATTAAATAAATGTGTAGGTCTCATCTTCTGTAAGTATTTTGCAACTCAACAGTTTTCTGGCCTAGCAAACCACTTATAGACCTTGTTGTATTGCTTTTATTTTAGTGTGCATGCTGTGCGTAGTTGCTCAGTTGCCTCTGACTCTTTGTGACCCCATGGATCATAGCTCATCAGGCTCCTCTGTCCACGGGGAGTTTCCAGGCAAAAATACTGGAGTGGGTCACCAATGCCTCCTCCAGGGGATCTTCCCAACCCAGAGATTGAACCCAGATTTCCCTCGGTGCAGGCAGATTCTTTACCATCTTAACCATGAGGGCAGCCCATGAATACTGGAGTGGATAGCCTATCCTTTCTCCAGGGGATCTTCCCTATCCAGGAATTGAACCGGTGTGCCCTGAATAGCAGGCAGATTCTTTACCAGCTGAGCTTTTAGAGAAGCCCCTCTTCTGTTTGCACAGTCAACTTTAAAAGCAGATAATATACATCTCGAGTTATTTCAGCTTCATTCTTAGAAATCTAACGTCTAAGTATCTGAAATGTAGAAAGTTTGATTCATGATAAATAGATAAAAACAGATATTGATTTAAACTTCTGTGATTTTGAAGATTTATTGCTCTAAAAGCATATATTGACTTAAAAAATAAGGTCAGATTTTGACATTAAATTAACAATAAATGTTTGTTTATATACCAGAGCAGAAAGGCAGTAAATATAAATAATTCTCTCTGCATGTTGAATCTAAAAGTGAATCATTTACTCTTCTAATCCTAGTTTCCCAGGACACACACAAAAAGACATTAAAAACATAAGAAAGGACTTTGATGTAGAGGCATTCAGATATCATCTGCATCAGCTACCAAGATGACATAATTACCAAAATATGAATCTCCCTGTAGTCATGACAGTGCAACTGTTCCCAGGTTGATTCCCTTTTGACTTCTGAGTTGATTGTAAAATAACATCATACTACATTCCACTTTACAATAGGCAGTTATTTTTTTCATCCTGTGTTAGGGACTACATATTGGATTCTATTTAAAAACTAATTTTATAACATGCAAGGTTTAAATATATACATTAAGTGTCTGGATGAAAATCCAAGAATATGGTCAGTAATGAGCTATGTTATAAATTTTCTGTTTCTTTCAGATGCTGTTATGACTTTATAATATTTAGAACACTTTATGTACTGCCTATCCACATATTTATCTGTCATCTGTTTCTATTATCAGTCTGCCTTTAAGCCTGTCTTACTGTGGATCTTGAATGCAATCCTGATTCCCTTTGAGAGCCTCATTGAGCTCAGAAATTTGTCAGAGTCCAGTTTTTAGGTTACAATAATTGACCCTGATGTCTATAGACACATTTCAGCAAAATTGTAAATCTTTTGAAACTGTATAATATTTGTGTATATGTTTATATACTGTTTATATATTTCAGAGAGACTCTATAGTTCTTGACAGATGAGAATTTGTGACCTGAAAAATGATAAAGACTTAAAAAGAAACATGTGAATTAAGTTGGGAGAAGAAGCAGTTGAAAGCATTTCTGAGATTAGAGTTTTCACCTTATTCTTTCTCATGGTAAATTATCTCAGCAGCATTCACAAGGGGATACATACCACAGTGGCGCATACTCAAACTTTGTACCATATACCTGGTGGTATGTCTTACATCAGGTTCTTTTCTCTCTTCTGGCAGACAAATTATTCCTTTCTGGTAAATACCAGCTCAGTAAAAGTCCTGCATTCACTGCAGTTCATGGTACAGAGGTACTTCTTCCTACCCTCCCACCTTGCCCACACACCTTCCCTCTCCTCACATGAGCCAGGCAGATTTTTTCCATGCCTTCCCTCGTGCTGCCCTTTCAGCCTGGGATGAACTCTTCACTTCTTTGGGGGATATGTCTGATTATCCCAATGCTGCTTCTCCATCACGATCCCTCATACCCTGTGTTTGTTTACCCTGCAGTTCTACCATACTGTCTTCCTTCTTCACTAGACTCTGAGGTCCTTCTTTTAAAAACATTATAGCATCTCATCATTATGTAGCAGCTTAAGATTTATCAGTACTGCTTGCATTTGATCCTAACAACCACTTCGGTTCTGTGGGGATTCCTCCCTTCTGTCTGAGTGTTTAGGACCCCACCAGTGTCTGGTAAGTGTACTAATTGTGGGAAGACGTGGACTCCACATCTTCCCTCTCTGTTCTGGACTCCACCCCTGGCATCCTGGAAAGAAGGCAAGCATGCCTTTCATCACTACATCCCAGGTCCAAAAGCAGGGCTTAACAGTCGGGAGAAGCTTAGGAAGTGTGTGTGTGTGTAAAGGCATCCTCTGCAGTCTATTGTAACCTCTGCCCTCTCCAAACCCATGCTGGACTCCCAAATTGTACCACACACCTTGAAGCTGCTTCTCTTGCATGGGGCTGTTGATGTTTTATGTACTTAATTTTAGCACCCTAGACAGACAGATCTGGCTGCAATAGACCGCGCAGAAGCGTGCCAGCTGAGATAGACCGTGCAGAAGCGTGGCCGTGAGGAGCTACCCTCTCACCCAAGGTCAGGGGTAGCGACCGGGAGCGCCAGGCTGCGACAGGTCAGGGGCGGCGGCCTAGAGGAACTACCCCACACCCGAGGTCAGGGGCGGAGGCCAGAGGAGCAACCCCACCACCAAGGAGCAGATGCTACGCAGGGCAGGAGGGCCAAGAGAAGCTACTACACGTTCAAGGTCAGGAGGGGTGGCTGTGAGGAGATACCCATTGTCCAATGTAAGGAGTAGCAGCTGCACTTTGCTGGAGCAGATGTAAAGGGATACCCCACGTCCAAGGTAAGAGAAACCCAAGTAAGACGGTAGGTGTTGCAAGAGGGCATCAGAGGGCAGACACACTAAAACCGTAATCACAGAAAACTAGCCAATCTGATCACAGGACCACAGTCTTGTCTAACTCAATGAAACTAAGCCATGCTGTGTGGGGCCACCCAAGACGGACGGGTCATGGTGGAGAGGTCTGACAGAATGTGGTCCACTGGAGAAGGGAATGGCAAACCCAGTATTCTTGCCTTGAGAACCCCATGAATAGTATGAAAAGGCAAAGTGATAGGATACTGAAAGAGGAACTCCCCAGGTTGGTAGGTGCCCAATATGCTACTGGAGATCTGTGGAGAAATAACTCCAGAAAGAATGAAGGGATGGAGCCAAAGCAAAAACAATACCCAGTTGTGGATGTGACTGGTGATAGAAGGAAGGTCCGAGGCTGTAAAGAGCAATATTGCATAGGAATCTGGAATGTTAGGTCCATGAATCAAGCAAATCGGAAGTGGTCAAACAGGGGATGGCAAGAGTGAATGTTGACATTCTAGGAATCAGCGAACTAAAATGGACTGGAATGTGTGAATTGAACTCAGATGACCATTATATCTACTACTGTGGGCAGTAATCCCTTAGAAGAAATGGAGTAGCCATCATAGTCAACAAAAGAGTCCGAAATGCAGTACATGGATGCAATCTCAAAAACGACAGAATGATCTCTGTTCATTTCCAAGGCAAACCATTCAATTCAAGGTAATCCAAGCCTATGCCCCAACCAGTAATGCTGAAGAAGCTGAAGTTGAATGGTTCTATGAAGACCCACAAGAACTTTTAGAACTAACACCCCAAATAGATGTCTTTTTCATTATAGGGGACTGGAATGCAAAAGTAGGAAGTCAAGAAACACCTGGAGTAACAGACAAATTTGGCCTTGGAGTGCAGAATGAAGCAGGGCAAAGGCTAATAGAGTTTTTCCAAGAGAACGCACTGGTCATAGCAAACACCCTCTTCCAACAACACAAGAGAAGACTCTACTCATGGACATCACCATATGGTCAACACCGAAATCAGATTGATTATATTCTTTGCAGCCAAAGATGGAGAAGCTCTATACAGTCAGCAAAAACAAGACTGGGAGCTGACTGTGGCACAGATCATGAACTTCTTATTGCCAAATTCAGACTTAATTGAAGAAAGTAGGGAAAAGCACTAGACCATTCAGGTATGACCTAAATCAAATCCCTTATGACTATACAGTGGAAATGAGAAATAGATTTAAGGGACTAGATCTAATAGACAGAGAGCCTGACGAACTATGGACAGAGGTTGGTAACATTGTACAGGAGACAAGGATCAAGACCATCCCCATGGAAAAGAAATGCAAAAAGGCAAAATGGTTGTCTGAGGAGGCCTTAACAAATAGCTGTGAAATGAAGAGAAGTGAAAAGCAAAGGAGAAAAGGAAATATATTCCCCTTTGAATGCAGAGTTCCAAACAATAGCAAGGAGAGATAAGAAAGCATTCCTCAGCAATCAATGCAAAGAAATAGAGGAAAACAGCAGAATGGGAAAGAGTAGAGATCTCTTCAAGAAAATTAGAGGTACCAAGGGAATATTTCATGCAAAGATGGGTTTGATAAACAACAGAAATTATATGGACCTAACAGAAACAGAAGATATTAAGAGGAGGTGGCAAGAATACACAGAAGAACTGTACAAAAAATATCTTCATGACCCAGATAATCACAATGGTGTAATCACTGACCTAGAGCCAGACATCCTGGAATGTGAAGTCAAGTGGGCCTTAGAAAGCATCACTATGAACAAAGCTAGTGGAGGTGATGGAATTCCAGTTGAGCTATTTCAAATCCTGAAAGATGATGCTGTGAAAGTGCTGCACTCAATATGCCAGCAAATTTGGAAAACTCAGAAGTGGCCACAGGACTGGGAAAGGTCAGTTTTCATTCCAATCCCTAAGAAAGACAATCCCAAAGAATGTTCAAACTACCGCACAATTGCACTTATCTCACACGCTAGTAAGATAATGCTCAAAATTCTCCAAACCAGGCTTTAGCAATATGTCAACTGTGAACTTCCAGATGTTCAAGCTGGTTTTAGAAAAGGCAGAGGAACGAGAGATCAAATTGCCAACATCCACTGGATCATTGAAAAAGCAAGAGAATTCCAGAAAAACATCTATTTCTGCTTTATTGACTACACCAAAGCCTTTGACTATGTGGATCACAATAAACTGTGGAAAATTCTGAAAGAGATTGTAATACCAGACCATCTGACCTGCCTCTTGAGAAACCTGCATGTATGTCAGGAAGCAACAGTTAGAACTGGACATGGACCAACAGATTGGTTCCAAATAGGAAAAGGAGTACGTCAAGGCTGTATGTTGTCACCCTGCTTATTTAACTTATATGCAGAGTACATCATGAGAAACACTGGGCTGGAAGAAGCACAAGCTGGAATCAGTATTTCCGGGAGAAATATCAATAACCTCAGATATGCAGATGACACCACCCTTATGACAGAAAGTGAAGAGGAACTAAAGAGCCTCTTGATGAAAGTGAAAGAGGAGAGTGAAAAAGTTGGCTTAAAGCTCGACATTCAGAAAACTAAGATCATGGCATCTGGTCCCATCACTTCATGGGAAATAGAGGGAGAGACTGTGGAAATAGTGGCTGACTTTATTTTTTGGGGCTCCAAAATCACTGCAGATGGTGCCTGCAGCCATGAAATTAAAAGACGCTTACTCATTGGAAGGAAAGTTATGACCAACCTAAATAGCATATTAAAAAGCAGAGACATTACCTTGCCAACAAAGGTCCATCTGGTCAAGGCTGTGGTTTTTCCAGTGGTCATATATGGATGTGAGAGTTGGACTGTGAGGAAAACTGAGCGCCGAGAAATTGATGCTTTTGAACTATAGTGTTGGAGAAGACTCTTGAGAGTCCCTTGGACTGCAAGGAGATCCAACCAGTCCATCCTAAAGGAGATCAGTCCTGGGTGCTCATTGGAAGGACTGATGTTGAAGCTGAAACTCTAGTATTTTGGCCACCTCATGCGAAGAGTTAACTCATTGGAAAAGACCCCAATGCTGGGAGGGATTGGTGGCAGGAGGAGAAGGGGACGACAGAGGATGGGATGGCTGGATGGCATCACCGACTCGATGGGCATGAGTTTGAGTAAACTCCGGGAGTTGGTGATGTACAGGGAGGCCTGGCTTGCTGTGATTCACGGGGTCACAAAGAGTCAGACACGACTGAGCAACTGAACTGAACTGACTGAACTGAGACAGGCAGAAAGCCACTCAGAGAAAGAGACTGTTTTCCCACTTACTAACTTTCAAGGAAAACAAATCTAACAAATCCATTTGGAGCACATGTGAGGGAAGGGGCAGGGCCTAGGTAAACACTGGTCAAGAAGAGCTCCAGTGTTTATTACTTCTCTGAGAAAAGTATTGAGATAGAAAATGAAAATTTCCATGAATGAATGCTTGAATTTTTGTTTAATGTTAGCTATCAAGGAAGTCAATAGCAATCCTGTTATTGCTATTAATCCTAACATGATTAGAAAAGTGAATCAAGATGGGAGTTACTGCCATAATAAGCAGATTCAGCTCAGAAACTACTATCCCTCCCCACCAGTCCTAAAACTATCCTTCCTTATCCACTGACCTGTGGCCCTGGGTGACCTGCAAGGGGTGGGGGTGGGGGTACTTTACTGAAAGGAAGTTAGTAAAAATGCAGGATTTAAAAAATGCATTTGAACTTGACTAACTTAAAGCAATTAAAAAAAAAAACAAAAAAACAATGCAACAATAAACACAGACAAGTCTCTGGATTAAACCTCCTGGCTAATTTTGTTATCTTAAAATGTAAATTATGGGAGTAGGTCTGGTGAGGTCTTTACAACCTCCAGACATTCTTTGGATTCACTGGAGAGTATATAACTCCATTGCTAACACTGTCAAGTGGGTACTCTTTCTACCCCCTTCTGATGTCTATGTCAGAAGTTTTCCTTATCTCCTTTGTACTTTAATAAAACTTTATTACACAAAAGCTCTGAGTGATCCAGCCTTGTCTCTGGCCCTGGATTGAATTATTCTTCTCTGGAGGCCAAGAACCCCGGTGTCTTTGCGTGATTCAGCAACAACCTTTAAACCCAATGGACTATAGCTTGCCAGGCTCCTCTGTCCATGGGGATTCTCCAGGCAAGAATACTGGACTAGGTAGCCATTCCCTTTTCCAGGGAATCTTCCCAACGCAGGGATCGAAACCAGGTCTCCCACATTGCAGGCAGATTCTTTACCATCTGAGCCACCAAGGAAACCCAACAACAAACTATCAGAAACAAAAATTGAGAAAACAACCCTACTTATCACCAAGTCATAAAGAATAAAATATCTAGGAATAAATCTAATCAAGGTGCTAAAACTCCTGTACCCTGAAAATTTCAAGACACTGGTAAAAGACATTGAAGATTAAACAATCAGAAAGATATATGATGTTCATGAATTGGAAGTTTAATGTTTTAAAAATGATTGTATATCCAAGGCAGTCTTGAGGTTTGATACAATTTGTATCAAAATACCAATGATAATTTTCACAAAATTAGAGAAAATAATCCTAAAATATTCAGGGAAACACAGAAGACCTCAAATAAGCAAAACAACTTTGAGAAGCAAAAATAAGCCTGGAAATTTTGTGCTTCCTGATTCCAAACTATATCACAAAGCACAGTAATCAAAACAGTATGGCAGTGGCACATAAACAGACACAAAGATCAATATACCAGTTTAGTTGGCTCAGATATAAACCCACACTTATATGATCAATTAACTTATGACAAAAGAGGCGAGACTATACAATGGGGAAAAGACAGCCTCTTTAGTAATGGTGTTGAGAAAACTGGATGTCTATGTGCCAAAGAATCTCACTGGACTACTTTCTCCCACCATATGAAAAAATATGCTCAATAAAGGCTTAACTGTAAGACCCAAGCCATAAAACTTGTAGAAGAAAACACAAAGGCAGTACATTCTTTGGCTTTGGACTTAGCAATAATTTTTGGATGTTTTCTCAGGCAAGGGAAGCAGAAGCAAAAATAAGCAAATGAGATTATGCTAAAATCTAAAGCTTCTGAATAATAAAGGAAACTATCCACAGAATGAAAAGGTGGCTTCCTGAGTGACAGAAGATATTTGTAAATTATATATTGAACAATGGGTTAATATCTAAAATATGCATAGAAATTATATGGATGAACATCAAAAAACTAACAACTTGATTAAAAAAGGGCAGGTATCTGAATAGACATTTTGCCAAAGAAGATCTACAGATGGCCAACAGGTACATGAAAAGGTATTCAACATCACTAATCATTTGTTGTTGTTGTCCTTCAGTTGCTAAGGCCCAGTTGGCTTCAAACTCCAGGATGTCTGGCTCTAGGCGAGCTACCACCATAATGGCTCTCTGGGTCATTAAGACCATTTTAAAATAGTTCCTCTCTGTATTCTTGCACATCTTCTTAACCTCTTCTACTTCTGTTACATCCTTCCTTTATATGGGTATTTTTCCTTTCTCCCTTGCCTTTTGCTTCTTTCCTCAGCTATTTGTAAACGTCCTCAAACAGCCACTTTGCCTTCTTGCATTTCTTTTTCTTTCAGATAGTTTTGGTAACTTCCTTCTGTACAGTGTTACAAACCTCCATCCATAGTTCTTCAGGCACACTGTCTACCAGATCTATTCCCTTGAATCTGTTTGTCACTTCCACTGTATAATCATAAGGGATTTTATTTAGGTCACACCTGAATGGCCTACTGTTTTTCCCTACTTTCTTAAATTAAAGCCTGAATTTTGCAACAATTAACTCATGATCTGAGTCACACTCAACTCCAGGTCTTGTTTTTGCTGACTGTATAGGGCTGCAAGGACTTTATCAATCTGACTTCATTATTGATTATTTGGTGATATTCATGTGTAGAATATTCTTTGTGTTATTGGAAGATGGTGTTTGCTATGATCAGTGTGTTCTCTTGGCAGAACTCTTTAACCTTTTTCCTGCTTCATTTTGTACTCCAAGGCCAAACTTGTCTGCTACTCCAGGTTTCCAGGTATCTGTTGACTTTCTAGTTATGTGTTCCAATCCCTTCTCATGAAAATGACATATTTTTAGAGTGTTAGTTCTCAAATGTCTTGTAGGTCTGCATAGAACCATTCAACTTCATCTTCTTTGGCTTCACTTTCCCATAGTAGTAGATATAATGGTTATCTGAATTGATGTCACCCATTCCCATCCATTTTAGCTCACTGATTCCTAAGATATCAATGTTCACTCTTGTCATCTCCTGCTTGACCTCATCAAATTTAACTTGATTCATTAACCTAACTTTCCAGGCTACTATACAAGATTTTTTTCTTTTACATCATCAAATTTTACTCTCACCACTAGACACATTTACAACTAAGTGTCATTTCCATTTTGGTCAGCTGCTTCATTTTTACTTGATCTATTAGTAATTGCCCTCTGCTCTTCCTCAGTAACATATTGGGCACTTTTTAATCTTGGGGTCTCATCTGTTGACATTGTATCTTTTTGCCTTTTCATACTGTTCATGGAGTTATCATGGCAAGAATACTGGAGTTGTTTGCCATTTTCCCTCCAGTGTTTCCCTTCACTATGACCTGTCCATTTGAGTGGCCCTGCACAGTGTGTCTCATAGCTTCATTGAGTTACATGAGCCTCTTTAGCAGACAAGTCTATGATCCATGAACGGGCACTAATCATTAGGGAAATGGAAATCATAACCACAATTGTTATCACCTCACACCCATCAGAATGGTTATTGTCAAAAAGATAACATGAAACGAGTGTTAGCAAGAATGTGGAGAAAAGGGAACCCTAGTGTACTGTTGAGGGGAATGCAAACTGGTGCAACATTTATTGATTACAGTGTTGAGATTCCCCGAAAAGTTAAAATAGAACTACCATGTGATCCAGCAGTTTCTATCCTGGGAATTTATTGAAAGAAAATAAAAACACTAATATCTTTTCTAAAGATATATGCAACCCTTTGTTCATTGCCAAATCACTTACAATAACCAAGATAGAGAAGTACCTATGTGCCCATCAACAGATAAATTAATAAAGAAGACGTGGTATGTATATACAATGGAATAATGCTCAGCCATAAAAAATAAATAAATAAATAAATAAATAAATAAATCTTGCATTTGCAGAATCCTGGATATGCCTAGAGGGTTTTATGCTCAGGGAAATTAGTCAGGCAGAGACATATGCTGCATGATTTCACTTTTATGTGGGATCTATAAAACAAAATGAAATGTCAATAACCTCAGATATACAGAGGACATCACCCTTATGGAAGAAAGTCTTCACTTCTTCTTCAAGAAGAACTAAACAGCCTCTTGATGAAAGTGAAAGAGAAGACTGAAAAAGTTGGCTTAAAACTCAACATCAGAAAACTAAATTCATGGCATCTGGTCCCATTACTTCATGGCAACTAGATGGGGAAACAATGAAACAGTGACAAGAATTATTTTTGGGGGGGCTCCAAAATCACTGCGGATGGTGACTACAGCCATGAAATGAAATTAAAACAAAACAAAACAGAACACTTTCTCCTTGGAAGAAAAGCTATGACCAACCTTGACAGCATATTAAAAAGTAAAGACATTACCTTGCCAACAAAAGTCCGTCTAGTCAAAGCTATGGTTTTTCCAGTAGTCATGTATTGATGTGAGAGTCAGACTATAAAGAAAACTGAGCACAAAAGAATTGAAGCTTTTGAACTGTGGTGTTGGAGAAGACTCTTGAGTGTCCCTTGGACAGTAAGGAGATCCAACCAGTCCATCCTAAAGGAAATCAATCCTGAATATTCATTGTAAGGACTGATGCTGAAGCTGAAACTCCAATACTTTGGCCACATGATGCAAAGAACTGATTCATTTGAAAAGACCCTGATGCTGGGAAAGATTGAAGGCAGGAGGAGAAGGGGAGGACATAAGATGCTATGGGTGGATGGCATCACTGACTTGATGGACATGAATTTGAACAAGCTCCGGGGATTGGGGATGAACAAGGAAGACTGGCGTGCTACAATCCGTGGGGTCGCAAAAGTCAGACACAACTGAGCTACTGAATTGAACTGAACTGATAAAACAAATTAACAAACATGAGAAAAGAGAAACAGATTTACAGATATAGAAAACAAACAAGTAATTTCTAGGAAGTAGGTAAAAATAGGAAAGAAATAGGAGGGAGAAATTAAAGGTATAAACTTCCAGTTGCAAAATAAATGAGTCATGGATATAAAATGTACAGTATGGGGAATATATAGTAGTTACTAACTATATAATATCCTAATCTGGTGATGTCATAACTAGATTTATTGTGGTGTTTATTTTGCAATGTATAGAAATATCAAATCACTATGCTGTGTAATAAGAACAAACATAGTGCTGTGTGTGATGCATGCTAAGTCACACTGTGTCTGAGTCTTTGTGACCTTATGGACCATGGACCACCAGACTCCTCCATCCAAGGGATTCTCCAGGAGAGAATGCTGGAGTGAGTTATCATGCCTTCTCCAGGGAACATAGTGTTGTAGATCAATTATATTCAAAATCATATAAACAAACTTAATAATGTACTCAGATTTGTGATTACTGGAGGTGGTGGGGTTAATGGGAGGAGAAATTGGAGGAAGATGATCAAAACGCACAAACTTCCAGTTATAAGATAAATAAGTACTAAGAGTGCAATCGTGCAGTAGTTTGAGCATTCTTTGGCATTGCCTTTCTTTGGGATTCGAATGAAAACTGACCTTTTCCAGTCCTGTGGCCACTGCTGAGTTATCCAAATTTGCTGGCATATTGAGTACAGCACTTTCACAGCATCTTCATTTAGTATTTGAAATAGCTCAACCGGAATTCCATCACTTCCACTAGCTTTGTTCGTAGTGATGGTTCCTAAGGCCCACTTGACTTCACATTCCAGGATGTCTCTCTCTAGGTGAGTGATCACACCATCATAATTATCTGGGTCATGAAGATCTTTTTTGTTCAGTTCTTCTGTGTATTCTTGCCAACTGTTCTTAATATCTTCTGCATCTGTTAGGTCCCTACCATTTTTGTCCTTTATTGAGCCCATCTTTGCATGTCATGTTCCCTTGGTAGCTCTAATTTTCTTGAAGAGATCTCTAGTCTTTCCCATTCTATTGTTTTCCTCTATTTCTTTGCACTGATCACTGAGGAAGTCTTCTTATCTCTCCTTGGTATTCTTTGGAACTCCGCATTCGAATGGGTATATCTTTCTTTTTCTCCTTTGCTTTTGGCTTTTCTTCTTCTCACAGCTCTTTGTAAGGCCTCCTCAGACAACCATTTTACTCTTTTGCATTTCTTTCTCTTGGATGTGAGAGTTGGAATATAAAGAAAGCTGAGCACAGAAGAACTGGTCTTTTGAATTGTGGTGTTGGAGAAGACTCTTGAGAGTCCCTTGGACTGCAAGGAGATCCAACCGGTCCATCCTAAAGGAGATCAGTGCTGAGTGTTCATTGGAAGGACTGATGTTGAAGCTGAAACTCCAGTACTTTGGCCACCTGAAAAGATCCTGATGCTGAGAAAGATTGAAGGGAGGAAGAGAAGGGAACAACAGAGAATGAGATGGTTGGATGGCATCACCGACTCAATGGACATGAGTTTGAGTAAACTCCGGGAGCTGGTGATGGACAGGGAGGCCTGGTGTGCTGTGGCACATGGGGACACAACTGAGCAACTGAACTGAGTTGAACTGAGCTGATGTACTAAGAATGTAATGTACAACATGATAAAATAATTAAAACTGATGAAGTATGTATGAATGTTATCTGAGGAAGTTTTAAGGCTTCTCACCACAAGGGAAAAAAAAATTGTTGTTTCTTTAATTTTGTACCTATATGAGATGATGTATGTTTAGTAAACTTAATGTGATAATCATTCCATGATATATATATATGTGTGTGTGTGTATGTAAATATATATATATATATATATATATGAAATAACTACCCTGTACACCTTAAACGTGTATATTGCTCTATACCAAGTATAAACTGCAATAAACAAGTAAACAAAAGTTTGAATTTTATAGAATTTTCTGTTATAAAATCGTTATTTTTATTCTCTTTCTTTTCTCTGTCTTCTTTCAGTTGACATAATTATTTTGAGATATATCAATTGTTTCCTAACGATATTTCATTATGTGGATGATCTACAATTTTTATCTATTTCCTTTTTTGGGACATTTAATTGTTTCTAGTGTTTTGGTTATTACTATTAAAGCTGCCATGAATATTTGTGTAGAAAAAAAAAAAGATTGAGCAAATGATCTAAATAGACATTTCTGTAGTGGTAATATAGTCATAGCTAAGTCAGTAAAGAATCTATCTGCAATGCAGGAGACCCAGGTTCAATTCCTAGGTTGGGGAGATCCCCTGGAGAAGGAAATGGCAATCCACTCCAGTATCCTTGCCTGGAGAATCTCATGGACAGAGGAGCCTGGCAGGTTACAGTCCATGGGGTCACAAGAGTTGTGTACGGCTTAGTGACTAAACCACCAACAAGCACACAAAAGATGTATAGCTTCATTAGACATCACAAAATGCAAATCAAAGTCACGATGATATCCTACTTTACATGTACTATGATGGGTAGAGTAAGAAAGTTAGGTAATAATGAGTGTTGGTGATGATGTAGTGAAATGAGAAGACTTATTCCATGCTGGTAGGAATGTAAATGCCAATTTGGAGAACAGTATGGCAGTTCCTCAAATGCTTAAGCATAGAGTTACCATATGGCACAGCAATTTCATCCTTAGGTATACCTTACCCCCAAATGGCACATATGTCTAGAAAATCTTGCAAGTTAATCTTTATGGCAGCATTACTCATAATAGTCAAAAGATAAACACAACTCTAATGTCCATCAACTGATAAATGGGAAAAGAAAGATGGTGTATCGATATAATGAAATATTATTCAGCTAAAAAATGAATGGCATACTGTTGCATATCATATGAACAAACCTTGAAAATATGTTAAATGAATGAAGTCTGTGACAATAGACTACACATTATATGATTCTATTCATAAAAAATATCTTGAAGTGGTAATTCTATAACAGCAGAAAGTGGATTAGAGGTTGTTTAGAGTTGGAGGTGGAGAGGGGGCATATAAGGAGGTGATAGCTAAAAGGATATAACATTTAATGAAAATGTTCTAAAACTGATTCAGTGTTGATTGCACTTATCTGTGAATATATTAAACACCGCTGAATTAAACACTCTAAATGGGTGAATTATATGGCACTTGAATTATAAATCAATAAAGGAGTTTAAAAATGATAGAAAGTCTAGAAAGTTTCAAATTATTTTCCCTGGCTGTACCATGAGCTTGGTGCAAAGGATATGCTGGAGAGAGAGAAGCTGAGGGGTTTGGACAATATTCCAAAGTCAGTGGGGAAGCAGGGTGATTTTAAATTCAAGACTGTAGGCATATGCAGATTTCAGTGAGGGTAGGGGTAGAAGTGGCAACCCACTCCAGTATTCTTGCCTGGAGAATCCCATGGACAGAGGAGCCTGGTGGGCTACAGTCCATAGGGTTTCAAAGAATCAGACACGTCTGAAGCACCTTTGCATGGAGGGGTAGAAATGGCAGGGTGATCTGCTTTTCTCTAGTCAACTGTGTTTCCACAGCTACAAAAATGTTTTTGCCTTATTATCAATCTTATTTTTCCCCAACCCCTACTCACCTAAACTGATGATGACATTGTTCCTCTTCCCACCTCACAATCTCATCTTCACTAATTCTCCTACATACTAACTCCAACAAATAGCATTAGCCAACCTATTAACTTTTCTTAAAGAAAAAAATAAATTATTATTTAGTGCCTCAGGGTGGTGCCTGGTATACACTCATCACATTCTTAGAAGTCTAAGGGAAACTTGCATGCAAAGAAACAGGCCCAGCATAGAAAGATGATTGCTGCAACAGATGGAGGAAGGGGTAGCATAATAGAGACAGTAGTTAGATATGACTTTCAGGAAGGCTACACAAAGGAGGTAACCTCAGGAGAGTCTTAAATTTGCTGAGTAGAAA
This sequence comes from Cervus canadensis, assembly GCF_019320065.1. Taxonomy (NCBI): domain Eukaryota; kingdom Metazoa; phylum Chordata; class Mammalia; order Artiodactyla; family Cervidae; genus Cervus; species Cervus canadensis. Next base: position 71,838,028 of record NC_057400.1, read on the forward strand.
AGGGGTGTGTGTGTGTGTGTGTGTGTGTGTGTGTCTTTGGGGAGCAGAAGCTTATCAAGTGCCAAGTGTTCAGGCTCTTTGGATTACCTCCTATGAAATTTAACCATGTTTCCTTTTCTATGCAAAATAAAAGTAAATAATCGTAAGTCACACTTTTGCATGACTCAATTATTTTTCTTCCATGAGTCCGGGGACTGTCAATAAATGAGCCCTTCCTTCCCCTGCATGCATAACTAACATGATATTCATTAGATTCTAGGCAGAATTATTGATGAAGATTGCAAAGGTATCCAGGAGGAAGACAGCAATAAAACATGTTGGTAGAAGTAAAGTATTTCATAGCTTTCAAAGCATTTTGACATCTATTAATTCTTTAAGGCCATAAAACTTCTCAGAAGATATGTGATATTATCCTCATTATACTGTTGGGTGAAGTAAATCTTGGAAAATGTGACATCTTCTAGGTCATTTAAATTTGATGAGATATAGGTGGACAAGTGGGGTCAGCTTAGACACTTGTTCCAGGGCTTTCCTCTGGCAACATCACAATGTCAGGAGTGACTTAGTGGAAAGAACGAAGACCATGGACATATTGGGTTCTGATAATCCAGGTATTGAGAGTGAGACTCTTAAGGGTCTACCACAGATGCACAAAGTGGGACTTGAAACCAAGTTGAGGATCCATGATTCCTGCCAAGAATTCCTTTTCTTCCGTAAAAACACAAAGCCTGAGTATGGAGCATGTATTTATTATGAAGAGTCTGACCAGGAGGGTCTAAGAAGAGATTAATGTTGTCTACAAAAAAATCACAAGCAAGTTCTTATAAGTTTGGAAGAAAATCTGAACTTTTTCTTTATATTATAAATGTAAGTATTACTGTGGTAGAAAATGTGTGAGAGAATGGTCATGTACCAGGTCTCAGATGAGTCCTTGAAATGTGACACCAAGTAAGAGTCCTTGGTTTTGCAGAGAAAAAGATTCAAGAGTGAGCCATAATAAAGTGAAAGCAGGTTTATTTAGAAACCATACATGTTCCATGTGGTCTGTCTCTAAAGCATCGCTGGGGTGCATGGGTGGTTAGTTTCTATGGGATGGGTAATTGCATAGGTTAAGTGGGAGGGTTATTTCAATTATTTGGGGGAAGAGGTGGAGATTTCCAAGAATTAGGCTACCACGTACTTTCTGCCCTTTTATGGTCAGCCTTGGAATTGTCATGGCTCCTGAGGATGCATCATTTAGCTAATGTATTATAGTGAGGGTATGCTAAGACTCATGGTCCACTGGAAGTCAAATCTTCTGCCATCTTGGGCATACTAGGTTCTAACCAGTTTTTGCTGTATCCTCAATAGCTATGTCCTTCTTTTAAAGGTTGTGTCCTGCCCCCTTCTTTCATGTTTCATCATTAGAGTAATGTTTATAAAGATTTGGTCTATGGACCACTGACAAAAACTCTGTCCTTAATATAATTTTAGTAAGACTCCTCTGAGTCTTCTGCCTGACTTCTCAACCTTGGCCTACCGCCCTACCCTTGGCCTGCCTGAACCCTATTGAGTCCGTTTAGTTAGACTTTCCCTTTTCTTAATATCTGGTCATGTTCTTTTTAGTAATTTTCCATCCACTGACCCCCTTATTCTGCTTGTTTGTTTTTGAAGTTGAAGTTTCTTTCCTCTACAGCAATCACTTGAACAAAACACATCTTGCTGGTTTTAACAAGTATCTGGTGCAAACATTTTCTTTAACACCACCTACATGGGAATTACAGGAAGTTTGTTAAAATACACATTCCTGGGTCCACTCATGATCTACTGGATCAGATACCCTGAGTAAAATCCTGGAAATTGTGTTTTCTAAGCTTGAAGGGGATTTTCACATGCATTAAAGCAACAGGCAGAGACTTTCATGATGCCATGCCCTACCCCTCCCCCCTCTCCCCATGCATTTTAATTGTGGCTAAGACCTTGGCTGTCTGAGAGACCCAGGGCAGGCACTATATCAACTCACAACATGACATAACTGATTATGTGTGTATTCAGAACTGAATTACTGCCAAGCTGCTTTCTTCACTTCCCCAAAACAAAGGCAGTGGAGCGGTGTCTTTCAATGCAAAGATTGGCCTTAGAAATAGTGTTTCAAGGTTCATTTCTGCCTGAATGCTTGAAAAACACTGTTTGGCCCCTCCCTGAATAAATAAAGACCTGATGATTGAAAGGTGTGCTAGAGAAGAAGGACTACACAATTGTAACTATTTAGAAACTCTGACCTCTCAACATAGCACTGTGGTTCTAGAGGCATATAAACATTTAAAATGCTAAAACAGTATATGTATTAATAATGATACATATAATTGTTTAAGTATCTTATAATTGTTTAGGTATCTTATCTATGTGAAATTTTTGTCAACAGAGAAGCAAGTGGATTGAAAGGAGCTTGGAATGAGTGCATATTTCAGGTTAGCCATAGTTATTGCAGTCTTGGGCATATGTCCGAGTGAACATTTGAGTGAATGTTGTAATGCCAGTGCTGTTCACTGCAGTGAATCTCCCCTCTGCTGCTGCACTTTCATTCAGTTCTTCCAACTCTAGTCCACAATCACCTTTGAGAGTAGCGCTGCTCAGACAGAGTCTTCAGAGAGAACACAGTTTGGGGCCTCCATACTGGAGATCACAGAAATAGTGTGTAAAGATTTATAAACTTCAGAACAATTATTCAGAGTAATTTAGTGTCATTGAATCTAATAATAAAATATTGGGGCAGTTGGCTATAACTATCCAGTTTTGGGTGGGAGGAGTGCTATGTACCTACAAGAATGGGAAGTGTGGATGTAGACCATCTTTAAAGGTTAGCTATCATAACCTTCTTGCCCTTTATTTTTCACAAGGCCCCACTAGCCATTAAGGTTCATGTGACAATCATTTCATATTCAAGTTTTCAGGGATGGTAGTAGCTCAGTGAATGATTCAGTAGAATTAATTACACTACTAGCCCCAAACCCTGAAACTATAGACTCCAGTTCCCATGCTGTCATTTTCCACTGTGCTTAAAGAACCTGCTTGTCAATGGAGCAGACATGAGATGCAGGTTTGATAACTGGGTTGGGAAGACTCCCTGGAGCAGGCCGTGACAACCCACTCCAGTGTTCTGGCATGGAAAATCCCATGGACAGAGGGGCCTGGTGGGCTACCGTTCATGGGATCTCAAAAGAGTTGGATGCGACTTAGAGACTAATCGACAACAACGGATAGGTAATCTTTTTGCTCTTTCTTGAGAAATGGTCATACAGATTCCAGTAACTAAATGGGAATAACAACCACTTCTCCATACCAGGCCACAGCTAAAATCTTTACAAAATGCAAAAAAAAAAAAAAAAAAAAAAAAAAAAATTTCCTGATCATTTCCAAAACAAGGGTCACAAAGAGTCAGAAACTATTGAAGTGGCTTAGCAAGCATACACCTTTCTTCTGGTTGTAGAATGAAAGGAACAACAGAAAGAAGTAGTAGTGGACACACATACAGAGAGAGAGGCCAATACCGAACCCTGAGAAAAAGAGACACTTGCTAGACAAGAATACTTGACTCAGTAGTAAATTTACATTTTGTTGTTGCTAGCAGCGGTTTTCAATTATATAGAAAGTAATTCTGATTTTCCTTCTCCAAAAATTCACAAACTTTCAAAATGACAGTCTATTTTTCATATGTTGTATTTCTGTTTGTATCATTCATTTACTCAATAAACCTCGTTGAACATGTACCAGGTATAAGGCATCATTCCAGATCTTGAGAATACAGAGAAATAAAGGAGCTGCCTTACTTATATGCCTTGGCTCAAGCTATTCTCTCTGCTTAGACCCCCCAGTTTCTCCCCTTCTTTTGGCTCACTTCTACTCACTTTCCCTAGATGGAGATCATACCTGTTACCTGGAAACTTCAACTTTTTCTCACATGATATCCCAGGTGAGACAAAGAAATCTTTCTCCATCCTCTTATAATCCCCTCTGATTACCTCAATCATTTTACTGGGTTGGGAGTCTGAGGGCAATGGCTGGATCTTGTCATTTCTGTCCCCAGAATCTTGCAGTGTTTTGCAGAGAATTAAACTAGATAAATGTGTAGGTATGAGCATTTACCCTCAGGCCCTGCCCTGAAGAAAATAGACCTTTAGTGATGCTAAAGATTGGCATCTTTGACTCAGAGATTTCTGCTTGTAATCTTTGGAGAGAAGATGGGGTCCCATGAATATTCTCAAACAGGCAGAAGCCTTTCTTTCTCACTGGTTTATGGTAGAGAAGCTCTGACCATCTCTGATCAGGTGACAGGTTACCCTCCCTTGGTCAGTTTGCCTGATGTGATGTCTTAATTGACCAATTTCAATCTTTTTGTTTCTTTCAGTTACATAAGTTGTTCACAGGCATAGCACTCCCAGAGATGTGGCCAGAGTTTGGGGAAATTTTCTAGGGAAGGAGGTATCCTAGCAATGTAAACTTGCCCCACTGCTTGAAGGCCTTCAGGATTATGCATCAGCCTTGCCTCTGCCTCCTTCTTCATTATTCAGAAAAACACAGCTAACAAAAAAAGGGAGTTAGCCTTGTAAGATCCATATTAAGGGACAGCACTGAATTCACCTTGAGTAATAAAAAGCAAAGGATATAATCAATCTGATTTCGGTGTTCACCATCTGGTGATGTCCATGTGTAGAGTCTTCTCTTATGTTGTTGGAAGAGGGTGTTTGCTATGACCAGTGCATTCTCTTGGCAGAACTCTATTAGCCTTTGCTCTGCTTCATTCTGTACTCCAAGGCAACATTTGCCTGTTACTCCAGGTGTTTCTTGAATTTCTACTTTTGCATTCCAGTCCCCTATAATGAAAAGGACTTCTTTTTTGGGTGTTAGTTCCAGAAGGTCTTGTAGGTCTTCATAGTACCATTCAACTTCAGCTTCTTCAGCATTACTGGTTGGGACAGAGACTTGGATTACCGTGATATTGAATGGTTTGCCTTGGAAACGAACAGAAATCATTCTGTTGTTTTTGAAATTGCAACCAAGTACTGCATTTCGGACTCTTTGGTTGGCCATGATAGCTACTCCATTTCTTGTAAGGGATTCCTGCCCATAGTAGTAGATATAAAGGTCATCTGAGTTAAATTCACTCATTCCAGTCCATCTTAGTTCTCTGATTCCTAGAATGTCAATGTTCACTCTTGCCATCTCCTGTTTCACCACTTCCAATTTGCCTTGATTCATGGACCTAACAGTCCAGGTTCCTATGCAATATTGCTCTTTACAGCATCGGACCATGCTTCTGTCACCAGTCCCATCCACAACTGGGTTTTTGCTTTGTTTTTGCTCTGGCTCCATCCCTTCATTCTTTCTGGAGTTATTTCTCCACAGATCTCCAGTAGCATATTGGACACCTACTGACCTGGGGAGTTGGTCTTTCAGTGTCCTATGTTTTTACCTTTTCATGCTGTTCATGGGGTTCTCAAGGCAAGAATAGTGAAGTGGTTTGCCATTCCCTTCTCCAGTGGATCACATTCTGTCAGACCTCTCCACCATGATCCTTCCATCTTGGGTGGCCCCACACTGCATGACTTAGTTTCACTGAGTTAGACAAGGCTGTGGTCCATGTGATCAGACTGGCTAGTTGTCCGTGATTGTGGTGTCAGTCTGTCTGCACTCTGATGCCATCTCTCAGTGCCTACCATCTTACTTGGGTTTCTCTTTGGACGTGGGGTATCTCTTCACAGCTGCTCCAGCAAAGCACAGCCACTGCTCCTTACCTTGGAAGTGGGGTAGCTCCTCTTGGCCACTGCTCTTGATGGTGGACGTGGGGTAGCTCCTCTCGGCTAATAAGATTGATCACATCCTTTGCAGCCAAAAATGGAGAAGCTCTATACAGTCAGCAAAAACAAGACCAGGAGCTGACTGTGGCTCAGATCATGAACTCCTTATTGCCAAATTCACACTTAAATTGAAGAAAGTGGGGAAAACCACTAGACCATTCAGGTATGACCTAAATCAAATCCCTTATGACTATTCAGTGGAAATGAGAAATAGATTTAAGGGGCTAGATCTGATAGACAGAGTATCTGATGAACTATGGACGGAGGTTTGTGACATTGTACAGGAGACAGGGTGCAAGACCATCCCCAAGAAAAAGAAATGCAAAAAAGCAAAATGGTTGTCTGAGGACTCCTTACAAATAACTGAGAAAAGAAGAGAGGTGAAAAGCAAAGGAGAAAGGGAAAGATATTCCCTTTTGAATTCAGAGTTCCGAAGAATAGCCAGGAGAGATAAGAAAGCCTTCTTGAGTGGTCAATGCAAAGAAATAGGGGAAAACAATAGAATCAGAAAGACTAGAGATCTCTTCAAGAAAATTAGTGGTACCAAGGGAACATTTCATGCAAAGATGGGTTCAATAAAGGACAGAAATGGTATGGACCTAACAGATGCAGATGATATTAAGAACAGGTGGCACGAATACACAGAAGAACTACACAAAAAAGATCTGCACAACCCAAATAATCACGAAGGTGATTTATGGTAGAGAAGCTCTGACCATCTCTGATCAGGTGACAGGTTACCCTCCCTTGGTCAGTTTGCCTGGTGTGATGTCTTAATTGGCCAATTTCAATCTTTTTGTTTCTTTCAGTCACATAAGTTGTTCACAGGCATAGCACTCCCAGAGATGTGGCCAGAGTTTGGGGAAATTTTCTAGGGAAGGAGGTATCCTAGCAATGTAAACTTGCCCCACTGCTTGAAGGCCTTCAGGATTATGCATCAGCCTTGCCTCTGCCTCCTTCTTCATTATTCAGAAAAACACAGCTAACAAAAAAAGGGAGTTAGCCTTGTAAGATCCATATTAAGGGACAGCACTGAATTCACCTTGAGTAATAAAAAGCAAAGGATATAATCAATCTGATTTCGGTGTTCACCATCTGGTCATGTCCATGTGTAGCGTCTTCTCTTATGTTGTTGGAAGAGGGTGTTTGCTATGACCAGTGCATTCTCTTGGCAGAACTCTATTAGCCTTTGCTCTGCTTCATTCTGTACTCCAAGAATGCTACAATGTGCCACTGAAAAGCTCTGAGTGATGACTCTGCTGCATGCGTCTTGGATGGGGCAGCCACGTGGTCAGCACTGGTGTCAGCAGGACACCCTCTGCTCCCCTGCCAATCAGTGAGAACAAGGAATGGCTGAAGCATCATTTTTGCTACACTTGATGTGCTACAAAGACATATGGAAGTACTGATGGGTGCCTTGAAAGGAACATTGAATAATTACTAACAACATGATAACCTGTTACTAACAGCATATGACCAGGTTCTTGAGATTATGTGTGGTGGTGATGGTGGTGTAGTCACTAAGTCGTGTCTGACTCTTGCGACCCTGTGGACTCCCAGCTCATGGGATTCTCCAGGCAAGAATACTGGAGTGGGTTGCCATTTCCTTCTCCAGGGGATCTTCCCAACCCAGGAATCGAACCTGGGTCTCCTGCATTGAAGGCAAATTCTTTACTGATTGAACTACAAGGGAAGCCGTTGGGATTATGTGTAACATTAAGCAAAAGCAAGAGCACAGATTATATTGTGAGGGAAGGTTTCAACCTCTGAATTTTAAAATGAATATGTTTCTTATGAGGAGAGTGATTGTTTTAAGTGGTTAACACCATGTGACTGTTTTTACCATCCAAGAGAAACCACCATTCACTCCCTGCCTGGCTGTTTCCATATGTGAGGTTTTGGAGAAAGTTCATATGGTAGAGATTAGTGTTTCAGCTGTAAACCTGTCTAACTTATCTCCTCTTCCAGATCACTCAGGGGGTCAGGTTCTGAGACAGGACAAGTACATGTACTCGGTGTCTGAGAAGGCTGATGTGTTTAGCCTGTGTTACAGACAAGGGCTGAACTAGGTGACGACAGTGATGTTCTTGCTTAGATGCAGAATTTAGGGAGACTCTGAAAAGCTTAGTAATCAAGATAGATTCTATTTCATTTAACATTTTAAAAATTATAAAAATAAAGTAAAATTACAGGTTCAATGAAATTGCTGTCTTTCTATTTGCCCCAGAATTCAATATGGCTTGACATGATACTATTACTGATCCTTTAATTTAAAATTTGATCTTTTCTTCAAGAATTTTTCTGTATTAATTTTGAATTTTATATTGAAATATCATTAATCCATGTTTTTGGTGCTTCTTTAAATTTTGTGCCCAAGGCTAGTCCTCAGTTGTCTGACCTGAATCCCACCATGTTACAGACGTGGACAAACATAAGCACAATTGGCAAAGAGGGAGAATGGCTCCACGGGCGCTCACACTCATACTTTCTCTCTCTTACTTTATCTTCCCTGCTTCTTTCTCCTGTATTTCAGACACACACTCTGATTTTGAGCCTGAGAAGTCAATTAAAAAAAAAAAAAAGAAAGAAATTGTAGTTTGTCTTATTTTCACTGGCAGGTGGTGTTTAAAGTAAGATCTTCACATACAACTCCCTAACATATCACTAATTGGTAACCCACAGTTCACAGGATTTTCTAGGTTTAAAACACTCCTGGGATAAGGACTGAGAGTGTATTTTCAGAATATATACAGGGAATATAAGAAACACAGAATTATTAGATAAATATCTATTATGAAACACCCACAGGCATAAAAAATCTTAGGTGACAGTGGGTGATTTAAAAGCCTTCTCCTATTACCAAGTGCTTCTTACATCTCCGGGTACTGGTGTGGGACTCTGTCCATGAACAGTGCTGACTTATTACAGGCAGATACAACTTGGATAACAGTTTCCAGTTCACATAGAAATGCATACATGCACAGTCAGGCACAGAGAAGAGTGGAAACACACTCGTTCACAATACTTATTCTGGAAGTAAAGGATGGAATATGGAGCATTTTTTTTAATTTCTTCTTTGTATTTCCATGTATTTTTAACTCATCAGTATGTAGCATTTTTTTTCAAAAATTATTTTATAAGTGCTTTTTATATGGAGGATGCAAAAATCTGTTTTGTAATCCCAGTAAATATCAAGCAATAGGAAAGCATCTGAGCAGCAACATCAGGTTTAAAAGTTAGTATCAAATAGATAATTTCAGCAGGAAAATTTTTGGGATTGCCGTGGAAAGCTATATGAACTGTTAAAAAAATCTCTGCCCAAAACGAGGCTTGTGGTCCTACTTGAAGATGAGGAGAGGGTCTTTCCTCATGCTTCACAGTTCCAGAGCTCTCCACCCAGAGATGAGACTGATAGTTGAGTTATTTCACTGTGCAGAGCGGTGACTGTGGCTGGAGCTTTCACACCCAGAGTCAGATCACCAGGAAGGTTGACAGTAGGAAAAATCAACTTTGGCAGAGTTTGATGGAGATTTCTTTCCTCCTGTGTAAGTCCACAGCTATAGAGTGGAAAACAGTTTTTAAAAAATACACCTGGGGAGTTGGATTTCCTCAGTTAGGAATGTGCAATTAATTACTGGGAGGTAGCCTGGGAGGGAGGGTGGAGTTGGGAATCATGAACAGTGTGGACATGTCTGGAGTAGCCACTATGGGGAAAGTAACAGGGAGTCAATAGAGATGGGCGTGGCTTCCTAATACCAGAGCTGGAGTAAACCAGGGCTGCCGGGGCTGGGGCTGGATGGAGGAAATATACTTGAGTCTCAGACTGATGTAATGTGAATATGGGTGCAGGGTTTGGGAGAGCGATTATTGTGAGTGCAGACCATGACCTGAAGTGGAGACTGAGTGATGTTGATCACCTCTCCAAACACAGTGTGGATGTGAGGGGATGGTCAGGAGCAGAGAATGACAGTGAAATATAAGTTCCAGGAAGGTGAAGAGTTTCACTTTTTGCTTACTATGGATGCACCCCAAAATCCTAGAATATACTAGCCACTCAATAAAATAGATGAAGAAAATAAAAAAAGGAATAGATGAATGCTAAGAAATGAATGCCAAGCTGGGGTAAAGTATAAGATTCAAACATAGTTGGTAGGACCGAAACTGTACTGTGTACTTAGTCACTCAGTCATGTCCAGCTCTTTATGACCCCACAGACGGTAACCTGCCAGGATCCTCTGTCTATGGGGATTCTCCAGGCAAGAATACCGGAGTGGGTTGCCATGCCCGCCTCCCGGGAATCTTTCCAACCCAGGGATTGAACCCAAGTCTCCTGCATTGCAGGTGGATTCTTTACTGTCTGAGCCACCAGAGCAGCCCATGAATACTGGAGTGGGTATCCTATCCCTTTCCAGGAGATCTTCCTGATCCATAAATTGAACTGGGATCTCCTGAATTGCAGGTGGATTCTTTGCCAGCAGAGGACTGACACCATTCAACTTCAAAACGTTATAAAGCTACAGTATTAAATACAGGGTAGTACAGGTGTAAGGATATAAAAATGATCAGTGAGACATAGAGAGTAAGAGTATACTCTTGTTAATAGAGTCAGTCGATTTTCAAGATAGACAATAAAGCAGTTCCCTACATTTATTATGCCCTGCTTCACAAAACCCCTTCCCTCTGGCAATTACCTGTTTGTATCTATAACTATGAATCTGCTTCCATTTTGTTTTCTTGCATTGTTTTTTAGATTCCAGATGTAAGTAGAATCACAAAGTATTTGTATTTCTCTAGCCTATTTCCCTTATCATGATACACTCTAGATAAATTCATGCTGTTGCAAGTGGTAAGATTTCATTTTTAATGACTAAGTAATATTCCATTCTGTAAATATACCACTTAATTTTTATCCATTCACCTATTAATAGATGCTTATGTCTTGGCTGTTGTAAATAATACTGTAATATATACAGGGGTACATATAATTTTTTGCTTTCTTTAGGTAAATACCTAAAATGAAACTGCTGGATTATACAATAGTTCTATTTTTAAATTTTTGAGGCCCCTCAATAATGTGGCTACACCAATTTACATTACCACCAACAGTGCCTGAGAGTTTCATCTTCTTCACATCCTAATCTACACTATTTGTTGTCTTTTTGATAATTGTCTTTCTGATATACGTGAGGGGCTTTGATTTGCATTTCCCTGATGATTAATGATTTTGAACATCTCTTTGTATGTCTTATGGACATCTTTATGTCTTCTTTGGAAAAGGTTTTTTCAGCTCTCTGCCCTTTTTTCTTTTAAATACTGTTGTTTGTTTTATTCATGTTGAGTTGTATGTACTCTTTGCTAATCCATTATTGAATATATCATTTGCAGTGATTACTTCTCTGTGCAAAAGCTAAGTTTGTTATAGTACAAATTGTTTATCTTTGCTTTTGTTCCCTTGCTACAGAGACATATCAAAAAACATTCCTAAGACCAATGTCAAATGTTTATCTTTCCTTCTAGGAGTGTTATGGTTTCAGGTCTTACATTGAAGACTTTTATCTACTTCAGATTCATTTTTGTATGTTATTTGAGAAAGTAGTTCAGTTTGATTCTTTTGCATGTAGCTCCCTGGTTATTGTAACACCATTTATTGAAATGTTATCTATTAGCTATCACATATTTCTGCTTCTTTTGTTCTAGATTAATTGAACATATTTCTGGACTCTATTCTGTTCCATTGTACTATGTGTCAGTTTCAGTGCCAGTGCCGTAGTGTTTGGATTACTGTAACTCTGTAGTATAGTTTGAAATAATGACGATACCTCCTGCTTTGTTCTTCTTTCCCAAGATTGCTTTAGTTCCTTGGGGACTTTTGTGGTTCTTTAAAAATTTTAGGATTATTTTTGTAGTTCTGTAGAAAGCCATTGTATTTAAATGGAATTTCCTTGAGTTTGTAGATTATAGCATGTTCATTTTAACAAAATTAATTTTCATGATCAATGATCATGGTATATCTTTCCACTTATTGTCTCCTCCTCAATTTCATTCATCAATATCTTATGGTTTTCAGAGTACAGTCTACTTCCTTAGTTATGTTTATAACCAACTATAAACTTGCATTTTATTCATTTAAAGCAAGTATAATTGTGATTGTTTTCTTAATTTATTTTTCTGATAGATTTTAACTAGTGTATAAAAATACAAAAGATTTCTGTATATTAATTATGTATCCTACAATTTTACTGAAATAATTTATTTGATCTAATAATTTTTTTGATGGCATCTTAGGGTTTTCTGTGGATATAAATAGTGTCATATCTCAAAATAGTGAAAGTTTTAATTCTTTCTTTTCTTTCTTTTTTTTTTTTTAGTTCTTTCTTTTCAATTTGGATTTATTTTTATTTTTCTTTCCTACTTGCTGTTGTCTGGACTTCCAATACAATGTTAAATAAAAACAGCAATAACTATCTTGTCTTGTTCCTGATCTTACGGAATACACTTTCAACTTTTCCCCATGATTATGACATGGCTGTGGGACTGTCATATATGGCCTTTATTAAATGGTGATATATTCCCTCTAAACACACTTTAAGTTTTAGTCATAAATGTTCATTTCATTGAATTTTGTCAAATGCTTTTTTATATCTACTGAGATAATACTATGATTTTTATTCTTAAATTTGTTAATTTGGGGTATGTCATTGATTTGTGGATATTGGGCTAACCTTGTAGCCCTGGAATAAATCCCACTTGATTATGCTAATAATTATTTTAATGTACTGTTGAATTTGGTTTGCTAACATTTTGTTGAGGATTTTTGCATTGACATTTATCAGTGACATTGGCCTGACATTTTCTTTCTCATGGTGTCTTTATCTGAATTTGGTATCAAAGTTTTGCTGGCCTCATAGAATGAATTTGGAGATGTTCATTTCTCTGTAATATCTTTCAATATTTTGAGAAGTGTAGGTACTAACTCTTACTCAAATATTTGGTAAATTTTAACTGGGGAGCTGATATTGTTCCTGGACATTTGTTGGGAGGGTTTTTGCTTATTTGCTTTTGTTTTTAACTACTGACTTCGTTTATTACTGGTAATTGGTGTGTTCATATTTTCTTTTTCTTTCTAATTTACTCGGGAGATTTATGTTTCTTGAATTTTTTTTATTTGGTTTGGATTGTCTATTTTATTGGTGTATAATTATTAGCAGTAATCTCTTACTATCATTTGCATTTCTGAGATATCAAATGTAACTTTTCCTCTTTCTTTCCTTATTTTAATTATTGGCTTCTTTTTATAAGTGAGTCTGGCTAAAGATTCCTAAATTTTGTTTATCATTTCCAAAAAGAGGTTATTAGTTTCATTAACTTTTTATTGTTCTTTAATCTTTACTTCAGTTATTTTTGTTCTGATATTTATTATTTCCTTCTTTTATAAACTTTGGGATTTGTTTGCTTTGGGTTTTCTAGTTCCTTTAGATATAATGTTAAGTTCTCTGTTTAATATTTTTCTTTGGCCCTGAATTAGGCTTGTATCACTATAAACTTCTTTTTTAGAACTACTTTTACTTCATATCAAGATTTTGGTTCATTGTATTTCCATTTTAATTTGTCACCAGATTTTTAAAAATTTCTTCTTTGATTTCTTCAATGACCTCTTGGCTGTTTAGTAGCATGTATTTAGCCTCCACATTTTTCCTTGTAATTGATTTCTTGTCTCATAGCATTATGGTCAGAAAAATGCTTGATATGATTTCAGTCTTCTTGACTTTCTTGAGGCTTGTTTTGTGGACTAGCATGTGATCTTTGCTGGAGAATGTATATCTACACTTGAAAAGAATGACTCTTCTGCTTAATTTTCTATCTGGCTGCTCTGTCCATGAATGTAATTGATATGCTAAAGTCACCTACTATTATTATGTCACTGCCAACTTTTCTTTATGTCTGTTAATATTTGCTTTATTTGTTTAGCTGCTACTATGTTGGGTGCATACCTATTTACATTGTTCTGGCATATTTTCTTTTTGGATTGATTCCTTTACCATATGTAATATCCTTCCTTGTCACTTGTTACAGTCTTTTTTTAAAAGTCTATTTCATGTGATGTAAGTATTGCTACTCTGGCTACTCCATTTGCATGGAATATCTTTTCCCATCCATCCTCTTTCAGTCTCTGTGTGTCTTTAGATCTGAAGTGAGTCAGGCAGCATATATCAGTTTTATTTATTTTATCCATTCAACCACTCTATGTCTTTTTATTGGACTAGTAAACCCATTTACACTTTAAGTAATTATTAAGATTGGTCAGCAAGATGGTGAGGGAGTCAATTCTTAGGTAGGTTGATAAGAAGTTTGGGGTCCCTGAGGAGGAGAAAGCAGTCTGGGGCTCACAAGAAGGAGAAAAGGACAAACATTTTTCCTAGATTTCTTCATCTTAATCACATAAAACTTTTTTTCTTTCTTTAAGCCCAGAACTGATTACACAACAAAGAAATTCATCTTAAACATGTACTAGGGATTATATAACAGCTATATATTCTGATTGAGGACATGTTTCTCCTTCTTAAGACCCTTCTGACTAATCCTGTCTTCTTAAAATGTAAATTGTAGGAGTGGGTCTGGTAAGAACTTTACAACCTTGAGACATTCTTTTGATTTTCTGTAATAACCAGTTGAAAAAGTATATAGCTCCCTTGCTAAGACTAGTGAGTGGGGGCACTCTCCATCCCCTTTCTGGTGTCTATGTCAGATGCTTTCTCAATCCATTTTTATAGTTTAATAAAACTCTGCTACAAAAAAGCTCTTGGGTGATCAAACGTGGTCCCTGGTCCCTAAGCTAGATCTTCTTCTTTGAAGATCATGAATCCGACATGGCTCACCATAAGCTATCAATGGCAGAGTAGAAAGATGTAAGCTCATCCTTTCTGATAAATTCACCAAAATGAGAAGTAAGTGATGAACAATAATCAGCAACAACAACAACAACAAAAGTCACTGGATCCTACCGAAAAAAGATACCTTACATACAAAGACAAAGGGGGAGCCACAAAGAAGTGGTAGGAGGGGTAAAATCAGGATAAAATCAAAGCCATTATGTGCCAGATGAGCAATCCACAAACTGAAAAATAATTATACCACAGAAATTCTTCCATAGGAGTGAAAGTCTTGAGCCCCATATCAGGCTTCCCAGTTTGGGGGTCTGGCAATGGGAGAAAGAGCCCCTGAATCTGGTTTTGAAGGTCAGTGAGGTTTGATTGCAGGAATTCCAAAGGACTAGGGGAAAGAGAACCTCCACTCTTGAAGGACACACAAGGATATAGTGTACACCAGGATGCAGGGAAAAAACAGTGACTGCATAAGAAACTGGGCCAAAACCACCTACGAGTATTAGAGGGTCACCTGTGGAGGTAGGGAGTAGCTCGAGCTCACTGCAGGGATAAAGACACTAGCAGCATCAGTTTTGATGAGATCTTGGATGAAAATGAAATGAAATGAAAAGTATTCATTTGCATGGGCCCTCCTGTATGCCACCATTTCCTCCCCAACCTAACACAATCCCACAGCTTGTAGGTTCCAGGGCTTGAATACCTCAGGAAAAACAACAAAGAGGGTGGGGACATGGCCTTAACCATCAACAGACAGGTTGCTTAACATATTCCTGAGCACAATCTTGCTAACCAGAAGGACAAGACAGACCCACCCACCAGTGAGCAGAATCCAGAACTTCTCACCAGGTGGCCTGCATAAGCCTTTTGAACAACCTTATCCACAAGAGGGCAGATAGCAGAAGCAAGAATTATAATCCTGGCCTATTGACTGGAAATCATAATCACCAATAACTAGAAAAAATGAGATGGCAGAAGAATATATCCCAGATGAAAGAAAAAAAAAAAATCAGAGGAAGAACTAAGCAAAAACAGGCAATTACTGGAAAAATAATTCAGAAAAATGATAGTGAAGATGATCCAAGATCTCAGAAAAGGAACGGAAACACAAATTGAGAAGATGCAAGAAATGTTTAACAAAGACCTAGAACTAAAGAACAAGCCACCAGAGATGAACAATACGATCACTGAAATGAAAAATGCATTAGAAGGAATCAATAGCAGAGTAACTGAGGAAAAAGAACGGATGAATGCAAAGAAATGAAGATAGTCTAAGAGACCCCAGGGACAACATTAAACACACCAACATTCCCAATATAGGGGTGCCAGAAGAGAGAGGGAAAGGATCTGAAAAAATATTTGAAGATATAATAGCGGAAAACTTCCCTAACATGGGAAAAGAAATATTCACCTAAGTCCAGGAAGCATAGAGAGTTCCAGGCAGTTTAAACCAGTGGAGGAACATGCTGAGAAACAGTAATCAAACTGACAAAAACTAAAGGCAATGAAAAAAAAAAACTTTAAAAGCAACAACAACAACAAAAATGACATACAAAGGAGCTTTCATAAGGTTATCATCTGCTTTCTCAGAAAAAAACTGCATGCCAGAAAGAAGTAGCACAATATAATTAAAGTGATGAAAGGGAAGAACTGACAACTAAGAATATTCTAGTCAGTGAGGTTCTCACTCAGATTTGATGGAGAAATAAAAAAAAAAAAAAGGCCTTTTGTGTTAGTTGCTCAGTCATGCCTGACTATTTGAGATCCCATGGACTGTAGCCTGCCAGGCTCCTCTGTCCATGGGACTCTCTAGGCAAGAATACTGGAGTGGGTTGTCATTTCCTACTTCAGGCAATCTTCCCCACCCAGGGATCAAACCTTGGTCTCTTGCATTGCAGGCAGATTCTTTACAATCTGAGCCACATTTTCCATTTGTAATTTTCTTTTTTCTAATATTGGCCTTGTATTTTCCTCTTAGAAGAGTTCCTTTAGCATTTATTGCAAAGCTTGTCCAATGGTGCTGAGTTCTCTTAGCTTCAGCTTGTCTACAAGGCTTTTTAATTTCTCAAAAAAGCAAGGGCCAATATTAGAAAGAAGAAAACTTCTTTTTAACTGTCCAGCGCCAGTAATTTCCACTATTCTGTTTTCCAGACTGCTGATCTGTTCCTCTGTATGAACTAATCTATAGTTGATTCTTTTATACTGTATTTTAAATTATAGTTATTGTATCTAACTGGTGTTTGGTCATTCTTTGTATTTTCTTTGTTAAAATTCTGGCTGTTAATCCCATTTTCTCTAGCATTAGGTGAATATTTTTATGATCATTGCCTTGAACTCTTTATTAGATAGGTTGCTTATCTCTGCTTTCTTTAGTTTTTTTTTTTTTTCCTGAAGTTTTGTCTTGTTACTTTGTTTGGAACATGGTCCTCTGGCTACTGATTTTGCCTAATTCTGTGTTTTTTCTATATATTGGGTAGATGAGTTATGTCCCCTGATCTTAGAGCTTTATAGATGATATCCAATGAGGTCAAACAGCAAACTCTCCACTGGTCAAAGCTATGTGCTCTAGGGTGTCTCCTCTGTAGTTTGTGTGCACCCTTCTGTTCTAGCAGAGCTGATTACTGTGGATGCACTTGTTGGTAATGATCACTCCAGGCCCATCTTACTGTGAGGCCAAGCTCCTTGCAGTGCTTGCCAGCCTGTTAGTTGATGGGCAGGTTTCAGTTATCATTGGATGTGCTGTTGGTGGCATGCAACTACTGTAGACCCATGGGTACCTGGGATAGACCCCCTATAGAGCTCTTTTCACAGTCTGGTAATGTGCAGCTTCTGTGGGCCCAGGTGGGCACGGCTGGATTTCTTCATGGAAGGCTGCATGGCCCAGAGTTGTGTGGTCACTGAGAGCCACTGATTAGTGGAGTAACCCCTCTGCTAACAGGCTAGAGGGAGGTTTCTAAAATGATGCTTGTAAGTGCTTATAATATTGTGATAGAAAAAGCTCTCAAAATGGCTGTTGCTTGCTTCTGTGTTCCTAGAGGGAGTTCCAGTTGCTTCTGTCTTTCTGAAGGCTCCCCAAAATTAGTGACTGTGTTGGACCCACACTCCTTTCAAACTGCTCTCTTTGCACTGGGACACAGAATATGTGTTTTTTCGTGTCCCTGTTAAGAGCAGAGTATGTTTCCTTTATTCATCCAGCTCTTCCAAATGTAAGCCCTTCTGGTTCTCAAAATGACATTCTGGGGACTTCTCTTCCCAGTGCAGGAGTCCCAAGCTGGGGAATCTGATGCGAGGCTTAGATCCCTTGCCTCTTGGGGTGGACATCTGCAGATGTTATATATATCTTCTTTGGAGACTGCTTATCCAGGGTTATAGATCCTGATTATTTAGCGTCTCATCATGACTTTTTTATATCTATAACTGTAGATAACATACTTTGTTATTCTTCATTGGTAGTTGCTAGGTAAGTTGTAATTTTGGTCTGTGTATGAGAGGAGGTAAGTTCAGGGTCCTCCTATATCACTATTTGGCGTGTGTGTGGGAGAATCTCTTCTTGAATTAGTTTTGAAAGCTTCTTTCTTTCTTAGAGTTTGTCTATTTCATCTGAGTTGTTTATTTTTTTAGCATGTGAATCTTTATAATGATCCTTTATTTTTCTTATAAGGTCGATAGAAATATAGTATCTTCCTTTTTTGATATTAGTAACTTGTGTCTTATAGGTTTTTGTGGTCATTCTATCTAAAGTTTCGTCAACTTGGCTGATCTTTCCTAATAAATACCTTTTGTGTTTGTAGATTTTCCTCTTTTTTATGTTTTCTATTTTATGCACCTCCACTATAATATTTGTTAGACATTAATTTCCCACATTCTGCTTATTTTGGTTTCAGTTTGTTTCTTAATCTAATTTCTTAAGGTGATATTTTATGTTATTAATGGATATTTTTTCATATAAGCATTTATGACTGAAAATTTAATATTAACAATGATGTATCTCCATTTCAGTTTTTTGGTATATTATATTTTTGCTTTATTCATTTCAAAGTATTTTCTAACTCCACTTGTGTTTTTTTCTTTTGTGTATTATTTACTTAAGTGTGCGTTTTTCAATTTTCAGAAATTTGTGATTTCCACTAGTGTTCTTCTTTTATTAATTCCTAATTTTATTATTTTTCATAGTGCTCATGGTGTTCTCCAGGCAAGGATACTAGAGTGGGTTACCATTTCCTTCTCCAGTGGACTATGTTTTGTCAGCACTCTTTACTGTGATCTATCCATCTTGGGTGGTCTTGCATGGCATGGCTCATAGCTTCATTGAGTTATAAAAGCCCCATCACCACAATAAGGCTGTGATTCATAAAGGGGTCCAATAAGTTACTTGGAAAGAACAAAGGATGATTACTAATAGCTCAAGTAAGAATTAAACTGTTAGGCCAGAGAGGGAACTTCTTTCTTGACACCCAGCTGTGAATGTGTCTGGTGGTGAAAGTAAAGTCTGATGCTGTAAAGAACAATATTGGATAGGAACTTGGAATGTTAAGTTCATGAATCAAGGTAAATTGGATGTGTTCAAGCAGGAGATAGCAAGATTAAACATTGACGTCTTAGGACTCAGTGAACTGAAATGGATGGCAATGGACAAATTTAATTCAGATGATCACTATATCTACTACTGTGGGCAAGACTACTTTAGAAGACATGGAGTAGCCCTCAGAGTCAATAAAAGACTCTGAAATGCAGTACTTGGGTGCAACCTCAAAAATGACAGAATGATCTCTTTTTCATTTCCAAGGCAAATCATTCAACATCACAGTAATCCAAAATCCGAGTCTACCACTGATGCTGTAGAAGCCAAATTTGAACAGTTCTACGAAGACCTACAAGACCTTCTTGAACTATCAGGCCCCCTCAAAATATGCCCTTTTCATCACGGGGATTGGAATGCAAAAGTAAGAAGTCAAGGTGGTAGTGGTTTAGCTGTTCAGTCATATCCAACTCTTTGCAACACCATGGACTGTAGTCTACCAGGTTCCTCTGTTCATGGGATTTCTCAGGCAAGAATAATGGAGTGGGTTGCCATTTCCTTCTCCAGGGGATCTTCCCAACCCAGTGATCAAATCTGGATCTCCTGCATTTGAGGCAGATTCTTTAAAAACTGAGCCACTACCACCTGTTATTCTGGGTATTTTATAGCATCAGTCCTTCCAATGAACATTCAGGGTTGATTTCCTTTAGGATTCACTGGTTTGATCTCCTTGCAGTTCAAAGGACTCTCAAGAGTCTTCTCCAGCACAATTCGAAATCTTCACTTCTTTGGTGCTCTGTCTTCTTTAAGATTCAATGCTCACATCTCTACTTGACTGCTGGAAAAACCATAGCTTTGACTAGATGGACTTTGCCAGCAAAGTGGGGTCTCTGGTTTTCAATGTGCTGTTTAGGTTTCTCATAATTTTCTTCCCAAGAAGCAAACATTCTTTAATTTCATGGCTCCAATTACCATCCACAGTGTTTCTGGGGCCACAGAAAAGAAAATCTGTCACTGTTTCTGCTTTTCCTTCTATTTGCTATGAAGTGAGGGTACCAGATGCAATGATCTTAGTTTTTTGAATGTTGAGTTTCAAGAAAGCTTTTTTACTCTACTCTTTCATCCTCATCAAGAGGCTCTTTAGTTTCTCTTGGCTTTCTGGCATTATAGTAGTATCATCTGCATATCTGAGGTTGGTATTTCTCCCTGAAATTCTGACTCCAGCTTATAATCCATCCAGCCTGACATTTCACATGATGTACTTTGCATAGAAGTGAAATAAGCAGGGTGATAACATACCACCTTGACATACTCCTTTCTCAATTTTGAATTAGTCAGTTGTTCCATGTCTGGTTCTAACTTTTGCTTCTTGACCTGTATACAAGTTTCTCAGGAGACTGGTAAGGTACTCTGGTATCCCCATCTTTAAGAATTTTCCACAGTTTGTTGTTATACATAGTCAAAAGCTTTAACATAGTCAGTAAAACAGAAGTAGATGTTTCTCTGGAACTTCCTTGCTTTCTCCATGAGCCAATGAATGTTGGCAATTTGATCTCTGGTTCCTCTGCCTCTTTGAAACCCAGCCTGTACATCTAGGAGTTCTTGGATCACATACTACTGAAGCCTAGCTTGAAGGATTTAAAGCATAACCATGCTAGCATGTGAACTGAGCACAACTGTATGGTAATTTGAACTTTCTTTGGCATTGCCCTTCTTTGGACTTAGAATGAAAACTGACCTTCTCTGGTCCTGTAGCCACTGCTGAGTCTTCCAAATATTCTGATACATTGAGTGCAGCACTTTAACATCACTTTTTAAGATTTTAAATTGTTCAGCTGAAATTCTGTCATCTCCACTAGCTTTGTCCTTAGTAATGCTCCCTAAGGCTGACTTGACTCCAGACTACAGTATGTCTGGTTCTAGGTGAGTGTCCATACCATTGTGGCTATCCAAGTCATTAAGGCCTTTCTTGTATAGTTTGTCAGTGTATTCTTTCTACCTCTTCTTAAGCTCCTTTGCTTCTGTTAACTTTCTGTGCTTTATGATGTCCATCCTTGTGTAAAATGCTCCCTTAATATCTCTAATTTTCTTAAAGAGACTCTAGTCTTTCCCATTCTATTGTTTTCCTCTATTTCTTTGCATTGTTCTTCTAAGAAGGCCTTCTTATCTCTCCTTGCTATTCTTTGTAACTCTGCATCCAGTTGAGTATATCTTTCCCTTTCTCCTTTGCCTTTTGCTTCTCTTCTTTCCTCAGCTATTTGTAAAACCTCCTCAGGCAATCATTTTGTCTTTTTGCATTTCTTTGGAGTGGGGGAGGTTTTGTCACTCCCTTCTGTACAATGTTATGGATCACTTATGAGCTGAAGCTCAAATACTTTGGCCACTTGATGCAAAGAATTGAATCTTTAGAAAAGGGCTTGATGATGAGAAAGACTGAAGGCAAAAGGAGAAGAAGGCAGCAGAGGATGAGATGTTTAGATAGCATCTCTAACTCAATGGACATGAATTTAGGCAAATTTCCAGAGATAGTTAGAACCAGACATGAACTCAGTGTTCTACAGTTCATGGGGTTGCAAAGAGTCAGACAGACTTACAGACTCAGTCATAACAACAAATGTCATTCCACTATGGTCAGAGGTCATATTTAATATTCTTTTAGTTCTTTTGAATTAATGTAATTTGTCTTATATATTTCCTGAGAATATTTCATATGCAGTTGAAAAAAAAATGTGTATCCTGCTGTGATACACTATTTGTCTTTCTCTGACTTATTTCATTAAGCATAATATTTTCTAGGTTCATCTATGTTGCTGAAAATGGCAGAATTTCATTCTGTTTTATAGCTGAGTGAAATTCCATTGTGTGTGTATGTGACTATATATGTATATGTAAATTGCATTCTGTATCAATTTTCCCACTGATGGCCACTAATTTGTCCATGCCTTGAATATTACAAATTGTGTTGCATGGACATTGGAGGGGATGTGTCTTTTCAAATTACCGTCTTTTCATTATTTTCTGGATATATATCCAGGACCTGAATTGCTGAATCATATGGGAGTTCTAATTTTAGTTTTTGAGGAACATTCATACAGCTTTCCATGATGGCTGCACCAATTTATATTCCCACCTGCAGTGTGCAAGGGTTCCCTTTTCTTCACTTCCTTGCCAACATTTGGTATTTTTGTTCTTTGAGATCATAGGAATTTTCAACAGATGTGGAGTGATATCTCATTGTGGTTTTGATTTGCATTTCTTTGATTATTAGTGATGTTTAGAAATTTTTCATGTGCCTGATATCCATCCATGTATCTTCTTTGAAAAAAATATCTGTTCAGGTCTTCTGCACAGTTTTAAATTGGGTTGTTTGTTTTTCTGTCATTGAAAGTATGATAATTTTTTAATGTTTTGGATATGAATTCCATACTAGCCATATCATAAGTAAATAGTTTCTCCCATTCTGTAGGTTGCATTTTTATTTATTTTGGCTGTTCAACATCTTTTATGACTAATTAGGTCCCATTTGTTTTCTTTTGTTTTTATTTCTTGTGCCTTAAGGAACAGAATAAAAAGTATTGCTGTGATTTATGTCAAAGAATGTTCTGCCTATGTCCCTTTATATGAGTTTTACAGTTTTAGGTCTTACATTGAGGTATTTAAACCATTTTGAGTTTATCTTTTCATATGGTATGAGAAAATGTCCTCATCTTATTGTTGCACATACATCTGTCCAGTTTTCCTAGCACTATTTGTTGAAGAGATTGTCTTTTCTCCTTTGTACAATCTTGATTTCTTTATCACAAATTAGTTGACCAAAAGTGTATGGATTTGTTCTGCATTCTCTATTCTACTCCATTGTGCATGTGTCTGTCCTGTGTGTTTGTCCATACCATGCTGTTTGCTTGTTTGTTTAGTAATTTTATTTATTTGTTTATTTTTGCCTGTGCTGGGCTTTTGTTGGTTCACAAGCTTTTTCTCTAGTTGCAGAGTGGGGTTTACTCTCTAATTGTGGTGTGCAGGCTTATTATTGCAGTGGTTTCTTTTGTTGCAGAGCAAGGACTGTAGGGAATATGGGTCACAGTAGTTGCAGCACGTGGGCTGATTAGTTGCAGTCCCCAGGCTCTAGAGCGCAGCCTCAATAGTTGTGGTACACAGACTTAATTGCTCCATGGCATGTGTGATCTTCCCAGACCAGGGATTGAACTCATATCTTTTGCGTTGGCAGGCAGATTCTTTACCACTGAGTCAACAGGGAAGCCACCATGCTGTTTGGATTAATGCAGCTTTGTAATATAGTTTGAGATCTGTAGGGCTTATGCCACCAGGTTTTTTTTTTTTTTTCCTCTTTTTTTTCTACAGATTGATTAGACAAAATGGGGTCCTTGAGGTTCCACATGAGTTTTAGGATTATTTGTTCTAGTTCTGTGATAAGTGTTCTGGTATTTTGAAATGGACTACATTAAATTTGCAGATTGCTTTGGGCAGGCAGCATGGTCATTTCCTAACAATTTCCAATCCAAGAGCATTTTTTTCCATTTCTTTGTATATTTGCAAATTCCTTCGTTAATGTTTAATAGTTTCCAGTATATAGATCTTTCATCTCCTTAATAAATTTATTCCTAAGTATTTTATTCTTTTTTGTATGATTTTAAATGGTATTTTTTTCCTTTCTCTTTATGGCAGTTAATTATTAGTACATGTAAAAGCAATAGTATTCTGTATGTTATTATTTCTGTATGTTATTAATGTTGTATCCTGTCACTTTGATGAAAAATATTTTAGTTCTAACAGTTTTTTGGTAGAGAATTTAGGGTTTTTCAAATAAAGTATTCAGTTCAGTTCAGTTCAGTTCAGTCACTGAGTCGTGTCCGAATCTCTGAGACCCCATGAAGCACAGCACACCAGGACTCCCTGTCCATCACCAACACCCTGAGTTCATGCAAACCCATGTCCATTGTGTCAGTGATGCCATCCAACCATCTCATCCTCTGTTGTCCCCTTCTCCTCCTGCCCTCAATCTTTCCTAGCATCAGGGTCTTTTCTAATGAGTCAGCTCTTCACATGAGGCGGCCAGAGTATTGGAGTTTTGGCTTCAACATCAGTCCTTCCAATGAACACCCAGGACTGATCTCCTTTAGGATGGACTGGTTGGATCTCCTTGCAGTTCAAGGGACTCTCAAGAGTCTTCTCCAACACCACAGTTCAAAACCATCAATTCTTTGGGGCTCAGCTTTCTTTATAGGCCAACTCTCACATCCATACTTGACCATTGGAAAAACCATCGCCTTGACTAGATGGACCTCTTTTGACAAAGTAATGTCTCTGGTTTTTAATATGCTATCTAGCTTGGTCATAACTTTCCTTCCAAGGAGTAAGGGTCTTTTCATTTCATGACTGCAATCACCATCTGCAGTGATTTTGGAGCCCCCTCTCTCCCCCCTCCAAAAAAAATGTCTGACACTGTTTCCACTGTTTCCCCATCTATTTCCCATGAAGGGATGGGACCAGATGCCATGATCTTAGTTTTGTGAATGTTGAGCTTTAAGCCAACTTTTTCACTCTCCTCTTTCACTTTCATCAAGAGGCTCTTCAGTTCTTCACTTTCTGCCATAAGAGTGGTGTCATCTGCATATCTGAGGTTATTGATATTTCTCCTGGAAATCCTGATTCCAGCTTGTGCTTCTTTCAGCCCAGCTTTTCTCATGATGTACTCTGCATATAAGTTAAATAAGCAGGGTGACAAAATACAGCTTTGACGTACTCCTTTACCTCTTTGGAACCAGTCTGCTGTTCCATATCCAGTTCTACCTGCTGCTTCCTGACCTGCATACAGGTTTCTCAAGAAGCAGGTCAGGTGGTCTGGTATTCCTATCTCTTTCAGAATTTTCCACAGTTTATTGTGATCCATACAGTCAAAGGCTTAGGCATAGTCAAGAAAGCAGAAATATATGTTTTTCTGGAACTCTCTTGCTTTTTCGATGATCCAGCAGATGTTGGCAATTTGATCTCTGGCTCCTCTGCCTTTTCTAAAACCAGCTTGAACATCTGGAAGTTCACGGTTCATGTATTGCTGAAGCCTGGCTTGGAGAATTTTGAGCATTACTTTACTAGCATGTGAAATGAGTGCAACTGTGCAGTAGTTTGAACATTCATTAGTATTGCCTTTCTTTGGAATTGGAATGAAAACTGACCTTTTCCAGTCCTGTGGCCACTGCTGAGTTTTCCAAATTTGCTGACATATTGAGTGCAGCACTTTCACTGCATCTCCTTTTAGGATTTTAAACAGCTCAATTGGAATTCCATCACCTCCACTAGCTTTGTTCATCGTGATGCTTCCTAAGGCCCTCTTGACTTCACATTCCAGGATGTCTGGCTCTACGTGAGTATGAGTGGTCACACCATTGTGATTTTCTGGGTTGTGAAGATCCTTTTTGTACAGTACTTCTGTGTATTCTTGCCACCTCTTCTTAATATCTTCTGCTTCTGTTAGGTCCATAACATTTCTGTCCTTTATTGAGCCTATCTTTGCATGAAATGTTCCCTCTAATTTTCTTGAAGACATCTCTACTCTTTCCCATTCTGTTGTTTTCCTCTATTTCTTTGCACTGATCACTGAGGAAGGCTTTCTTTTCTCTCCTTGCTGTTCTTTGGAACTCTACATTCAAATGGGTACATCTTTCCTTTTCTCCTTTGCTTTTGGCTTGTCTTCACAGCTATTTGTAAGGCCTCCTAAGACAGCCATTTTGCTTTTTTGCATTTCTTTTTTGGGATGGTCTTGATTCCTGTCTCCTGTACAATGTCATGAACCTCCATCCATAGTTCATCAGGCAATCTGTCTATCAGATCTAGCCCCTTAAATCTATTTCTCACTTCCACTGTATAGTCATAAAGGATTTGATTTAAGTCATACCTGAGTGGTGTAGTGGTTTTCCCCAAGTTCTTCAAAATAAAGTATTAGTTCCTTGCAAATAGTGTCAGTTTTACTTCTTCCCTTCCAACAAAGAAATATTTTATTTATTTTTTTCTTTTTCAATTTCTTTAGCTAGAACTTCCAGTACTCAGTTAAATAGAAGTGATAAGAGCTGATATTCTTGTCTTTTTCCTGAATTTAGAGAAAAGCCTTTCATCTTTTCACCATTGAGTATAATGTTGACTGTGGATTTGTCATAAGTTGTCTTCATTGATATATATTCCCTCTATACCCACTTAGATAATAGTTTTAAATTATGAATGGATGTTGAATTTTGCCAAGTGCTTTTTCTGCATCTATTCAAATAATCATGTGGCTTTTATCCTTTGTCTTGTTAATGTGGTGTATCACATTGATTGATTCATGAATAATGAACAATTCTTTCTGCATTATTCATGATAGCCCAGGCATGGAAATTACCTTAGTGTCCATCTGCCAATAACTGGGTAAAGAAATTGTTATACATATATAATACTTTTATGTATACATTACAGAAGTCAAGTGTAGTAGTCAAGTAGTCAAGTGAACAAAGTGTTCACCAATGGATGAACAGATAAAAATAGATGTGTGGTGTATATATCAGTAAATTTATTAATATACTAAAGGAATAAACAAACTTGTTACTTGTAAGCAAAAATGTGTTGATTGTAATGGTTCCTATTTTGATTAACAACAATGTGTTCGAGCCTCATTATACTGATTTAAAATTCATAGTCCAAAATCACAATAATGTTTGCACCAACCTAATACATATATTTAAAATCTTTTTATCATCTATAGATTATATATATATATAACATATATATATATATGTATACGTGTGTATATATATATATAATACATATAATGGAATAATATTCATTCATAAGAAAGAAAAAAATGCTGCTATTTTTGACAACATGGGTGCACCTTGAGATCATTATGTTAAGTAAATAAGCCAGTTAGAGAAAGACAAATAGTGAAATTCTGCATGGTTTCACTTATATGTGAAATCTGAAAAATAAGTCAAAGTCACTGAATCAGAGAGTCAGAAAGTGGTGGCTAGAGACTAACAGGTGGGTGAAATAAAGAGAGGACTAGGGAGAGGTGGGTAAGAGGGTGCAAACTTTCAGCTATAAGATGCATAAAGCTTAGGTATGGTGCTGAAGTTAACAACATGCATTAATATTGTATAATTGCTATTTGCTAAGAAAGTAAAGCTTAAATATTCTCACTAAAAAATAGTTAGGGACTTCCTGGTGGTCCAATGGTCAAGACTCCGTGTTCCCCATGAAGGGGACCCAGTTATGATCCCTAGTCAGGGAAATAGATCCCACATACTGAAATTAAGAAGTTTGCATGCTGCAATTAAAGATCCCACAGGCCACAACTAAGGCCCAGTGTAGCAAAATAAATAAATAAATACTAAAAGAAATGTTTTTCATATGTAGTCTTTTTTTTTTTTTTAAGAAAAACAGGAAAACAAAACTCGTAGCTGATTTTTATCAGTCACTAGGAAAAGTATCAATGGAATATGAAAGCAGAGACTGTAAACAGAAGAAACAGAAATATCTGAAGAGCTGTTCCACTTCATCGTGAGTAAGAAAATGAAAATTGAATACTAAATGGAGATATTTTCATCCATTTAAATTATCAGAAAGAGTCATTACTTACTCTAATGATGAGAGTGTGGGAAATCAACATTCCTTGCACTTTCAGTTCAGTTCAGTTCAATTCAGTTGCTCAGTCGTGTCTGACCCTTTGTGACCCCAAGAACTGCAGCATGCCAGGCCTCCCTGTCCATCACCAAATTCTGGAGGCCAGCCAAACCCATGTCCATCGAGTTGGTGATGCCAACCAGCCACCTCACCCTCTGTCGTCCCCTTCTCCTCCTGCCCCCAATCCCTCCCAGGATCAGGGTCTTTTCCAATGAGTCAACTCTTTGCATGAGGTGGCCAAAGTATTGGAGTTTCAGCTTCGGCATCAGTCCTTCCAATGAGCACCCAGAACTGATCTCCTTTAGGATGGACTGGTTGGATCGCCTTGCAGTCCAAGGGACTCTCAAGAGTCTTCTCCAACACCACAGTTCAAAAGCATTAATTCTTCAGCACTCAGCTTTCTTCACAGTCCAACTCTCACATCCATACATGACCACTGGAAAAACCATAGCCCTGACTAGATGGACCTTTGTTGGCAAAGTAATGTCTCTGCTTTTTAATATGCTATCTAGGTTGGTCATAACTTTCCTTCCAAGAAGTAAGCGTCTTTTAATTTCTTGGCTGCAATCATCGTCTGCAGTGATTTTGGAGCCCCTAAAAATAAAGTCTGACACTGCTTCCACTGTTTCCCCAACTATTTCCCATAAAGGGATGGGACCAGATGCCATGATCTTAGTTTTGTGAATGTTGAGCTTTAAGCCAACTTTTTCACTCTCCTCTTTCACTTTCATCAAGAGGCTCTTTAGTTCCTCTTCACTTTCTGCCATAAGGGTGGTGTCATCTGCATATCTGAGGTTATTGATATTTCTCCCAGCAATCTTGATTCCAGCTTGTGTTTCTTCCAGCCCAGCATTTCTCATGATGTACTCTGCATATAAGTTAAATAAGCAGGGTGACAATATACAGCCTTGATGTACTCCTTTTCCCATTTGGAACCAGTCTGTTGGTCATGTCCAGATCTAACTGTCGATTCCTGACCTGCATATAGATTTCTCAAGAGGTGGGTCGGGTGGTCTGGTATTCCCATCTCTTTCAGCATTTTCCCCAGTTTATTGTGATCTACACAGTCGAAGGCTTTGGCTTAGTCAATAAAGCAGAAATAGATGTTTTTCTGGAACTCTCTTGGTTTTTCAATGATCCAGTGGATGTTGACAATTTGATCTCTCATTCCTCTGCCTTTTCTAAATCCAACTTGAAGATCTGGAAGTTCACGGTTGACATATTGCTGAAGCCTGGCTTGGAGAATTTTGAGCATTACTTTACTAGTGTGTGAGATGAGTGCATTTGTGCAGTAGTTTGAGCATTCTTTGGGATTGCCTTTCTTTGGAATTGGAATGAAAACACCTTTTCCAGTCCTGTGGCCACTGCTGAGTTTACCAAATTTGCTGGCATATTGCCTGCAGCACTTTCACAGCATCATCTTTCAGGATTTGAAATAGCTCAACTGGAATTCCATCACCTCCACTAGCCTTGCTTGTAGTGATGCTCTCCAAGGCCCTCTTGACTTCACATTCCAGGATGTCTGGCTCTAGGTGAGTGATCATACCATTGTGATTATCTGGGTCATGAAGATCATTTTTGTATAGGTCTTCTGTGTATTCTTGCCACCTCTTCTTAATATCTTCTGCTTCTGTTAGGTCCATACCATTTCTGTCCTTTATCGAACCCATCTTTGCCTGAAATGTTCCCTTGATATCTCTAATTTTCTTGAAGAGATCTCTACTCTTTCCCATTCTGTTGTTTTCCTCTATTTCTTTGCATTGATCGCTGAGGAAGGCTTTCTTATCTCTCCTTTCTATTCTTTGGAACTCTGCATTCAAATGGGAATATCTTTCCTTTTCTCCTTTGCTTTTTGCTTCTCTTCTTTTCACAGCTATTTGTAAGGCCTCCTCAGACAACCATTTTGCCTTTTTGCATTTCTTTTTCATGAGGGTGGTCTAGATCCCTGTCTCCTGTATAATGTCACGAACCTCCATTCATAGTTCTTCAGGCACTCTGTCTATCAGATCTAGCCCCTTAAATCTATTTCTCACTTCCACTGTATAGTCATAAGGGATTTGATTTAGGTCATACCTGACTGGTCTAGTGGTTTTCCCCACTTTCTTCAATTTAACTCTGAAGTTGGCAATAAGGAGTTCATGATCTGAGCCACAGTCTGCTCCTGGTCTTGTTTTTGCTGACTGTATATAGTTTCTCCATCTTTGGCTGCAAAGAATATAATCAATCTGATTTCGGTGTTGACAATCTGGTGATGTCCATGTATAAAGTCTTCTCTTGTGTTGTTGGAAGAGGGTGTCTGCTCTGACCAGTGTGTTCCTTTGGCAAAACTCTATTAGCCTTCGCCCTGCTTCATTCCGTACTCCAAGGCCGAATTTGTCTGTTACTCCAGGTGTTTCTTGACTTCTTACTTTTGCATTCCAGTCCCCTATAATGAAAAGAACATCTTTTGGGGGTGTTAGTTCTAAAAGATCTTGTAGGTCTTCATAGAACTGTTCAACTTCAGCTTTTTCAGCATTACTGGTTGGGGCATAGGCTTGCATTACCATGATAAATGAGAATCAACACTGGTGTAACCGATTTGAAAAAAATATTATATATAGCCTAAATTTTAGGTTCTAGGAATTCATCTAGATATGTGTGATATATGTGAGGAGAAATCATCATTTCAGTCATGTCTGCCTCTTTGCAAACTTGCAACCCTATGGACTGTAGCCTGCCAGGCTCTTCTGTATTTGGAATTCTCCAGGGAATAATACCAGAGTGGGTTGTTGTGCCCTCCTCCAGGGGAATCTTCCCAATCCAGGAATTGAACTCATATCTTCTGCAGCTTCCCCATTGTAGGCAGATTCTTTACAGCTGAGCCATTGGGGAAGCCCCTTATGTGTGTGTGTGTATACACACACACACATACACAAATACATATATGGGAAAATTAACAAGACAGTGCCAGTGAGGGTCTTTTGCCCCTTCTTCTGTAAACAGTGACTACACAGTTATGTAACAGCTGAGGTCACTTACAGCACTGGGCCTGCACATCACGAGGTACTTGCTTGTTACAGGCTACTTTGTGCGGCATACCTGTATGAACTTCACCATGACAGCCCTGGTGGTTGCTGGGCTGGAGTGACACCATGGTTATGTTATATGAGGTTATGGTGTGGCTACATTATTGCTACATTATGGTTATGTTACAGCAGCTACTGTGGCTCCCGTGTCAGCCAGAAGAGAGGCTGTATTATGCCTGTCGTGCCAGTTAGGAGAGAATAAACGTGTCTTCAGTTCCTACGGCTCCTCACATCTTGTTCTTGTCTCTTAGCTCCAGCCTTCTGTATCCTGGATTCAGTGGACAGTGCAGAGAGTGTAAACAGTTAGATGACTGGCGCTGTGAACAGTATCAGCAATGCAGTATATTACACATGCCCATGGTGAAGGGCATGGGAACCACTTCAGTATTCTTGCCTGGAGAATCCCATGGACAGAGCAGCCTGACAGACTACAGTCCATAGGGTCACAAAGAGTTGGACATGACTGAAGTAACTTAGCATGCATACATGCATATATAGTGTTAATTAAAAAAAAAATAGTAGTAAATGATTGGAAGCAAAATACATGATGAAATATTCTTGTAATAGAATTTCAAGTAGATAATAAAAAGAATAAAGTAGAACTTTATGTATCATTGTGCCCATATTTATAAAGAAACCAAGGTACATATCAGTATTAATATCATTGAACTAATAATGTAGGAAAAGGAGAGGAAAATGGAAGAGAGACAGAAAGAAAGATTGAGAGAGAATGAACCTGGTATCTGTCTGTGTGTGTGTGTGCTAAGTTGCTTCAGTTGTGTCCGGCTCTGTGCAAACCCATGCCCTGTAGCCCTCCAGCCTCCCTGTCCATGAGATTCTTCAGGCAAGAAAACTGCAGTGGGTTGCCATGCACTCCTCCAGGGTATCTTCCCAACCCAGGGATCAAATTTCCATCTCTTCTGTCTACTGCCTTTACCACTAGTGCTGATGGGAAGCCCCTTGGAAGAATAT
This sequence comes from Cervus canadensis, assembly GCF_019320065.1. NCBI lineage: Eukaryota > Metazoa > Chordata > Mammalia > Artiodactyla > Cervidae > Cervus > Cervus canadensis. The sequence goes on from NC_057400.1 coordinate 71,869,970, forward strand.
TAAGATATTAGTAATGGTGGCCACTATTAAAGAATAGAACAGGCAAATGGATTTAGGGCTAGGAAGACATCTCCATTTTCACTGAATTCCCTGTTTCATATTTGAATTTAAAATTTTAGTTGGAAAGGAAAAAACAGATTAAAGTACTAGCTAGAAACATAAGTTGACATCACTGACATGCAAAAGACATATTTGTAAAACATTTATAAAATTCAATAGGAATTAGCACTGTGATTTCTAAAATTGGATAAACTATGGATTTACTTACCAGCAATATTACTTTCACTACATATCAGATCATGGAAGGACGTTTCTCACTCTCACTTTGTTAGGAGAGCTGTGTTCAGTTCAATTATCTTATATAATAAGAAAAAGCAGCATAACTATTTAATAAAGCTGAGAACTTGTGATATGCATTCTCTCATTTAGTCCTTCTAACAGTTCTACTGGTGGGTACTATTATTATATTGATTTTGAAAAAGTAAAAATTATGCCACTGAAAACTTTAACTTGCTCAAAGTTACAAAACAATAATAACAGAGGATCCTAGCCCACACCTTCAAGATGCCACAGCATGAGTGCGTTTAACCATACTGCCATATTGTCTTCATAGTGATACTGACAAATGCTAGTTTTCCAGATGACTGCACCAGAAATGGTGGGGGCTTAGAAGCAGGAGGTGTTAGTGATATCACAAAGTCTTCCTTCTTTGGAAGGATGATAATACCAAAGGCCATCTTTTACTATTAGGGCTCCGTGTGCTCTGTTAGATCAAAAGGACAGAAGTGGACCTCCAGAAATTTCACTAACATAGAATTTCTGTCAGAGTTATTTCTTACCCTTTGATATGCAAATACATCACCAATAAGTCTAGAGTAACTGATACTTCTTCCTCACTAGGTCTACTTATAAAAAAGCCAACAATGTGGAAGTTATAGGGAATAAATGTAAATTCAATGCTCGCTAAATACAAACATCTTTTAAGACTCTTAAAATAATGCATCTTATATACAATTTCCATCTTATTCCCTTCTTGTAAGTACTACTAGCTTTTCTCTTCTTTACATCATATTCTAGTATCTGAGAATCCATGGCTGATTCATGTCAATGTATGACAAAACCACTACAATATTGTAAAGTAATTAGCCTCCAACTAATAAAAATAAATGAAAAAAATTGGTATTGTTTCTTTCTTAAATATTTTACAAAATTTACCATTGATATTATCCAGGCTTGGAGTTTTCATTGAGAGAAAGCTTATTTATTACAAAGTCCTGGGTGATATTCACTCTTCCTGATATTTTGTATCCTAAATGCAATGTTGTAAAATTAACAAATTCTTAAGTATAAGGGGATAAGAAAGAGAAGAAAACAAAGATCACACATTCATAAAAAATAAGGAAGAAGTGGTCATTACAAAAGTTCTCACTTCTGTAACTAATCACATAGATGATGTAAGTATCTTCTTCCACCATTTCTTCAAAATTCCCTCTGCCCTCAGCAAGCATGTTAGCTTTTTGTGGTTCTTTACCTGGTGGGATGATTGAAATCTTTATTCCTGAAGGATTTGGGTTGTTAGCAGGCATGTATGAATTGGGTTGTTGTAGTTTTCCATTAACTTTAATCCCAGGGCATGAAAAGCACTAAGGGCCATCCTAAAGTATCTCCAATATTTCAGATGTATTCTTCCTTACCTCCACTGTGGAGTATCAGGTCAATTTCCCCTTGATAGTCAGAATCAATCACCCCAACCAATACAGTAAATTCACTCTGCCTGTTGACCTAGAGACATGAATGACCCCAAATGACTGGATGGTAGTCTTAGCTTCTAGTTCAATGGAATTACTGTTGTTTCCTGTTGGAACCATTCTTCCCTATGGAACTTGGATGTCTAGACCAACAGAGCCTAATGTTGCAGGGATAGAAAGCAGAAAATTTTGCTAGTGGGTTGCTAGGGGTAAGAGTAAGTGGTGCTACTCTCATTTCCACCCTGTGACTCCTAGACCCATCCATCTCTGATATGGGAGGAACAGCACTGCATACTGGATGATGATTCAGAGCACACACACCCTCCAGGAGAACCTTACTCCAGAAATGTGCCACTTTGCCTCCTAGCTAGCACTGCAACTACATCTGCAAAAGGCCTTTCCACCATTCTACCAAGCCAGCTTCTGCAGGGTGGTGGGGAACATGGTAAGACCAGTAAAGTTCATGAGTACGGGCACATTCTGGCTAAGAGGTAAAGAATCTGCCTGAAATGCAGCAGAACCAGATTGATCCCTGGGTTAGGAAGATCCCATGGAGAAGGGAATGGCAACCCACTACACTATTCTTTCCTGGGGAATTCCATGGACTGAGGAGCCTGGCTGGCTACAGTCCATGGGGTCACAAAGAGTTGGACATGACTAAGCAACTCACATACACAAAGTGAGTTCCTAAATAAGAAGCTACGCTGTGTGGAATATTTTGACAGTTGATGAGGCATTGTATAAGTCCATGGATGGTAGTTTTGGAAGGAGCATTGTATGCAGAGAAGACAAATCCGTAACCAGAGTGAGGATATATTCCAGTAAGAAGAAAACACTGCTGATTCCATACTGGATGTGACACAATGTAACCAACCTACTGTCAAGTAACAAGGAGATCACTCCAGGCAATGATTCCTTTCCGGGGACTCCATGTTGGTCTCTGCTGTTGGAAGATTGGGTAGTTAGCATGACCCTGGAGGATAGAAGGCCATGTTGCTGAGCCTGGGCATAATGTTTATTACTGCTGCCATAGACACTGTTCATAAGCCCTTTGAGCAATGATAGGGTAACTGAGGAAGAATGCTAAACTGTATATATAGAATGGGTCATCCCATCTACTTAATTAAAATTCTGTTCTGCTGAAGTCATCCTCACATGGCACACAATATTATAACATTTTTGTTCACACATAGAGGTGTATACATGTACCACCCCCCACCAGATTTTTTTGCCACCAATTTTCCAATCACAATCCTTCAAAACCTCTGACATCTGGCCAACACATTTGTCATAGACTATATATATGGACCTAACAGAAGCAGAAGATACTAAGAAGAGGTGGCAAGAATACACAGGTGAACTAGACAAAAAACATCTTAATGACCAGATAACCACAGTGGTGTGATGACTCACCCAGAGGCAGACATCTTGGAATGCGAAGTCAAGTGGGCCTTAGGAAGCCTCACCACAGACAAAGCTAGTGGAGGTGATGTAATTCCAGCTGAGCTAGCTCAAATCCTAAAAGATGATGCTGTTGAAGTGCTGCACTCAACATGTCAGCAAATTTGGAAAACTCAGGAGTGGCCACAGAGCTGGAAAAGGTTAGTTTTCATTCCAGTCCCAAAGAAGGGCAATGCCAAAGAATGATCAAGTTACCACACAATTAAACTCATTTCTCATGCTAGCAAAGTAGTGTTCAAAATTCTCCAAGCCAGGTTTCAATAGTACATGAACGGAGAACTTCCAGATGTTCAAGCTGGATTTAGAAAAGGCAGAGGAATCAGAGATCCAATTGCCAAAAGCAAAAGAATCCTATAAAAATTATATCCTTTTGCTTCACTGACTATGCTAAAGCCTTTGACTGTGGACTACAGCAAATTGTGGAAAATTCTTAAAGAATGAGAATGCCAGACCACCTTACCTATCTTCTGTGAAACCTGTATGCAGGCCAAGCAGCAACAGTAAGAATTGGACATGGAACAACAGACTGGTTCCAAATTGGGAAAGGAGTACATAAAGGCTGTATATTGTCACCCTGCTTATTTAACTTATATGCAGGGTACACTGTGTGAAATGCCAGGCTGGATGAAGTATAAGCTGGAATCAAGATTGCCTGGAGAAATATCAATACCTTCAGATATGCAAATGACATCATCCTGATGGCAGAAAGTGAAGAGGAACTAAAGAACCTCTTGATGAAATTGAAACAGCTGGCTTAAAACTTAATATTCAAAAAATTAAGATCATGGCATCTAGTCTCATCACTTCATTGCAAGTAGATGGGGAAACACTGGAAACAGTGACAGACTTTATTTTCTTGATCTCCAAAATCACTGCAAATGGTGACTACAGCCAAGAAATTAAAAGATGTTTGCTCCTCAGAAGAAAAGCGATGACAAATCTAGACAGCATATTAAAAGGCAGAGACATTACTTTGCTGACAAAGGTCCATCTAGTCAAAGCTATGGTTTTCCCAGTAGTCATATATGGATGTGAGAGCTGGACCATAAGGAAGGCAGAGCACTGAAGAATTGATGCTTTTGAACTGTGGTGCTGGAGAAGACTCTTCAGAGTCCCTTGGCCAGCAAGGAGATCAAACCAGTCAATTCTAAAGGAACTCAACCCTGAATATTCATTGGAGGGACTGATGGTGAAGCTGAACAAGCAAAGAGCTGACTCATTGAAAAAGACCCTGATGCTGGGAAGGATTGAATGCAGGAGGAGAAGGGGATGATAGAGGACAAGATAGTTGGATGACATCACTGACTCAATGGACATGAGTTTGAGCAAGCTCTGGGAGATGGTGAAGGAAAGGGAAGCCTTGTGTGCTGCAGCCCATGGGGTGCAGAGAGTTGGACACGACTGAATGACAAATATATATATATATAGTGACATAGTGGACCATTTTTCTTTCTAAGCAAAATGATCAGCCAAATCCATTGCATGAAGTTCTGTGCCCTGGGGAGTCCCAGAAATGGACTATAGTACAGTTGTCCACTTTTTTGTGGTGCTTGAATATTACACAGAGCCATTGATATACCAGGCCCAAGTTTTCTCTTCCAAGTTGAAGAACTGAGGAACTCCTCACAAGGACATAATTGAGGCCTAGGAGAAAGTAGGCAGTGTAGCAGGAGTGGGGACCATGGATGTTGGGTCACTTCATCATGTAACTTACTTGTAATTTCAGGACTTGCCCAGGCCTGATCACCATAGCTCATTCAACATTTGATGATGGAGTGCTGCTGTGCATGCCCAACTTTATGGCTTGGTGGATCAACATAATATAAAATATATGATGGGAAACTTGAGCCATTTGGGACTTCCCTGATGGCTAAGTTGGTAAAGAATCTGCCTGCAATGCTGGAGACCCTGGTTTGATTCCTGAGTCAGGAAGATCCACTGGAGAATAGATAGGCTACCCACTCCAGTATTCTTGGGCTTCCCTTGTGGCTCAGCTAGTAAAGAATCCTCCTGCAATGAGGGTGACCTGGGTTTGATCCCTGGGTTGGGAAGATCCCCTGGAGAAGGGAAAGGCTACCCACTCCAGTATTCTGGCCTGGAGAATTCCATGGACAGTATAGTCCATGGGGTCGCAAAGAATCAGACACGACTAAGTGACTTTCACTTTCACTCACTTTTACTTTTAAAACACTTGGTAACTTTTTGACTCATGATTAAGTGCTCAGTCACTACTAAGGCCCAGCAGGAAGAGAAGATATATTTCCCCAAAGGAATATGTTATCTGCAGAGGATGGAAGGAACCTGATCCAAGATCCTAAGGGTCTGTGCTTCAATTCACCTACTAGGGCTTTCAAAAGGCTGTACACAGCATCTCTACCTGCCAGTGAAACTTCAAATACATGATCTGATGAGTAATATAGCTCTAGTGGCAAAGTGAATTGTAGACTGGATGGCAGACTGGACTCGTTGCGGAGTCTATTCTTGTTCTGAGCCCTACTCAAAACTAGTAGTTTTTGGGGTCACTCAGAAAATAAGCTAGGTAGCATACCCAAATGAGAAGTGTGTTCCCTCCAAATTCAGAAAGGACTACTAGGTCATGTGCCTCTTTTTTTGGTTGTAGGAGGGATCTGATGCAGCTTCACTTTCACTGAGGTGGAGAACCCCTGATAGGCAATCCCTGAATTTTTGTCAGATATATTTCCCATCTTCTGATATGCAAATGTCTTACCAATAAGATGAAGGTACTTGTTACTTCTTGCTTAATAGGTAAAATTAGCAATAATGTCATTAATGTAATGGACCAATGTGATATCTGTGGAAGAGAAAGGTGACCAAGATTCCTACAAATAAAGCAATGACATAGGGCTTAAGAGTTGATATACTTCAGAGCTAGGACAGTGAAGGTCTTGCCAGCTGAAAGAAAACTGCTGCTGGTGGTCTTATTAACAGATATGGAGGGAAAAAAAGCACTTTCTAGATCAATAGCTGCATACCAGTTACCATGGGATGTGTTAATTTCCTCAGGCAATAAAACCACATCTGGTATAGCAGCTGCAATTGGAGTCACCACCTGGCTAAGCTTATGATAATTCACTGTCATACACTTATTTCATGCACAGGCAATTAGGTGAGTTGAATGAGGATGTGATGGGACTCACCATTCTTGCATCGTGTAAGTCTTTGATGAGGGCACTCATCTTTGCAATCCCTCTAGGAATGCAGTATTGCTTTTGGGTTACTGTTGTCCTGGGTAGATGAAGTTTTAGCAGCTTCAGCTTTGTCTTTATTATCATAATAGCCTTCACACCACAGGTCAGGGAACCAAAATAGGAATTCTGCCAGTTGTTGAGTATGTATATTTCTATCATGCTGTCTGCAACAGAGGAAAAACCACAGGGTCGGTTTGAGGACCCACTGTGAAATAGACCTGAGTTAAAACTCCATTGTTTATCTGACCTTCTTATGCTCCAGCTCTGATTGGGGGACCACTGTGACATTTTGGGTCTCCTGGAAATAGTGTCAGTTGAGTCAGTGTCCTATAATTCCCCCAAAGTATGGTTATTTCCTTTCCTTCAATGCAAAGTAACCCTGGAAAAAGACAGTAGTCCATTTAAGAAAGGCTGAGAGAAAAATTAATTTTGTAAATTTCTGGCAGTGTAGCAGAATCCTTCTTCAAAGGGACCCAGTCTTCCTTTATTCAAGAGGTTCTGGATCTGTAAACTGGCACAGTTCCAGGAATATACATATTTAGATTGAGATTCTATTTTTATAATTCAATTTAGGCCTCAGTTCATTTAATCTAGAAATTTTTGTATAATTAAAGTAAGAGTTTACTAGACTTCTCATATAGTTACTCGTAAGGACACTATGATCATCTAATTAATGCCATAGGTCTCTGTGAGTCAGACCTTTCTGATTACAGTTTTGACTTTGCTGTCCATTAGCATAGATCTATTTTTTTCTTTGGTGGTTGAGTACCATTACTTGGCCCTTGCATCCTGGGATCCAGTTGTCTCCATTACATCTAAATTTCTCAATTCAATGGCAGCAGTTCTCACTATAATGTCTAACCTACAGACAAGAACAATCACAGAGCCCATCAAGGATACTAGGGCTCCCTTTGTAAATGTATATTTCACAGCTATGGTTAATGATTTGTCCTATGGATCCATCTGGGTTGGGTTAGTGAGTATTGCATGATAAATCTATTCTAACATTCTTAAATATTAGTTGGTCAGTCATGTCTGAGTCTCTATGATCCCATGGACTATAGCCTGCCAGACTCCTCTGTCTATGGAATTCTCCAGGCAAAATACTGGACTAGGTATCCATTCCCTTCTCCAGGGGATCTTTTTGACTCAGGAGTCAAACCCATGTCTCCTGTATTGAAGGAAGATTCTTTACCATCTGAGCCACCTATACCACAAAGCACATTGCCATTTCATCTTCATTTAGTGTAGGTTTTAGTCCTACACTAGGTTTAGTGTACATTTTAGTCCATATTTCAGTCAACAAATACACTAACCAAATAATCAGATCCTTTCTAATGTCCCAAGCTACAACATTAATCCAGAATCTCTGCTTAGAGGTCCAATAAATGTAAATTTGGCTTGATGCAAATTTATGTTCCTTCTACCATTTCCTCACACATGTAATAGTTAAGAAAGATTGAGGACAGGAGAAGGGGGGTGACAGAGGATGAGATGGTTGGATAACATCACTGACTCAGTAGACATGAGTTTGAGCAAACTCTGGGAGATAATAAAGACATGCTCCAATCCATGAGGTTGCAAAGAAATGGACACGACTTAGCAACAAAACAACAACAACACGTATTACTCATATTTCTGTCAGTATAAGTTTGAACAAAAAAATCACATAATTATTTTGAGCCTCCTCATTGGTCATACTTTGTATCTTACCTTTTGGGGCATTCTGGGATTTGAGTGCAGTTATACATGAGAACCAAAGATGAGTGGGGTGTGGATGGGTTCCAAGGAGACTTATTGGTGTCTTATAATGCAACTCTCTTGAGGGAGACATTACAGGTAAAGCCACTAGGTAAAGCAGAATTATTTCCTAAGACAGGGATGAAGAGGCTCCTTTTATTGGCAGAGTCTCACCAGTATTTATAAATTCAGTGTCCCCAGATTATCAGAGTTGTCCCATATGTTCAACTCTCAGTATCCCATTCCTACTCAATCAATGTTCTCACTCTAATAGCAGATATCCAGAGAGGGTGGAAACTCAATCTGTCTTATGATTCAGCCACTTGCAAGGTGAAACTCTCAATTTAGTTTTCAGCAATCTCAGCTCCAGCTCTGCAGGTATAGGAGATAAGAACTTTCAGAGCATAAATAGAAGCTTTAAGGTCATTTATGTGGTGCTTGAGGAAGAAATTTGAATCCCTGAGCTCATGCTTTTCTTTATCCACTGCATCCAGTGTAATTAGGAGCAACCTGTCAATCTTATTATGCTTGCTAATTTGACAAAATGCTTTAAACTCTCAAATACATGGTCATTCAGAATCTAGCCTCTTAAAAGTATTTTATTAGGAATCTCCAATGATGATATTTTGTGCATTTATATTGCCACATCACACTGCAGACTATTAGTGCTTTTTTTACTATTGAATATCAATACCCAATTGGTGGACATTGGTGCTTTTAAATCTAATCAGAGAATCAACCACAGATATTCTAGATATAACTTGGAAAACACATACTTCAGATTCTCTTTTCAGTACTAAAATTTGTAGTAGTCAATGTTCTCCAGGGAAACAGAACCAATAAGATCTATACATGGACAAAGATATCTCCTCTTGCTTCTCTCTTGTTCTCCTCTCATAAGGAATTGGCTCATGTAATTTTGGGATATGGTAAGTCTAATATCCATAAGGGCAGGCCTGAATTCTATAGATTTACATAAGTGTTGATGTTTCAGTCTTCAGTCTGAATTCCACAGGGAAGCAGGCTAGAAACATATGCAGAATTTCTATGTTGCTGTTTTGTGAATTTCTTCTTTAGTTTTAGGAAGCCTCTGTATTTACTCTTAAGGCCTTTAAGTTATTGGAAAAGACAAAGCTACATTTTTTCCAGTAGTATGTATGGATGTGAGAGTTGGACTGTAAAGAAAGCTGAATACCAAAGAATTGATGCTTTGGGGCTGTGGTATTGGAAAAGACTCTTGAGAGTCCCTTGGACTGCAAGGAGATCAAACCACTCAATCCTAAAGGAAATCAGTCCTGAATATTCAATGGAAGGACTGATGCTGAAGCTGAAGCTACAATACTTTGGCCACCTGATGCAAAGAACTGATTCATGGGAAAAGACCCTGATTCTGGGAAATACTGAAAGGCAGGAGGAGAAGGGAATGACAGAGGATGAGATGGCTGGATGGTATCCATCATTGACTCAATGAACATGAGCTTGAGCAAGCTCTGGGAGATGGTGACGGACAGGGAAGCCTGGTGTGCTGCAGTCCATAGAGTCACAAAGAGTTGGATACAACTGAGCAACTGAACAACAACAGCCATATTATAGAGGATAATCTGCTTTACTCAAAGTTCACTGATTTAAGTATTAATCACATATAAAAAATAGCTTCACAGCAACATCTGGACTGGTGTTTGACCAATAGTTGTGCAGCATAGGCTAGTCAAGTTAATACATAAAACTATCCATTACAGATCAAAAGTATTTTTAAAAAATATTTCCACTTCCAGAACCTTGAAAAGAATCTGGAAAATAGTTGAAATAAAGGAAATATTTATTATTAATTAATAAATAATCTGTCACCTGCCAATTCAGTGATAATCTGTCAAAGTAATGAGTTCCTTGTTTCAGTTTTTAAAGATAGGAACAAATACTAGGTGACCTTCTAATTAGAATGCTGTGAAATTGGCTGTTTATGCTCTGTTCCAATACTCAGTTCCTAGAATTATGACATGAGAACTAAAGCACACTTTCTCCTTAAAGAAAATCTGTGACCACTGGAAACTACATTGTGAAGAATGTCTATTCCTTGTGGAATATGATGGGATTGCTGTTTTCTCCTTCATTATACATGTGCCAAAAACTTAAAAATCTTCATTAGAAAAGAGTGTGAAGGAAGATGAGAGAGAAAACAAATTTAGAAGCTAAATTAAGGACAAGCTGATCTCATTCCCCTCACCTGTCTAACTTCTTTTCTTAAGCAATCATATGTTCCCTGTGGGAGCATATGCATGTGGTGTATGTCTTTTTCTCTCCCTGTACTTTATTTGAAAACTTGTCCAGAAGGGATGTTGGAATAGCAATGAAGAAGAAGCTGCCAAGTTAGGTGACTCACTTCGATACAGCCTGAGGGCATTTGTATCCCCAGGAGCTCACATCATTTATGGCTGTTCCTTCACGTCTGTGTAATTCCTCCTCCAGGAAACAGAGCCGGGGAGGATCTGGTGGTGTCTTGTAGAAATATAAGGGTATAAGGAATGAAGAGGGTCTCCCTTGCCCTCTTCTCCACCAAAAGAAGAAAATTAAAAAACAAAACAAAACAAACCAACCAACCAAACAAACAAAAAACTGTAGCCTGATAAAGCAAGTCAGTTATAATAGGTTTATTGAAAACTCTTGCAATCCTGAAATCTTTTGTAGTCAAGGTTCCCCCAATAAATACTGAAAGATGTTGGCAAGGCTGCTTGTAGCTCTGTGACTAGAAGCTGGAAAGAACCCAGAGACCAAAGATTATTTCCTCGTCTGAGTGGAGGGCAAAGTCTCTTTTCTGTGTGTTTGAGGGAAGAATGAGTTGGTTATAGCAGGAAAGTTGAACTTGCGAGATTTAGGATATCATTAGTAAGAAGAGAGAGAGGACATGATGATATATAGAAGTTCTTCCATGTGGAATCATGTTTTTGTTTTTTTTTTTTTAGTTTTCTATTTTTTTTCATTTATTTTTATTAGTTGGAGGCTAATTACTTTACAATATTGTAGTGGTTTTTATCATACATTGACATGAATTAGCCATGGATTTACATGTATTCCCCATCCCGATCCCCCCTCCCACCTCCCTCTCTACCTGATCTCCCTGGGTCTTCCCAGTGCACCAGGCCCGAGTACTTGTCTCATGCATCCCACCTGGGCTGGTGATCTGTTTCACCCTAGATAATATACATGTTTCGATGCTGTTCTCTCAAAACATCCCACACTCGCCTTCTCCCACAGAGTCCAAATCATGTTTTCTAAATGGAAATGGTAACTAATTTTGAACCAGGAGTTACCCTCCCATCTGACTTTTTAATTGTGATGCAGATGATAAAAACAATTCATGATCTGAATATTCATGTCCCCAAATTCTGTTTCAGTTCTAACAAGAAATTACTGTGAAAAGCAAGATGAGAAGAACAGGGGTAAATTTTTTCTGACTTTCTCTGATACTGAGGAAACTAGAGACCTTCTACTCCTCAATTTCTTTAGTTCCAAAGTTAGTTCCAAAGTTCCAGTTTCTTTAGTTCCTAGCTCAGGTTCAGTTGCTCCCCACTCAAAAGCCAACAATTGAGGAGCAAGTGTCTGTAGCAAGGAAAGATGCTTTATTCAGAAAAGTTGGCAATCTGGGGAGAAGGCAGACTTGTGTCCAGAGACCAACTCCAAAGACTTTGATCAGCCATGACAATTTTTCGAGGGAAAAAGTGAAACGTTTTTAGTGGGAGGTCAACTTCTTTATCATTTTTCCATTTTGTGCAGTTTTCAAGGCAGGAGCCTTGAACATAAAACAGAAAATACATTTGCACTTTGTGTTATATATATTATACAATTTTAATTATTTAATTAAGTTTTGCATTATCAGTAAGAGTCTGATAAAGGATTTAGGGCAAGACTGTAAGAGCAAAATTAATATTATTATAGAAAATAATATAGGATATAATGTGATAAAACCAATAAAGCAAAGATATTGTTATAACTGTCTTACTTTGAGGAAACATTGAAAAAAAAGTCACTATGAATTCTCCACCACCAACTCTTTCCATCCATGGCAAAGGATGAAAGTAAATGGAAAATTCAATATTATCAAAGAAAAGCTAATTAAAATGTCATCAGTGGGATCATGTCTATATAATGACTATGTATGTTTGACGATTGTGTATTATTTTGGTACTAGTTCAGAAGGAATATCAAATACTAGCCTATCACTTGGATATTTCTAGCTCAGAGTATTGCTTTGTTCTAGGGGTTCATTATGTTATATGGACATATACAATTAACTGGGGTTATAAAAACAATTATTAAAGATATTACATATTTTACCTTTAACTTTTGAAGCATTGGTTGTGTGAGGTGTGGTTGGGTGTTGTCGTGGAGAAGAATTAGGCCCTTTTGTTTTGACTAATGGCAGTTGCAGTTTTCAGTGCATCTCATCAATTTGCTGAGCATACGTCTCAGATGTAGTGGTTTTTCTGGGATTCAGAAAGCTGTAGTAGATCAGAGTGACAGCAGACCCCCAAACAGTGACCATGATTTTTTTTTTGGGGGGTGCACATTTGGCTCTGGAAGTGGGTTAGAGCTTCTTCTCAATCTGAGCTGGTCTGTCTGAGCTGGTCATTGCTGCTGGTTATTGCATAAAACCCGCTTTTTGTCACACATCACGATCCAATTGAGAAGTGGTTCATTGCTGCAGAGAATAAAAGAAGATGACATCTTAAAATGACTTTTTTTTTTTTTAATTTTCAGTCAGTTCGTGAGGCACCCACTTACTGACCTCCTTTATCTTTCCAATTTGCTTCAAATTCTGAACAATGATAGAATGGTTGATGCTGAGTTCTTCAGCAGCTTCTCATGTAGTTGTAAGAGGATCACTTCAATGATTGCTTTCAGTTGGATTGTCATTTCTGGTGGCTAGCCACTGCACTCTTCATGTTCAAGGCTCTCAATCTCCTTTGTAAAACTTCTTGAATCACCACTGCTCTGTATGTTTGCTAGTAGTTCCTGGGCCAAATGCACTGTTGATGTTGCAAGTTGTCTCTGCTGCTTTACAACCCATTTTGAGCTTGAGTAAGAAAATTACTCAAGTTTGTCTAATATCATTTCATACATATAAAATAAATAGCAGGTAATAAGTCATTAGTCAAGAAACATAAAGCAAGAAATACACATTAAAATGATGTATAACATAACCACATGTATTTAAGAATGTATTCCAATATCAAATGGGAAATTTCAACAATGCAAAACAACAATTACTTTTGCACCAAACTAATGCCCTATGCATGCTGAGATTTTAGTACATATACTTATCTGTATTGGCAAACAATTTACCCTACAGTCATCCTGAATCCAAGCAAGATTGTAAAGGGAGTGGATATGTTGTCTTTTCTCTATTATGCTCCTCCCCTTCACTCCTGCATCCCCAAAGATTAAGGCTCAGTGACACTGGTATTATTTATGGTATAAACAACTAACATGAGGGTTTGTTCCAACATGTATCAGGTGGATCCTGAGAACTTGCCTGACATAGCTGTCTAGGAAAAGGGTATGCTGACTCTTGGTTCCCAGAGGAGTTGAGTCCAGGAGTTTAGGGACTGTATGCTTTCCTAGAACACTGGGCCCAAGAATCACATGTGCTTGCTTCCCTATGAGTTTCACAGTATAGCTTGTGTGACAATAATTTTTGAAAAGTAATCCATGAAGGGAGAAATTCACCACATTTACTAACTCTGCCAGTTTTCTATAAAGGTTTATTTAACTATTTACGAAGTTAATAGGAAATCATATTGATGGATTGGTAAATATAGTAATATACAGACATACATACTTTAAGTTGACCCAGCGGGTGAGGACATGCATACTTTTTCCTTGACACAATTTTTACATCTCTGTTCCATCCTCTGGTCCTAAGTTTCCCTTGTCTGTATCTCAGTTCCCTGTTTTTATGCCTTCTCTTTCTGTCATTTAAATGTCCCTCTCCCTATTTGACTTTCAGAGTATCCTATCCCCTATACTCTCCATTGATTTCCAAGGGGTATAGGGTAGACAATCTTTCCCTGATGCTGGGAAAGACTGAAGGCAGGAAGAGAAGGGGACAACAGAGAATGAGATGGTTGGAAGGCACCACTGACTTAATGGACTTGAGTTTGAGCAAACCGTGGGAGATAGTGAAGGACAGGGAAGCCTGGAATGCTGCAGTCCATATGGTCACAGAGTCGGATACAACTTAGTGGCCGAACAAGATCAACAATATTGTAGGCAAGTATAGATATCATCGTATTTCATGGGAATCCTTTTTAAAGACCTACTTTGGAAAATAAATTTAATTAAGCCTCTGTGCTAACATCCATGACAGAGCCTCAAGATAATTAACGAGAGACCCCCTTGTTGTGTACAAAATTACACTTGGAAGGGAATTACATAACCTGTAATCTTACTAAAATCAGAAATGGTAAGCAGATGGATTAATTCGAGCAGTTCTATCATCAGACAGAATGATTTGCATCAGTTGTTAAAAAGGAATTTGATTAAAAAAGGACTTTAATATTATTAGGTAGGGTGTTTTGAGCTCCAATAAATAGAAACATGATTCATATTGTATTGAGCAAGAACGGATTTCATTGGTTCACAGCACTAGAAACAAATTGGTGGGTTGAAATTATACAGCTTGACCAGTGTCACTTTCTTGGCTGTGCTTGTCTCAGTATGGCTTATTTCCTCATGGTTTTAAATGGCTGAAGAACCAGTCAAGATCAGACATTTCTGATGTAAACAAAGAGTTCCACCTTGTATTAAGGAGCTTACCATCCTAAGCCACTGACAAACTTCTTCCTTTAATTAAATAAAATTTGCTTACATGTTTCCATTTGTATCAAAATGCAAGGCAGATGGGATGGCCATTGTTGTAGACTGATGGATGCTCTTATGGATCTGGTGGTTATTTTCACAAACTTATTTATTTATCCAGTGCCAGCTTATTTTTTCCCCTTGATGTAGGCCTACAGTATTATCTATATATGAATTTCAGGTGTGCAATATAGTGAGTGCATATTTTTATATGTAACAAAATGATCACCAGGATAAGTCTAGTTACCATATGTCACCATAGAAAGTTATTGCAATATTGTTGACAATATTTGCTATGTTGTACATCATATCCCCATAATTTATTTGTTTTACAACTGGAAGTTTGTACTTCTTAATCTTCCTCACCTATATAATTCATCCCACCACTTTCCATCCCTATGGAAATGAAGAGTTTGTTTCTCAATATCTCTGAGTCTGTTTCTATTTTATGTTTGTTTTGTTTTTTAAGTTTCATATATAAGTGGAAGTGTATGATATTTGTCTTTATCTTTAATTTCACATAGCATAATACCTTCTAAGTAAATCCATGTTGTCCCAAATGACAAGATTTTGTTAATTTTTATGGCAGAGTAATATTTCATTATATATTGCATCTTCTTTATTCATTAACCTATCAATGTATACTTAACTGTTTCCATAGCTTGGGTAATGTAAATAAAGCTACAATGAGCCTTAGAGTGCACATATCTTCTCCAATTAGTATTTTTTTTTTCTTCAGAAAACTACCAAGAAGTGAAATTGCTGGATCCTATAGTAGTTCTATTTCTATTTATTTATGTTTTTAAGGAACCTCCAACTGGTTTTCATAATGGCTATACAAATTTATATTTTTGCCAACAGTGTATGAGTGTTCTCATTTTTATACATCTTTACCAATGCTTGTTATTTGTTGTTATTTCTTGTTAATGAAAGTCATATTGACAAGTCTGAGGTGGTTACCTGATTGTGCTTTTGATTGACATTTCCAGGATGATTACTGATGTTGAACATTGTGTTATCTTCAGTTTCTTTCATCAGAGTCTTGTCGTTTTCTGGGTACACAAATTTTGCCTCATTAGTTAGATTTATTCCTAGGTATTTTATTCTTTTTGATGCAATACTAAATGGGATTGCTTTATCAATTTCTCTTTATGATAGTGTGTTGTTAGACTATAGAAATTAAACAGATTTTTGTATTATTTCATATTCTGCAACTTTGTAGAATTCATTGATGAATTCTAATAGTTCTTTGGTGGTCTCATTATATGTGTGGTTAGTCAGTTGTGCCTGATTCTTTGCAACCCCATGGACTGTAGCCCATGAGGCTCTTCTGTCCATGGGAATTCTCCAGGCAAGAATATTGGAGTGGGTTGCCATACCCTCCTCCAGGAGATCTTCCCAACCCAGGGACTGAACCCAGGTCTCCCATATTGCAGGCAGAGTCTTTAGTGTCTGAGCCACCAGGGAAGCCATCTCATTAGCATTTTATATAAATATTACCATGTCATCTGCAAATAATGAAATAATAATTTTATACCAATTTGGAAAAATTTTGCTTCTTTTTCTCATCTGATTATCATAGTTGGAACTTCCAGTACTATATTGAATAAAAGTGACAAGAGTGGGCTTACTTGTCTCTTTCCTGATTGTAAAAGAAATGCTTCCTGCTTTTCCCCATTTATGAATAGTATGATGTTAGCTGTGGGTTTATGAGTTTGTGATATCTGGTCTTTAATAGAGTGAGGCATGTTCCCTCTATACCCACTCTCTGTACAGTTTTTTTTTTTTTTTAAATCATAAATAGATGTGGAATTTGGTCAAAATTTTTTCTGCATCTATTGAGAGGATTGTATTATATCTATTCTTCAGTTTGTTACTGTTGTATATCACATTGATTTGCAGACACTGAAATACTCTTTCATCTTTGGGAAAAGTCCCACTTGATCATGGTGTATGACCCGTTTAATGAATTGTTAAATTTGTTTTGTTAATATTTTTTCTGAGGATTTCTTAATCTATGTTCATCAGTGATATTGACCTGCACTTTTTTTTGGGGGGGTGGTATGGCACATTGTTTGATTAAGTTACACATCTTTGTGTAACTTAATGAAACTATAAGTCATGCTGTGTAAGGCCACCTAAGATATATGGGTCTTGTGTAGAGTTCTGCACAAGGGAGAAGGGAATGGCAAACCACTTCAGCTTTCTTGTATTGAGAATCTCATGAACAGTATGAAAAAGCAAAAAGATATGACATTGAAAGATGAACCCCACGGGTTGGTCAGTGTCCAATATGCTACTTGAAAAGAGCAGATAAATAACTCCAGAAGGAGGGAAGAGGCTGAGCCAAAGCAGAAAGAAACAATGCCAAGTTGTGGATGTTTCGGTTGGTGAACATAAAGTACAATGTTTTAAAGAATAATATTGCATAGGAACCTGGAATATTAGGTCCATGAATCAAAGTAAAGGGGAAGTGGTCAAACAGGAGATGGCATCGACAATTTAGGAATCAGTGAGCTAAAATGGATGAGAATGGATGAATTTAATTCAGGTGACAATTATATCTACTGCTGTGGGCAAGAATCCCAAAGAATAAATGGACTAGCTATCATAGCAAAAGAGTCTGAAATCCAGTACTTGAGTGCAATTTCAGAAATGACAGAATGATCTCGGTTTGTTTGCAATGCAAACCATTCATATCATAGTAATCCAATTTAAGTCTGTGTCCCAGTCACTGATGCCAAAGAAGCTAAAGTTGAATAGTTCTATAAAGACATAAAAGACCATCTAGAACTAACACCGAAAAAGATGTCCTTTTCATCATGCCCTATCATCATAGAGCAAAGGAATGCAAATGTAGAAATTCAAGAGATCCCTTAAGTAACAGGCAAGTTTGGCCCTGGGGTATAAAATGAAGCAGGGCAAAGGCTGACAGAATTTTGCCAAGAGAACACACTAGTCATAGGAAATACATTCTTCCTTCGCAAAAGATGACTCTACACATGGACACCACCAGATGGTCAATACTGAAATCAAATTGATTATATTCTTTGTAGCCTAAATGGAGAAGCTCTATACAGACAGTAAAAACAAGTCCACGTGCTGACTGTGACTCATATCATGAACACCACATTGCAAATTTCACACTTAAAGTGAAGAAAGTAGGGAAAAGCACTATGTCATTCAGGTATGACCTTAATAAAATGCCTATGATTATACAGTGGAAGTGACAATATATTCAAGGGATTAGATCTGATAGACAGAGTACCTGAAGAACTATGGAAGTTGGTTCATAATATTGTACAGGAGTTGGTAATCAAAACAATCCCCAAGAAAAAGAAATGCAAAAAACAAGATAGTTGTCTGAGGAGGCCTTACAAATAGCAGAGAAAAGAAGAGAAGTGAAAGGCAAAGGAGAAACGGAAAGATGACCATCTGAATGCAGAGTAATTCAAAGAATAGCAAGGGGAGATAAACCTTCTTAAGTAAACAATGCAAAGAAATACAGAAAAACAGAATGGGAAAGACTAAAGATCTTTTCAAGAAAATTAGAGATATCAAGGTAACATATCATGCAAAGATGGGCACAATAAAGTACAGAAACTGTGTGAACCTATCAGAAGCAGAAGATATTAAGAAGAGGTGGAAACAATACACAGAAGAGCTATACAAAAAAGGTCTTAATGACCCAGACAACCACAATTTTGTCTTCCCTCACCTAAAGCCAGATATGCTGGACTGTGAAGTCAAGTGGGACTTAAGAAGCATTACTGAAAACAAAGCTTAGTGGAGGTGATGTAGTTCCAGCTGAGCTACTTCAAATCCTAAAAGATGATGCTGTTAAAGTGCTTCACTCAATATGCCAGCAAATTTTTAAAACTTAGTGGTGGCCACAGGAATGGAAAAGGTCAGTTTTCATTCCAATCCCAAAGAAGGGCAATGCCAAAAAATGATGAAGTTAGTGCACAATTACACTCATATCACATGCTAGCTAGTTAAAGCTCAAAATCCTTCAAGCTAGGCTTCAACAGTACATGAACTGAGAACTTCCAGATGTACAAGCTGGATTTAGAAAAGGCAGAGGGACCAGAGACCAAATGGCTAACATCCATTGGATCATAGAAAAAACAAAGGAATTCCAGAAAAACATCTACTTTGCTTCATTGACTACACTAAAGCTTTTGACTGTGTAGATCACAACAAACTGGAAAATTCTTAAAGAGATGGGAATACAAGACCACCTTACCTGTTTCCTGAGAAACCTGTATGCAGATCAAAAAGAAACAGTTAGAACCAGACAAAGAACAATAAACTGGTTCAAAATTGGGAAAAGTGTATGTTAAGGCTGCATATTGTCACCCTGCTTGTTTAACTTATATGCAAAGTGCATCATGTGAAATGTCAGGTTGGATGACTGACAACCTGGAATCAAGATTACCAGGAGAAATATCAATAACCTCAGATATACAAATGACACCACCCTAATGGCAAAAAGTGAAGAGGAACTAAACAGACTCTTGAAGGTGAAAGAAAAGAGTGAAAAAGCTGGCTTAAAACTCAACATTCAAAAACTAAGATCATGGCATCTGGTCCCATTACTTCATGGCAAATAGATGGCAAACCATGGAAACAGTGACAGACTTTATTTTCTTGGCCTCTAAAATCACTACAACCATGAAATTAAAAGGCTTGCTCCTTGAAAGTAAATCTATGACAAATCTAGACAGTGCATTAAAAAGCAGAGACATCACTTTTCCAACAAAGGTCTATATAGTCAAAGTTAGGGTTTTTCTAGTAGTCATATATGAATGTGAGAGTTGGACTATAAAGAAGGCTGAGCACTGAAGACTTGATGCTTTTGAACTGTGACTCTGAAGAAGACTCTTGAGAGTCCCTTGGACAGCAAGAGGATCAAACTGTCTATCGTAAAGGAAGTCAACTTTGAATATTCATTGTAAGAAGTGAAAATAAAGCTGAAGCTCCAATACTTTGGCCACCTG
This sequence comes from Cervus canadensis, assembly GCF_019320065.1. Classification (NCBI taxonomy): domain Eukaryota; kingdom Metazoa; phylum Chordata; class Mammalia; order Artiodactyla; family Cervidae; genus Cervus; species Cervus canadensis. The sequence continues at coordinate 71,889,983 of NC_057400.1, forward strand.
ATGTAAAGAGCCAACTCATTGGAAAAGACCTAGATGCTAGAAAAGATTGAGGGCAGGAGAAGGGGACGACAGAGGAGGAGATGGTTGGATTGTGTCATCGACACAATGGGCATGAGTTTGAGCAAATTTCAGAAGATTAGTGAAGGGTAGGGAAGACTGACATACTGCAGTTCATCGAGTCACAAAGATTGGGATAAGACTAAGTGACAGAAGATAAACAGGTCATGCTTGCTGCATAAACTTAATTTAGAAGACTTTCTACCTTTAAAATTCTTTTGGAATATGGGAATGACAGGGGTTAGCTCTTCTTTAAATGTTTGCTAGAATTCACCTGTGAAGTCATTTAGGTCTAGACTTCTGTTTGTGGGGAGTTGTTTTTTACTGACTTCATTTCATTACTGGTAATTGGTATGTTCATGTTTTCTAATTCTACCTGATTCAGTCTTGGCAGATTTTACAGTTTTAAGAATTTGCCCATTTCTTCTAGGTTGTCCATCTTATTGTCTATGGTTATTCTTAGTGATATCTTACCACTTTTTGTACTTTTGTGTTGTTGACTGTAACTTCTTTTAAAACTTCATTTAAAAAAAATTCTATTGGAATATAGTTGATTTACAAGGTTGTGTTATTTTCTGGAGTACAACAAAGTGAATCAGTTATACATACATCCACTTTTTAAAGATTATTTTCCCATATAGGCCATTACAGAGTATTGAATAGAGTTCCCTGTGCTTACAGAAAGTCTTACTAGTCATTTCTTTTATATATATTAGTATGTATATGTCAATCCCAATCTCCCAATTTATATCCCCCCACTTCCCCCTTGGTAACCATAAGTTTGGGTTCTACATCTGTGATTCCATTTATGTTTTGTTAATAAGTTCATTTGTACCATTATTTTATATTCCTCATAAGTGACATCATGTGTCTTTCTGTCTGACTTACTATGAAAATTTTTAGTTATATCCAGTTGCTATAATGGTATTATTTTGATCTTTTTATGGCTAAGTAGTATTATATTGTATACAGTTCAGTTCAGTCCAGTCGCTCAGTCGTGTCCACTCTTTGTGACCCTATGGACTGCAGCATGCCAGTCTTCCCTGTCCATCACCAACTCCTGGAGCTTGCTCAAACTCATGTCCATTGAGTCAGTGATGACATCCAATCATCTCATCCTCTGTCGTCCCTTCCCCTCCTGCCTTCAATCTTTCCAAACATCAGGGTCTTTCCCAATGAGTCAGTTCTTCCCATCAGGTGACCAAAGTATTAAAGATTTAGCTTCAGCATCAGTCCTTCCAATGGATATTCAGGATTGATTTCTTTTAAGATTGATTGGTTTGATCTCCTTGTAGTCCAAGAGAGTCTCAAGAGACTTCTCCAGCACCACAGTTCAAAAGCATCAGTTCTTTGGTGCTCAGTTTTCTTTATGGTCCAACTCTCACATTCATATATGACTACTGGAAAAAACACTGCTTTAACTAGACAGACCTTTATCAGCATAATACTGTCTCTGCTTTTCAATATGCTATCTAGTTTTGTCATAGCTTTTCTTCCAAGGAGCAAGCATATTTTAATTTCATAGCTGCAGTCACCATCTGCTGTGATTTTGGAGTCCCCCCAAACAAAGTTTCTTACTGTTTCCATTGTTTCTCCATCTATTTGCCATAAAGTGATGGGAACAGATGCCATGGTCTTTGTTTTTTGAATGTTGAGTTTTAAGCCAGGTTTTTCATTCTCCTTTTTGAGGTTCATGAACAGGCTCTTTAGTTCCTCTTCACTTTCTGTCAGGAAGGAGGTGTCATCTGCATATCTGAGGTTGTTGATCTTTCTCCCGGTAATCTTGATTTCAGCTTGTGATTTATCCAGCCCGACATTTCGCATGATGTACTCTACATCTAAGTTAAATAAGCAGGGTATCAGTACACAGCCTTGATAGGCTCCTTTCCCAATTTGGAACCAGTCTGTTGTGTACAAACACACACACACACACACACATTACATATACGTACACACATGTATGTATACACACATGCATGTGTACATGCACATATATGCATATGTATATGCATATATACATGCATTCATGCATACATATATGTATATAGTTACCATATCTTATTTATCCATTCCTGTAATTGAGAGCATTTAGGTTGCTTCCTTGTCTTCGCTATTGTAAGTAGTGCTACAGTGAACATGGGGGTATAATCATCTTTTCAACTTAATGGCTTTTTTCTGGACATATGCCCAGGAATGAGATTACTGGATCATTTGGTGGTTCTATGGCTTATTTTTAAAGGAATATCTATAAAAATATGTTCTTCATAATGGCCCCACCAATTTGCATTCTCACCAACAGTGTAGGAGGGTTCACTTTTCCCCACACCCTCTCCAGCATTTGTTGCTGTATTTTTTTTTAACTGAAGGATAATTGCTCTACAATATTGTGTTGATTTCTGCCATACAGCTCATGAGTCAGCCGTAAGTCTACACACACACCCTTCCTCTGTGGGGTCCCCCCTCCCACGCCCACCCCACCGCCTACCCCTTGTAAGCTGTCACACAGCACCAGGTGGAGCTCCTTGTGTTACGCAGCAGCTCTCCGCTCGCTGTCTACTTTGCATATGGTAATGTGTTTATTTCAATGCTACTCTCTCACTTGTCCCTCTTTCCCCCATTGTGTCCACAAGTTTGTTCCTTTCGTGGATTTTTGAGGGTGGCCATTCTCATCAGTGTGAGGTACTACATCATAGTAACTTTGATTTGCATTTTATCTAATGATTAGTGATGGTAAGCACCTTCTCATGTCCTTTTTGGCCATTTGTATGTCCTCTTTGCAGAAATGTCTGTCTGCCCTTTTTTTTTTTTTTTCTTTGGATGTTGAGCTTCATGAGTTGTTTGTATATTAAACTCTGTACGTTGCAGTAATTGCAAATATTTTCTTCCATTCCAAGGGTTGTCTATTCTTTATGCTTTCCTTTGCTGTAGAAAAGCTTTTATATTTAATCATCTCCCATTGGTTTTATTTTGTTTTTAGTTTCATTACTTTAGGAGACGGATCATTACTCTTGCTGTGATTTATGTCAGTGTTCTGTCTATGTTTTCCTATAATAATTGTATAGTATCTGCTCTTACATTTACTTTTAATATATTTTAAGTTTAGTTTTGTGTATGGTATAGAGATTATTCTAATTTTTTTTTTACATGTAACCATCCAGTTTTCTCAGGACCATTTATTGAGGAGACTTATTTTTCTCAATTATATATTCTTGCCTCCTTTGTCATAGACTAGGTGATCATAGGAGTGTGGTTTTATCTCTGGATTTTCTATACTGTTCCATTAATCTATATTTCTTTTTGGTGCCAGGATCTTACTATTTAATGACTGTCACTTTGTGGTATAATCTGAAGTCAAGGAGCCTGATTCCTCCAGCTCCATTTTCTTTTCTTAAGGTTGTTTTGTCTATTTGTAGTCTTTTGTGTTTACATACAAATTGTAATTTTTTTTGGTTCTAATTCTGTTAAAAATGCCGTTGGTAATTTGATAGTGATTGCATTGAATCTGTAGATTGCTTTGGGTAGTGTAGTCATTGTCACAATATTGATTCTTCCAGTTCAAGAACATAATATTTCTCTCCATCAGTTTACTTCATCTTTGTTTTGTTTCATCATTACCTTATAATTTTCTGAGTAAAGGTCTTTTGTCTGCTTAGGTAGGTTTATTCCTAGGTACTTTATACTTTTTGATGCAATGGTAAATGGGATTATTTCCTTAATTTCTTTCTGATCTTTCATTGTTGGTGTATACAAATGAAACATATTTTTTGTATTAATTTTGCATCCTGTAACTTTACCAAATTCATTGAATGATTCTAGTTGCTTTCTGGTAGCATCTTTAGGATTTTTTGTGTGTAGTATATAATCCGCAATCAGTGACTGTTTACTTCTTGTTTTCTAATTTGGATTTGTTTTCTATCTTTTTCATCTCTTATTGCTGTGGCTAGAACTTCCAATACTATGTTGAATAAAAGTGAAGAGAGTGGACATCTTTGTCTTGTTCCTGATCTGAGGGAATACTTTCAGATTTTTGCCATTGAGTATGATGTTAGCAGTGGTTTATTATGTGAAGAGAAAGTGAAAGTTGCTCAGTTGTGTCTGACTCTGTGTGACCCCATGGACTGTAACCCACCAGGCTCCTCTGGTCCATGGAATTCTTCAGGCAAGAATACTGGAGTGGGTTGCCGTCCTCTTCTCCAGGGGATCTTTCCAACCCAGGGATTGAATCTGGGTCTCCTGAATTGCAGGATGTTCTTTACCACCTGAGCCACCAGGGAAGCCCAGGTTTGTCATAAATGGCCCTTATTAGGCTGTGGTATATTCCTGCTGTGTTACCTTTCTGGAGTATTTCTATCATAAATGTATGTTAAATTTTGTCAAAAGTTTTTTCTGCATCTATTGAGAAATGTGCTAAGTTGCTTCAGTTATGTCTGATTCTTTGTGACCCTATGGAGTGTAGTCCACCAGGATCCTCTGTCCATGGGATTCTCCAGGCAAGAACACTGGAGTGTGTTGCCATGCCCTCCTCCAGGGGATCTTCCTGACCCAGGGATCAGACCCTCATATCCTCTGTCTCCTGAATTGGCAAATATGTTCTTTACCACTGAAGTGAAGTCGCTCAGTCGTGACTGACTCTTTGCGAACCCATGGACTGTAGCCTACCAGGCTCCTCAGCCCATGGAATTTTCCAGGCAAGAGTACTGGAGTGGGTTGCCATTTCCTTCTCCAGGGGATCTTCCCAACCCAGGGATCGAACCCGGGTCTCTTGCACTGCAGGCAGATGCTTTACCATCTGAGCCACCAGGGAAGCCCCTCTTTACCACTAGCTCCACCTAGATCATCTGGTTTTTATTCTTCAATTTGTTGATATGTATCACATTTTTGGTGTATCAGAATGATTGATTTGTGGATATTGAAAAATCCTTGCAGCTGTGGGATAAAGTCCACTTGATCATGTTGTGTGATTCTTTTAATATTGTTGGATTTGGATTGCTAGTATTTTGTTGAGGATTTTTGTATCTATGTTCATCAGTGATTTAGACCTGTAATTTTCTTTTTTTGTGTTGTATCTTTGTCTGATTTTGTTATTCAGGTAATGGTGACCTCATAGAATGGATTTGGGAACATTTCTTCTTGTGCAATTTTTTGGAATAGCTTAAAAAATAGGTATTAATTCTTCTGTAAATCTTTGATGGAATTTGCCTGTGAAGCCATCTGGTCCTGGACTTTTGTTTGTTGGGAGTTTATAGATGACTTTCAAATTCAGTAGTTGTGATTGTTCTGTTCATAGTTTCTATTTATTCTTAGATTAGTTTTGAGAGATTGTACCTTTCTAAGAACTTGTCCATTTCTTTCAAGTCGTCCATTTTATTTGCATAAAGTTGCTTGTAGCAGTCTCTTATGATCCTTTGTATTTCTATGCTGTTTATTATAACTTCTTTTTTCATTTCTAATTTTATTGATTTGGGTACTTTCCCTTTTTTATGGATGAATCTGGCTAAATGTTTATGAATTGTGTTTATCTTTCAAAGAACCAGCATTTAGTTTCATTGATCTTTGATACTGTTTTCTTTGTCTTTATTTCATTTGTTCTGCTCTGATATTTATGCATTCTTTCCTTCTACCAACACTGAGCTTTGTTTGTCTTTCTTTCTATAGTTGCTTTAGGTGTAAAATTTGGCTCTTTATTTGAATTTTTTCTTGTTACCTGAGGTAAGATTTTATTTTTTTTTCCCATTTACTATTATAAGTTGGAGGCTAATTACTTTACAATATTGTAGTGGTTTTTGCCATACATTGACATGAATTAGCCATGGATTTACATGTATTCCCTATCCCGATCCCCCCTCCTACCTCCCTCCCCACCCCATCCCTCTGGGTCTTCCCAGTGCACCAGGCCCGAGCACTTGTCTCATGCATCCCACCTGGGCTGGTGATCTGTTTCACCCTTGATAATATACATGTTTTGATGTTGTTCTCTCAGAACATCCCACCCTTGCCTTCTCCCACAGAGTCCAAAAGTCTGTTCTGTACATCTGTGTCTCTTTTTCTGTTTTGCATATAGGGTTATCATTACCATATTTCTAAATTCCATACAATGAGGTACCATTACATTCCAGTCAGGATGGCTGCTATCCAAAAGTCTACAAGCAATAAATACTGGAGAGGGTGTGGAGAAAAGGGAACCCTCTTACACTGTTGGTGGGAATGCAAACTAGTACAGCCGCTATGGAGAACAGTGTGGAGATTTCTTAAAAAACTGGAAATAGAACTACCATATGACCCAGCAATCCCACTCCTGGGCATACACACCGAGGAAACCAGATCTGAAAGAGACACGTGCACCCCCAATGTTCATCGCAGCACTGTTTATAATAGCCAGGACATGGAAGCAACCTAGATGCCCATCAGCAGACGAATGGATAAGGAAGCTGTGGTACATATACACCATGGAATATTACTCAGCCATTAAAAAGAACTCATTTGAATCAGTTCTAATGAGATGGATGAAACTGGAGCCCATTATACAGAGTGAAGTAAGCCAGAAAGATTTTACTGCTATAAACTTTCCTCTTAGAATTGCTTTTGCTTTGTCCCATGTTTTAGATCATCGTGTTTCCATTGTCATTTGTCTTTAGGTAATTTTTAAATTTTCCTTTTTGAATTCTTCAGTGATTCATTGGTTATTAAATAACAAGTTGATTAGGCTCCATGTATTTGTTTTTTCTTTTCAAACTTTTTTCCCCCTGTAATTTGCTCCTAATCCCATAGTGTTGTGTTTGGGAAAAGATGTTTGATATAATTTCAGTTTTCTTACATGTGCCCAGGCTTGATTTGCAACCCAAGATGTGATCTATCCTGGAAAATGCTTTTTGTGCATTTGAGAGGAATACATATTCTGCTGCTTTTGGATAAATATCTTGTTTAGATAGTGTGTTAAAAAACAAAAACATTGTTTTGCTGACAAAGGTCCATATAGTCAAAGTTATGGTCTTTCTACAGATGTGTACAGTCATGTACAGATGTGAAAGCTGAACCACAAAGAAGGCAGAGTGCTGAAGAATTGATGCTTTCAAACTGTGGTGCTGGAGAAGACTCTCAAGAGTCCCTTGGACAGCAAGTGGATCAAACCAGTCAATCTTATGGAAAATCAACTCTGAATACTCATTGTAAGGACTGATGCTGAAGCTGAAACTCCAATACTTTGGCCACCTGATGCAAACAGCCGACTCATTGGAATAAACCCTGATGCTGGGAAAGACTGAAGGCAAAAGGAGAAGGGGGTGGGAGAGGATGAGGTGGTTAGATAGTATCATCGACTCAATTGACATGAACTTGGGAAAACTCCGGGAGTTGGTGAGAGACAGGGAAGCCTGACATGCTGCAGTCCATGGCAGTCAGTCAAGACTTTGTGCCTGAACAATGGTATCTTATAAAAGACAATCAAATCTATATGGTTTATGTATCATTGAAGTCTTTTGTTTCCTTATTCATTTTCTGTCTGGATGATCTGTTCATTGGTGTAAGTGGAGGTTAAAGTCCTCCATTATTATTGTGTTACTGTTGATATTTTCTTTTATGTCTGTTAGCATTTGCTTTATATAGTGAAGTGCTTCTATGTTGGGTGCATATATATTTACAACTGTTATGTCTTTTTTTTGGATTGATCCTTTAATCATTATTAGTGCCCTTTTTTGCCTCTTGTAACAGTCCTTGTTTTAAAGTCTATTTTCTCTGATATGAATATTGTTACTCCAACTTTCTTTAATTTCCATTTGCATGGAATATCTTTTTCCGTTCTCTCACTTTCAGTCTGTATGTGTCCCTCGATCTGAAGCGAGTCTCTTGTAAATGGCATAAATATGTGTGTGTGTGTACGTGCGTGTGCGTGTGTGTGTGTGTGTATATATATATATATATATATATATATATATTTGTATCCAGCCAGCCAGACTATGTCTTTTAGTTGGTACATTTAATCCATTTACATTTAAGGTAATTATTGACATATGTATTCCTGATTGCCATTTTCTTAATTGTTTTTGGTTTGTTTTTATATGCTTTTTTCTCCTCCCTTTCTCTTTTGTTTTCTTTTCTTATGGTTTGATGACCATCTTTATTATTGTATTTGGGTTGATTTTTTTTTTTTTTTTTTGGTCTCTGTATCTATTTTAGTTTTTTATTTTGCATTTTGCATGGGATTGTGATATAGCAGTCTTCATTTATACAAGGTTGTTTTAAGTTGCTGATCTCTTAATTTTGAATACAATTCTCATTTCCAGCCTTTGTCCTCTCCTATTTTCATGGTTGTGGTTTTGATATCATATTTGTGTATTGATTATTTCCTTCTTTTATTATATGCTGCTTTCACCATTGAGCTTTTCCATTTAAGATTTTCTTGTTTCTTGTGTCCCCACCTCCACCACCACCATGTTCCTTTAGCATTTGTTGTAAAGCTGGTTTGGTGGTGCTAAATTCTCTTAGTTTTACTTAAAGCTTTTGATTTCTTTACTGAATCTGAAGGAGAGCCTTGCTGGGTACAGCATTCTTGGTTGTAGGTTTATACTTTCATTGTTTTAAATTATCATGCCACTGCCTTCTGGCCTGCAGTTTCTGCTGAAAAATCAGGTGATAATTTTATGGTGATTCTCTTGTACATTACTTGTTTCTATTCTCCTTTTGCTTTTAATATTTTTGTATTTGTCTTTAGTTTTTGTTGATATTGATATTGAAAGTCGCACAGTTGTGTCCAACTCTTTGTGATACCATGTACTATACAGTCCATGGAATCCTCCAAGCCAGAATGCTGGAATGGGTAGCCTTTCCCTACTCCAGGGTATCTTCCCAACCCAGGGATCGAACCCAGGTCTCCAACATTGCAGTCGGATTCTTTACCAGCTGAGCTATCAGGGAAGCCTGATAGTTCTTGTTAGTTTGATTAATATGTGTCTTCGTATGTTTTTCCTTGGGTTTATCCTGTATGGGATTCCCTGGACTTTCCTGGACTTGGATGACTATTTCCTTTCCCATGTTAGGGAAGTTTTTGATTATAATTTCTTCAAGTATTTTCTCAGGCCCTTCCTCTTTCTCTTCTTTTGTGAACCCTATCATGAAAATGTTGGTACATTTAATTTTGTCCCAGAGGTCTCAGAGACTGTTCTCATTTCTTTTTATCCTTTTTCCTTTATTTTGTTCCATGGCAATGATTTCCCCCATTCTATCTTCCAGCTCACTTATCCATTCTTCTGCCTCAGTTACTCTGCTATTGATTCCTTTTAGAGTAGTTTTCATTTCAGTTATTGTTTTGGTCATATATGTTTATTTGTTCTTTAGTTCTCCTGGGTATTTGTTAAACATTTCTTATATCTCCTGAATCAGAGCCTCCATTTTTTTCTGAGATTGTGAGACATCTCTATTATCATTGCCCTGAATTATTTTTCTGGTAGATTACCTATTTCCTCTTCATTAGTTGTTCTTGTAGGTTTTTATCTTGCTCCTTCATCTGCAGTATACTTCTCTGTTCTATCATTTTTTTCTAACTTATGTGTTTGTCTCTTTTCTACATACTGCAAGATTGTAGTTCCTCTTTTTCTGGTGTCTTCCCCTTAGTGGGTGAGGTTGGTCCAGAGGCTTGGGAAGGTTTCCTGGTGAGATGAACTAGTGCTTTCCTTTTGCTGGGTGGAGTTGTGTCTTGTTCCTCTGGGCTGCAAGGCCATATTAAGGGGTATGCTTTGAGTTTCTGTGAGCTTAGTATGACCTTAGGCAACCGGTCCACTGATGGGTGGGGCTGTGTTCCTATCTTGCTGGTTGTTTGGCCTCTGATACTGGAACAGTATTAGAGATTTCAATTTATTGAGTGGGGTCGGGTCTTGGTGCCAAAATAGTTTACTCTGGGAGAGCTCACACCAATTAATACTCCCTTGGGCTTCAGATACAGTCTCCTTCCTCCCACAGTGAGCTACAGGCAACCCCTGCCAACCCAGGTGTTCACCCGAGACCCTTAGGTAAATCTTGCCCAGGCTCCTATGGAGATATTGCTTTGTGTTGGGTTCCAGTGCATGTGAGACATTGTTTGCACGTTCAAAGGGTCAAGTCTCTATTTTTCCTAGCCCTGTAGAGCTCCTACATTCAGGACTCAATAAATGCTTTGGGAGTTCTTTCTTCCAATGCCAGACACTCAGACTATCACAGAGGGCTATTTTTACATGGGGACTTCCTGGTGTAGCCTGTGTGAGTTTAATTTTCCTTTTTTTTTTTCCCCCCTTTCGTTGTTGTTGTTGTTGAGAGGGCTGTTTTGAGTATGGCTTATTGTCACCGCTTTCTTCAATGTATGCTGGGCATTATAGCCTTGACAGGGGAGGAACCTGCCCTGGATATTGAGCGGGGCATCCCTTTTGTTCTGTGGTTGTCGCTGTCCTGTCAGGGCAGGATGTTCTGCCTAATAGTTGAAATACAGGCCCCCAGATCTGTTTCTAAGCTGTGTTTCTGATCTATGGTGTGATGTAACAGAGATTGGCACACTCTCATTGGGAGAGAAGTTTCCTCTGCAGTGGTTCACCTCTGAATTTGCTCTGTTTGGAACAACAGACTGTTTCCAAATAGGAAAAGGAATACGTCAAAGCTGTATATGGTCACCCTGCTTATTTAACTTATATGCAGAGTACATCATGAGAAACGCTGGGCTGGAGGAAACACAAGCTGGAATCAAGATTGCAGGAAGAAATATCAATAACCTCAGATATGCAGATGACACCACTCTTATGGCAGAAAGTGAAGAAGAACTAAAGAGCCTCTGGATGAAAGTGAAAGAGGAGAGTAAAAAAGTTGGCTTAAAGCTCATCATTCAGAAAACTAAGATCATGGCATCCAGTCCCATCACTTAATGGCAGATAGATGGGGAAACAGTGGGAATAGTGGCTGACTTTATTTTTTTGGGCTCCAAAATCACTGCAGATGGTGACTGTAGCCATGAAATTAAAAGACACTTACTCCTTGGAAAGAAAGTTATGACCAACCTAGACAACATATTAAAAAGCAAAGACAGACATTACTTTGTCAACAATGGTCCATCTAGTCAAGGCTATGGTTTTTCCAGTGGTCACGTATGGATGTGAAAGTTGCACTATAAAGAAAGCTGAGCATTGAAGAATTGATGCTTTTGATCTATGGTGTTGGAGAAGACTCTTGAGAGTCCCTTGGACTACAAGGAGATCCAACCATCCTAAAAGAGATCAGTCCTGGGTGTTCATCAGAAGGACTGATGTTGAAGCTGAAACTCCAATACTTTGGCCACCTGATGCGAAGAATTGACTCATTGGAAAAGACCCAGATGCTGGGAAAAATTGAGGGCAGGAGGAGAAGGGGACGACAGAGGATGAGATGGCTGGATGGCATCACTGACTCAATGGATATGAGTTTGAGTAAACTCCAGGAGTTTGTGATGGACAGGGAGGTCTGGCATGCTGTGGTTTATGGGGTCACAAAGAGTTGGACACAACTGAGCTACCGAATTGACTGACTGTTTCTCTTTTGCCCATTGTGAGGGCTCACAAAGTACCCTGTTGTTACTGCTCTCAGTTCCACCTTAACCATGGGTATGCTGGCATTTGGCTCTGGTGATTCTTGGACATTGTTTTCATTAGGCCACTAGCTCAGATCCACTCAGATCAGGTCCGAGGACTGCAGTGGTCACGTACCTAGACCCACTATGGGAACTATGGAGGCCAGATCCTGGTCTGGCCAAAATCTTTGTGCACAGGCCCACAAAGCCCACAACTGCTAAAAGCAGACCCTCTCAGCTGCAGGAGAACTTGTCCATTTGGATGTTCTGCAGGAGCTGTAGTTAGAAGGCCATCAGCGGAGGTGTAACTCCACCATTCATGCAGCCATGAGGAGAGATTTCAGCTCTTTTTCTCTAGTCACAAGGCCCCTGGGTCTCAGCTGTGGTTTCAGCCCCCTCCCTGCATGTGGGCCACCCACCAGCATCTGTACCAGAGGCTTCCAGAGCAGATGAGCCTGTTAGGTGAGAGAAGGTGGAGGCAGTGATCAGGCACTTGGCTTGCTCAGGTGGAAGGGTGCTTGGGCAGCTATTGAAACACGTAAGTCCATCAGGCAGGAGAAAGCTGAGGTGGCAATTGAGATGGGCAGGTCTCCCAGGCAAGGGGGCACAGAAGAGGCAGTGTCCAGGAATGCTTAAGCCAGTCTGGTGGGAGCCCTCCCTGGTCCCTATAGAAGCATGGGTTTGTGCTGTACGATTGAGTTTGCATTGGCAGCCCTGACCTTTTTTCATGTTATTCATGAAATGGCACTTTGCTTCTATGGTGATCTGGGCTTCTTCCATGAACATTCCCATTTGTGGAGTTCCTCGCTCTCATTCCCTCAGGCTGTCTGCTCACAGCCAATAGCAATTCTGTGTCTGCTCTCCACAGAGAGCAGTTCTTTATTCTTTATTTCTTTCTGTCTTTTTTTTTTTTTTTAATCTCTTCCCTTGTGAATTGATGATGACTGTCTTTCGTGTAAATTTTGGATTCCTGTCTCTCTTTGTGTCTTTGTATCTATTATACGTTTTTGGTTTGTGGTTACCGTGTGTTTTCTATATAGATATATCAATATAAATGATTGTTTTATGTTTCTAATCTCTTAAATTTGAGCACATTTAAGAAACCTACATTTTTACCCAATCTTCTACATTTATTCTTTTCTTTCTTTTTTTTTTTTTTTTGCTTCATATTTCACATGTTTTTGTTTTGTGTCCGTTCACTACTGATTATGGGTATAAATGATTTTTGCTACTTCTGTCTTTTAAACTTCCTAGTGGCTTTGTAAGCAGTTGTTCTTTGACAGTGAGATTTTTCCTTTTGTAGTTTTCATAGTTTTACCTGAAGTCTTTTCTTTTTGGTTTAGAGAAGTTTCTGTAGTATTTCTTGCAAAGTTAGTTCAGTGGGGCTGAACTCTGAGCATTTGTTTGTCTTTAAAACTCTTTACATTTCCTCAAATCTGATTGATAGCTTGATGGATAGAGAATTCTTGGTTGTAGGCTTTTTCCTTTCAGAGGAAAAATGACCTGCAAAATGTCTGCTGTAAAGTTGCCTGATGCTCACATGTGAGTTCTCTTATATGTATCTAGTTGCCTTTTTTCTTTATATTCTCTCTTCATCTTTTCTTTTTGTCATTTTAATTACAATGTGTCTTGGTGAGATTCTCTTTGACATTATCTTGTTTGAGACTCTCTGGGCTTCCCGGACATGGATATTTGTTTTCTTTCTCATGTTACAGAATTTTTGAATTATTATTTTTTCAATTTTTTTTAAACCATTTCTCTCTCTTTTCTTCTTGGGCCACTTAATACAAATGATAATAGTCTTAATGTTCTCTCAGAATGCTCTTAAATTATCCTCCTTAAAAATGTTATTTATTTATTTTTTTTCTGTTCGGTTTGGATGATTTCCACTACTCTGTCTTCCAGTCTGCTGATCCATTCCTCTTTGTCATCTAGTCTACTCTTGATTACTTCTCATATGTATTTTATTTTAGTTATGGTAACCTTTGGCCCTATTTGGTTTTTCTTTGCAGTTTCTCTCTGTTAAACTTTTCGCTGTGTTCATGAATTCACTGAGATTCTTTATGACTTTTGCCTCAAACCCTTTATTAGGCAGATCATCCAGCTCCATTTTTCTTAGTTCCTGTTCTGGGTTTTGTTTTCTTCCTTTGTTTGGATCATATTTCTTTGTCTCCTCATTTTGCCTCATTCTCTATTTATATTTCTATATAATAGGTAGATCAGTTACATTTTCAAGTCCTGGAGAAATGGGTTTATGTGGGAGGCATCCTGTACATCTCAGCAGCAGACTCCCCACTGGTCACCAGCTACATGCTCCAAAATTTTCCCCTATGTGTGCTGAGTGTGCCTTTCTATGTGACAGGGTTGTCGCTCATGGGGGTGCTTGTAGGTGGTGGACAGCAAAGCTATGCATTTTTCTGTGCCTGCCAGCCCACCAGTGTTGGGCCAGATCGTGATTGCACTGTATAGGGAATCTTGGTGCTGGCCCTGGCCTTCTGGTGACAGGTAAACTCCTGGCGTTGATAGGCTAGCCAGAGGATTCCAAAATGGCAGTTACTAGTATGTGTCCTCATGATAGAATGAGTTTCCAAAAATGGTTGCTACCTATAGCTATGTTCCCTGTAGGAATTACAGTTGCCTCCTCCCTATCGATGAAGCACTCCAAGATTACCTAGTAGGCCTGATCCAGGTTCCTTTCAAACTACTGCCTCTGCACTGAGACACAAACCATATTCGATTTTGTGTGTGATCTCTAAGAGTGGAGTTTTTGTTTCCTATAGTCTCCTGGCTTACCTGTACCCTGCTGGACCTGGAATTCTGACATTGTGAGAGCTCATCTACCTGCTGCAGGATTCCCAGGATGGGGAGCCTGGTGTGGTGCTTAGTCTCTTGGGAAGAACTTGTGCAATTGTCATTATCCTCTCATTTGTGAGTCACCTAGCTGGGCAAGTGGAGGAGGCAATGGCAACCCACTCCAGTGTTCTTGCCTGGAGAATCCCAGGGACAGGGGAGCCTGGTGGGCTGCTGTCCATGGGGTCCCACAGAGTTGGACACAACTGAAGCGACTTAGCAGCAGCACCAGCTAGCTGGGTAAGTGGTTTGTGAATATACATGTCTCCACTCTCCTACACATCACATTGTGAGTCCTTTTTATATCATTAGCTGTGGATGATATAGTCTTCTACTAGTCTTCAAGTATTCTCATAGATAGTTGCTCTGTAGGTAGTTGTAACTTTGGTATGCCCATGGGAAGAGGTAATTTCAGGATCTTACTACTTGGCCATCTCGGCCACACTTCTTCCCAAACCTAGTTATTGCTATATAATGGGGGATGGTAAGATGGATTTGCAGAGTTCATACACAACATCCCTTGCAAATATTCTTTAGCAATGCCCCATGTCTTACAAGTTAAAGTTCAAACACTCAGTATGTCACTCACAAAAATTCATGACACAAACCCCTGCCCTTTAAACTTACCTCCCCTATTTCAACTGCTTTCTCTTATTTCCTCAGTGATCACTCCCATTGATCTCATACTAGTTTACTATGTAAAGGAACAGTGACTTGCTATACTTAACAGTGGTGCTTCCCTTTGCTTCTATACCTCCCCCTTTCATGTCTGATGCTTATCTAAACACTCAAAAAGTGTGTTTGATGGTTTTATTAAAATGGTGATAGAGAGTGATTAGATGATCACACACAAGAGCCTAAACAAGAATAAGATTAGGTAATTATACACATCTAAAACAATTAGTTGTCTTTTTTCCAAAGAAAACAGCTTAAGTTAAAATCTAGATTTTAATTTTATTTAAAATATTTTTAGAATGTGGTGGGTGGGCAGAAGAGTAAGATTGGAAGATTACCAGCCTCCCTCAAAATTCATCAAAAAACCATCAAGATATGGAGCAAATCCTACAGAGCAAATTCTAGGCAACAGCAGAAGATCCCAGGCCTCCAGTGGGTAGGCTAAACTCCCTGGAATGAGGTAGAAGAGAGGATGGAGACATAAAAAGGGAAAAGACAAAGAACTTCTGGACAGGAGTTTGTGGCCCAAGGGAGGGAGAAAATTGTGAAGCAGGAAGATTTCTGGTGTACTAGGAAGCTCCCTTACAGGGTGGCCCAAAGGGCATTTATGGAATCTTAGAAAGGCAGTAACATGTATATTATCTATGGTGAAACAGATCACCAGCCCAGGTTAGATGCATGAGACAAGTGCTCGGGCCTGGTGCACTGGGAAGACTCAGAGGGATGGGGTAGAGAGGGAGGTGGGAGGGGGGATCAGGATGGGGAACACATGTAAATCCATGGCTGATTCCTGTCAATGTATGACAAAACCCACTACAATATTGTGAAGTAATTAGCCTCCAACTAATAAAAATAAATGAAAAAAAAAAAAAAAAGAAGAAAGGAAGAAAAAGAAAGAAAGAAAGGTAGGCAAAGCAGGGACTTGGAAGAAAACAGAGGAAACTGCACTTCTCAGCCCATTAACAGCTAACAGATGGAGGTCCCGGCCAGTTGGTAGGCTCAGGGAAACAAGAGAAGCCCACAGAAACCCCGTGGTGCAGAGGGCAAGCCTGAGGTGTGCACACCACTGCAGCACACACAACTTTCACGACACAGAGGGCAGGTCAGGGGGCCAAGAGAGACACAGCACACAAACCTCTCCAGTGTACACAACCCTCGTGGCACAGAGGGCAGGCCCGGGGAACCGAGACAAGTGCCGCAAGCCCTGCGACCCAGAGGGCAGGTCTGATGAGCTGAAACAAGTGCACACAAGCCCCGCAACATAAAGGGCAAGCTCAGGGGGCTGAAGGAAAAGCCCACACAAGTCTCGGTGATGCAGAGGGCAGGGTCAGGGAGTCAAGAAAAGATCCACACAGTCCTCTACCTAGCAAGCTTCAGCCTGCAGTGCAGGTTGGGGCTGGGTAACAGAAGCACCAGCAGTGATTCCAGGGAGAAGTAGGGGGCTGGTGGCAGTGAAGTATGCTGAGAGGGCCATTTCAACGTGGTTGTGGAAATAGACGTATCTAAAAATGCCAGCAGGGGGCTTCCCTGGTGGCTTAGAGGTTAAAGTGTCTGCCTGCAATGTGGGAGACCTGGGTTCAATCCCTGGGTCGGGAAGCTCCCCTGGAGAAAGAAATGGCAACCCACTCCAATATTCTTGCCTGGAGAATCCCGTGGAGGGAGGAGCCTGGTAGGCTACAGTCCATGGGGTCACAAAGAGTTGGACATGACTGAGTGACTTCACTTCAAAACTGCCAAAGCCAGAAGGACTGCCCAAAGACACACTGAACCATAAATACACCGAAACCTACTACTGGACGCTGCACTGCCCTTCAGAGAGACAAAATCCAGCTCCATTGACCAGAACACAGGCACACGTTTCCCCAACCAGGAAAACAGCACAAGATGCTAATCTGACCCCATCCACGGGGGCAGACTCCACAACCAGGATTAACTACAACCTTGAAAACTTTATTTTTCCTTATAAATCACACTGTTTATTCCCCCTATAAATTCCTAACTTCACATTAGCCTTTTCAGTGCTGAAGTTTTCCTCTTTGTTTTTCTTGTTAAAAAATTCTTTTTAAGATTTTTTTTCACCTTTTTATTGTGATTTTTTTCTGATTTTGTGTTTGACATGTTTGGTTAGCTTTCTTATAGTTCTTTACTAGCTGTAGCTATTCCTGAATTTGTATAAATCTTTTTCACATATGTTTATTTATCTTTAATTTTCTATTTCTTTTTTTCTTTCTTACCCTCTCTTCCACCCCTTCCTTTTCTTTTTCTACACCCCTTCTCCTCTTTTTTCCCTCTTTGTCTTTTCCTTTTTTTTTTTCACTCTTTCTTTTTTTCAACATGTAAGTTAAATAGTTGTGCTCTCTTTGCTATATTCCCCAGCTGGCAATCTGTTCAGGCTCAGTTTTCCAGACTGAGCATTAGTTAGCTCTGCTTTTACTTGGTCAATATCTCTTTTGGTTTCCCTTGTTCACCAAGTCAATCTCCTGTACTCTTTTCTTTAGAATACTTTAGTTATAACTGCATGTGTGGAAGTGTGTGTATATGTCCCATTATTTCTGCAATTATCTGCTTGATCTCCTATCATTAGAACGTAGGCAGAAGTATCCCTAACAAGAAGTCAACACAAACCGCTCAACCATCCTTTCCCTCCAAGGGCTAAAACCAAAAGGAAGAAGGAATACAACCCTGAAGCCTGGAAAAAGGAGACCTCAAGTGGAGCAAGTTAGGAAAAAAAGTGAAAGGACAGAGAAATATAGCACAAATGAAAGAGTATGATGGAAATGCACAAGACCAAATAAGCAAAGAGAAAACAGGCAATCTACCTGAAATAGAATTCAGACTAATGATAGTAAAGATGTTCCTAAGACTTGAAAATAGAATGGTGAAAATGCAAGAAGCAATTAACACAGTTAATACAATCACCAAGGACACAGAAGAAATAAAGAATGAGCAAACAGATGAATAGCAAAATTATTGAAATTTAAAATACTCTAGAAGGAACCAATAACAGAATAACTGAGGCAGAATAATGGAAAAGTGAACTGGAAGATAGAATGGTGGAAACAACTGCTGAAGAGCAGAATAAATGAAAAATAATGAAAATATTTGAGGATAGCCTCAGAGACTTTTGAGACAATATTAAATGCATCAACATTTGAGTTATAGCCCAGAGGAAGAAGGAAAAACGAAAAAAGGCACTGAGAAAATTTTTGAAGAAATTATAGTTGAAAACTTCCCCAGCATGCAAAAGAAAATAGTCAATCAAGTCCAAGACTCACAGAGAGTCCCTTACAGGATAAACCCAAGGAGAAACACATTGAGACACATATTAATCAAGCTAACAGAGATTACACACAAAGAAATAATGTTAAAAGAAGCAAGAGAAAAACAACAAGTAATATACAAAGGAAAACCCATACAATTAACAGGGACTCTTTCAGCAGAAACTCTGCAGGCCAGAAGAGATTGGTAGAATATACTTAAAATACTGAAAGAAAAAAAAAAACTATTACCAAGATTACTTTATGTGGCAAAGATATCATTCAAAATTGATGGAGAAATCAAAAGCTTCACAGACAAGCAAAAGTTAAGAGAATTTAGCACCAACCAACCAGCCTTACAAGAAATACGAAAGGGACTTGCATAGCCAGTAAACACAAAAGTAAGGAAAGACCTACAAAAACAAACCCCAAATAATTAAGAAAATGCCAATAGAAACGTATATATCAATAATTAATTTAAATGTAAATCGATTAAATTTACCAACCAAATATACAGACTGACTGAATGGATACCAAAATAAGATCCACATATATGCTGCCTACAAGAGACCCATTTTAGACCTACAGACACATACAGACTAAAAGTAAAAGGATAGAAACAGATATTCCACGTGAATGGAAACTAAAAGAAACCTGAAGTGGCAATCTTTATTTCAGTCAAAAATAGGCTTTAAAATAAAGAATGTTATAAAAGACAAGGAAGGACACTACATAATGATCAAGGGATCAATCCAAGAAGAAGACATAACAATTGTAAATATTTATGCACCCTGAAATTGAAACTGTGATCAACAGTCTCTCAAAAGACAAAAGCCCAGAGCCAAAAGACTTCACAGGGGAATTCTATCAAACATTTAGAGAAGAGAAAATGCCTATTTTTCTGCAACACTTTCAAAAATTTCAGAGGAAGGAACACTTCCAAACTCATTCTAAGAGGCCACAATCACCCTGATACCAAAACCAGGCAAAGACAACAGACACAAAAGAGAAAATTACAGGCCAATATCAGTGTTGAATATAGATGTAAAAATCCTCAACAAAATTCTAACAAACAGAGTTTGACAGCATATTAAAAAGCTCATACCCCATGATCAAGTCAGGTTTATTTGGGATGCATGGATTCTTCAATATACATAAATCAACCAATGTGATACACCATATTGACAAACTGAAAGATAAAAGCCATATGATCATCTCAATCGATGTAGAAAATGCTGTGACAAAATTCATCACCCATTTATTATAAAAAAGCTTCAAAAAAATGGTCATAGAAGGAACCTACCTCAACATCAGTCAGTCAGTCAGTCAGTCAGTCAGTCAGTCAGTCAGTTCAGTCACTCAGTCATGTCCGACTCTTTGTGACCCCATGAATCGCAGCATGCCAGGCATTGTTCCTGATCTTAGAGGGACCGTTTTTAGCTTTTTACCATTATTATAATTTATAAAAAGCTAAAAGCAGTCCCTCTAAGATCAGGAACAAGACAAGGGTGTTCACTACTATAATCACCACTATTATTAAACATAGTTTTGAATGTCATAGCTACAGCAGTTAGAGAAAAAAAGAAATAAAAGTAATCCAGATTGGAAAAGAAGTAAAACTCTCACTATTTGCAGATAACATGATTACAAGATACATAGAAAACCCTTAAAGATAGTATCAGAAAATTACTAGAGCTAATCAGTGAATTTAGCAAAGTTGCAGGATACAAGGTCAATTCACAGAAATCACTAGCATTCCTATATACTAACAATGAAAAATCAGAAAAAGAAATTAAGGACTGAATCCCATTTACCAATACAATAAAAAGCATAAAATATTTAGCAATATACCTACCTAAGGAGACAAAAGAACTGTACACATAAAATTATAAGACACTGATGAAAGAAATGAAAGACGACATAAACAGATGGAGAGATATTCCATGTTCCTGGGTAGGAAGAATCAATGTTGTGAAAATGACTATACTACCAAATGCAATCTATAGATTCAATGGAATCCATGTCAAACTACCAATGGCATTTTTTTTTCCCACAGAAGTAGAATAAAAACATTTCACAATTCATATGAAACCACAAAAGACCCTGAATAACCAAAGCAGTCTTGAGAAAGAAGAATAGAGCTGGATGAATCAACCTTTCTTACTTCAGATTATAGTACAATGCTATAATCATCAAGACAGTATGGTACTGGCACAGAAACAGAAATATAGACCAAAGGAACAAGATAGAAAGCCCAGAGATAAACCCATGCACCTGTGGGTACCTTATTTAGACAGAGGAGGTGAGAATATACAATGGGGCAAAGACAGCTTCTTCAATAAATGGTGCTGGGAAAACTGGACAGCTACATGTAAAAGAATGAAATTAGAACACTTTCTAATGCCATACACGAAGATAAACTCAAAATGGATTAAAGACCTAAATGTTAGACCAGAAACTATAAAACTCTTAGAGGAAAACATAGGCAGAACACTCAATGACATAAAGCAAGTTCTTCTATGACCCATCCCCCAGAACAATGGAAATAAAAACAAAAATAAACAAGTGGGACCTAATTAAATTTAAAAACTTTTGCACAGCAAAGGAAATTATAAACAAGGTGATAAGACAGCCCTCAGAATGGGAGAAAATAGTAGGAAAGGAAATAACTGACAAATAATTAATTTCCAAAATATACAAGCAGCTCATACAACTCAATACTCAAAAAGCAAAGAACCCAGTCACAAAGTGGGATAAAGACCTAAACAAACATTTCTCCAAAGAAGACATACAGATAGCTAACAAATACATGAGAAGATGCTTGACATCGCTCGTTATTAGAGAAATGCAAATCAAAGGTACAATGAAATACCACCTCACACTAGTCAGAATGGCCATCATAAAAAAAAGTCTACAAACAATAAGTACTGGAGAGGGTGTTGAGGAAAGGGAGCCCCTTGCATTGGTGGTGGGAACGTAAACTGAGGCAACCACTATGGAAGACGGTATGGAGATTCCTTAAAAAGCTAGGAATAAAGCCCACTACTAGATATATACCCTGAGGAAACCAAAATTGAAAAAGACACAAGTACCACAGTGTTCACTGCAGCTAGAACTTGGAAGCAACCTAGATGTCCATCAACAGATGAATGGGTAAAGAAGCTGTGGTACATATATATATGATGGAATATTACTCAGCCATAAAAAAGGAATGCATTTTGAGTCAGTTTTAATGAGTGAATGAAGCTAGAGTTACAGAGTGAAGTAAGTCAGAAAGAGAAATATAAATATTATATATTAGCAATATATATGGACTCTAGAAGGATGGGTACTAATGAATTTATTTGCAAGGCAGCAATGGACAAACAAACATAGAGAACAGACTTATGCACATGGGTGGAGGGGTGGAAGGAGAGGGTGAGATGTATGGAGAAATACCATATGTACAATACATAGTCAATGGGGATTTGCTGTGTAACTCAGGGAACTCAAACAGAGTCTCTGTAACAATCTAGAAGGGTGGGGTGGGGAGGGAGAATGGAGGGAGGTTTGGGAAGGATGGGACATGGGTGTATCTACGGCTGGTTCTTGTTGATGTTTCACAGAAAAAAAATTCTCTGAGGCAATTATTCTTCAATTTAAAAATGAATTCATTAATACATTTTAGTATATATTTAGTTGCATGAAAAATTTGAGAAAATATTGCAGAGAGATTCTATATACGCCATATATAATTTGTCCTATTATTATCACCTTGTATTTACTTGTATTTGTCATGAAACAATATCAATATATGATTATTAACTAACATCCACACTTTATTAAGATCTTAGCTTTTACTGAATGTCTTTTTTAAATGTTTCAAAATCTCTTTTAGGATTATTACTGTTGTTTAGTCACTAAGTTGTGTCTGTCTCTTTGTGATCCAATAGACTGTGGCATGCCAGTTTCCTCTGTCCTAGACTGTCTCCCCGAGTTTGCTCAAACTCATGTCCGTTAAGTCGGTGATGCCATACAGCCATCTCATCCTCTGTCGTCCCCTTCTCTTCCTGCCCCCAATCCCTCCCAGCATCAGGCTCTTTTCCAATGAGTCAACTCTTCCAATGAGGTGGCCAAAGTACTGGAGCTTCAGCTTAAGCATCAGTCCTTCCAACGTATATTCAGGGCTGATTTCCTTTAGGATTGACTGGTTTGATCTTCTTGCATTCCAAGGGATTGTCAAGAGTCTTCTCCAGCACGACAGTT
This sequence comes from Cervus canadensis, assembly GCF_019320065.1. NCBI lineage: Eukaryota > Metazoa > Chordata > Mammalia > Artiodactyla > Cervidae > Cervus > Cervus canadensis. The sequence goes on from NC_057400.1 coordinate 71,912,624, forward strand.
CAAAAGCATCAATTCTTTCATGCTCTGCCTTCTTTAAGGTTCAACCCTCACATCCATACATGACTATTTGGAAAACCATAACTTTGACTAGACAGACCTTTGTCGGCAAAGTGATGTCTTCGCTTTTTAATATGCTGTCTACGTTTGTCATAACTTTCCTTCCAAGGAGAAAACACTTTTTAATTTCATCGGTGCAGTCACCATTTGCAGTAATTTTGGAGTCCAAGAAAATAAAGTCTGTCACTGTTTCCAATTTTTCCCCTTCTATATGCCATCAAGTGATGGGACCAGATGCCATAATCTTACTTTTATGAATGTTGAGTTTCAAGCCAGCTTTTTCACTCTCCTCTTTCACCCTCATCAAGAGGCTCTTTAGTTCCTCTTCACTCCCTGCCATTAGAGTGGTATCATCTGCATATCAGAGATTGTTGATATTTCTCCCAGGAATCTTGATTCCAGCTTCTGATTTATGCAGTCTGGCACTTCGCATGAGGCATTCTGCATATAAATGAAATAAGCAGGGTGACAATATACCACCTTTTTGTATTCCTTTTCCAATTTTGAACCCTTCTGTTGTTCCATGTGTAGTTCTGACTGTTGCTTCTTCATCCACATATAGATTTATTAGGATATAGGTAAGATAGTCTGTACTCCCATCTCTTTAAGAATTTCCCACAATTTGTTGTGATCCACACAGTCAAAGATTTTAGTGTAGTCAATGTAGCAAAAAGTAGATGTGCTTTTTTTTTTTTTTCTGGAATTCCCTTGCTTTCTCCATGATTCAACACATGTTGGCAGTTTGATCTCTGATTCCTCTGTCTCTTTGAAACCCAGCTTGTACATCTGGAAGATCTTGGTTCACATATTTCTGAAGCCTAGCTTGAAGGATTATTGAGCATAAACTTGTTATTAATAACATGTAAAATGAATGCAATTGTACAGTAGTTTGAACATTGTTTGACATTGCCTTTAGTGCCCTTTTAGGATACCACATTATATTCAGTCATTGTGTCTTCTTAAGCTCCTCTTGGCTTGACAAGCTCTCAGACTCCTTGCTCTTGATGCTTTGTTTTAAGAAGTAGTGGTCTGTTATTTTATTTATTTATTTATTTATTTAATCTTTTTTTTATTAGTTGGAGGCTAATTACTTCACAACATTTCAGTGGGTTTTGTCATACATTGACATGAATCAGCCATGGAGTTACATGTATTCCCCATCCCGATCCCCCCTCCCACCTCCCTCTCCACCCGATTCCTCTGGGTCTTCCCAATGCACCCGGCCTGAGCACTTGTCTCATGCATCCCACCTGGGCTGGTGATCTGTTTCACCATAGATAATATACATGCTGTTCTTTTGAAACATCCCACCCTCACCCTCTCCCACAGAGTTCAAAAGTCTGTTCTGTATTTCTGTGTCTCTTTTTCTGTTTTGCATATAGGGTTGTCATTACCATCTTTCTAAATTCCATATATATGTGTTAGTATGCTGTAATGTTCTTTATCTTTCTGGCTTACTTCACTCTGTATAAGGGGCTCCAGTTTCATCCATCTCATTAGGACTGATTCAAATGAATTCTTTTTAACGGCTGAGTAATATTCCATTGTGTATATGTACCACAGGTTCCTTATCCATTCGTCTGCTGATGGGCATCTAGGTTGCTTCCATGTCCTGCTATTATAACAGTGCTGCGATGAACACTGGGGTGCACGTGTCTCTTTCAGATCTGGTTTCCTCAGTGTGTATGCCCAGAAGTGGGATTGCTGGGTCATATGGCAGTCTATTTCCAGTTTTTTAAGAAATCTCCACACTGTTCTCCATAGTGGCTGTACTAGTTTGCATTCCCACCAACAGTGTAAGAGGGTTCCCTTTTCTCCACACCCTCTCCAGCATTTATTGCTTGTAGACTTTTGGATAGCAGCCATCCTGACTGGCGTGTAATGGTACCTCATTGTGGTTTTGATTTGCATTTCTCTGTTAATGAGTGATGTTGAGCATCTTTTCATGTGTTTGTTAGCCATCTGTATGTCTTCTTTGGAGAAATGTCTGTTTAGTTCTTTGGCCCATTTTTTGATTGGGTCATTTATTTTTCTGGAATTGAGCTGCAGGAGTTGCTTGTATATTTTTGAGATTAGACAGCCCTCAGATTGGGAGAAAATAATAGCAAATGAAGAAACAGACAAAGGATTAATCTCAAAAATATACAAGCAACTCCTGTCATTTTAAATAATGCCTCTCAAATGGGATTTGCTGGATTTGTATGTCTGTGTGTTGGGGTGTATAATTCGACTGGAGTTGTAAGTTTGGGGGAGAAATTACAGAGAAAAGTGCCATTTTCATCACATGATATAAAGGGCGTGCTATCCGTGATTTATCACTGTTGATGTTGACCTTAATCACTGTGCTGAGATCGTATTTCTCAACTTTCACCACAGGTTTCTCCCGTTTCCATGCTATACTGTTTTGAAAGAAATTTACTAAGTGAAGCCCACACTTAAAGAGTGGAGAGATGTACTTGACATCCCATAGGACATTTTCTAAAATAATTCATGTATTAATTTGAAATTTTGCTGCATGAATTTTTCTTTAATTGACTCCCATCTACTTATTTTATTCTACTGTTTATTATTGCTGTAGACTGAATTGTAACACTTGCAAATTCATCTTATGAAGCCCTGACTTCTAATGAGATGGTTTTGCAGATAAGGCCTTTGGAAAGTAATTAAGTTTAGATGAAACAGTGAAGGTGAAACCCTTTGGTGGGATTTATGCCTTATAATAAGAGACACTCAGAGAGCTTGTTATCTCTCTCTGCCATATAAGAACCCAACAAGAAGTGGCCTCCTACAAACCAGGAAGAGAGATCTCATCAGAACCTGACTATGTGGCACACTGATCTTTGACTTCCCTGAACCAAGACAAACATGTTTCTAAGCCACCTAGTCTGTGGTATTCTGCTATGGCAGCCAGAGCTAAGACCTTTATATAAGGAAGGATTCATTGATATATATTTTATACTTTGAGTTATAATCCAGTACTGTTAAATTTTATTTTATTCTTCATAATATTCCAGCTTTAGCCATTGGACACCCTTTCAGTGGGTTTGTTTATCCCTTTGACACATCTCCATCATTGTGTGTGTGGGCACATGCAACATCTCTTACCTTTGATAGTACAAGATTCTGTAGGCTCATCTTGCATATTCCTGCTCCAGTTCTATGAGCAACCATTTCTCAAGCAGTCCTGGTTTCTTTTACTGGAAAATGATTGCAGAAACCAAGATTTCAATACTAGGTGTATTTATTCATATTGTTAGATATGTCATTAGTTCTAGACTCTTACCTGACAAAGAAATATGTATGTACATACTATTAACCTGTGTATACATGCATATGTTTAAATACTTCTAAATGTAATTATCTCTGTCTGTACTAAGCTAAACGAGAGTTTATACCAAAGTCTCCATTTCTAATCTAGTACCTCATAAATTCTTCTGTTATTCAATGTTGTGTATCTATCAGCTCCCCACTTCAACAGTGAGAAATCTGCCTTCCACTATTAGTTATTTATTTAGTTAATTGCTCCATTTAACTATACATGTATAGCACTTTTAGAATGTGTACACTCATTAGAAGCAACTTTGCAAACTGGAATAAAATACTATGTTCAGTTCCTTTTGTCTTTAGTCCTACAGATTCCATTCATTTCCAAAGTGTCTCAGGTCAGCGTTTTATCTCAACGCACAGGTGAGGTTGTTTCAAATATATGTAATAAAGTTATATTCTTTTGTTGCAGTTGTTATTTCATCCTGGGATCCCTCAGTTCAGTTCAGTCATTCATTTGTGTCTGACTCTTTGTGACCCCATGAACTGCAGCACGCCAGTTCTCCCTGTCCATCACCAACTCCCAGAGTTTACTCAAACTCATGTCCACTGAGTTGTTGATGCTATCCAGCCATCTCATCCTCTGTTGTCCCCTTCCCTCCTGCCCCAATCCCTCCCAGCATCAGGGTCTTTTCCAATGAGTCAACTCTTCCCATCAGGTGGCCAAAGTATTGGAGTTTCAGCTTCAGCATCAGTCCTTCCAATGAGCACCCAGGACTGATCTCCTTTAGGGTGGACTGGTTGGATCTCCTTGCAGTTCAAGGGACTCTCAAGAGTCTTCTCCAACACCACAGTTCAAAAGCATCAATTCTTCGGTGCTCAGCTTTCTTTACAGTCCAGCTCTCACATCCATCCATGACCACTGGAAAAACCATAGCCTTGACTAGATGGACCTTTGCTGGCAAAGTGATGTCTCTGCTTTTTAATATGATATCTAGGTTGGTCATAACTTTCCTTCCAGGGAGTAAGCGTATTTTAATTTCTTGGCTGCAATCACCATCTGCAGTGATTTTGGAGCCTAAAAAAATAAAGTCTGACACTGTTTCCACTGTTTCCCTATCTATTTCCCATGAAGTGATGGGACCAGATGCCGTGATCTTAGTTTTATGAATGTTAAGCTTTAAGCCAACTTTTTCACTCTCCTCCTTCACTTTCATCAAGAGGCTTTTTAGTTCCTCTTCACTTTCTGCCATGAGGGTGGTGTCATCTGCATATCTGAGGTTATTGATATTTCTCCTGGCAATCTTGATTTCAGCTTGTGCTTCTTCCAGCCCAGTATTTCTCATGATGTACTCTGTATATAAGTGAAATAAGCAGGGTGACAATATACAGCCTTGACGTACTCCTTTTCCTATTTGGAACTGGTCTGTTGGTCCATATCCATTTCTAACTGTTGCTTCCTGACCTGCATATAAGTTTCTCAAGAGGCAGGTCAGTTGGTCTGGTATTCCCATCTCTTTCAGAATTTTTCAGTTTATTGTGTGTTGGTCCTTTTTTGGACCGGAATCTGGTGGTCCGGAGTCAACGATGAGAGTGAAAGAAGGAAAGAGGCTAATATTCCCAGGGTTACACAGCCGGCTTTTGCGCTCCAGGGAATCAGCCAGAAATAGAGACAGAGACAGAGACAGAGACAGAGAGAAAGAAAGAAAGACATGGGGACCCGAGCTCTGATGGAGCAAAGGTGTTTTAATCAACATGGTGTGGGTATATATACTTCTCAGCAAAGATAAAGATTAAAATTCCAGACTTAAAAAACATAAGGCGATCCCTATTGAAGAGAGAGAGTTGTAAACAATCACTTTTTTTTCCCATTTATTTTTATTAGTTGCAAGCTAATTACTTTACAATATTGTAGTGGTTTTTGCCATACATTGCCATGAATCAGCCATGGATTTAGATGTATTCCCCATCCCGATCCCCCCTCCCACCTCCCTCTCCACCTGATCCCTCTGGGTCTTCCCAGTGCACCAGCCCCGAGCACTTGTCTTATGCATCCAACCTGGGCTGGTGATCTATTTCACCCTTGATAATATATATGTTTCGATGTTGTTCTCTTGAAACATCCCACCCTTGCCTTCTCCCACAGAGTCCAAAATTATGTATCTGAAAGAGACACATGCACCCCAATGTTCATTGTGCACTGTTTATAATAGCCAGGACATGGAAGCAACCTAGATGTTCATCAGCAGATGAATAGATAAGGAAGCTGTGGTACATATACGCGATGGAATATTACTCAGCCATTAAAAAGAATTCATTTGAATCAGTTCTAATGAGATGGATAAACAATCACTTTTTACCGTATGATTCATAAGAAGGAAGAGGGTACTTATCACCGTATTGAAAAACTAACGAAGGAAATTCTGGATTCCTCAGCCCTGGGAAAGGTGTGCCTCTCCTCTTAATTCCTGAATATTCAGGAATTAATAAGGATCAGAGGAATCCTGACAGATCCAAAACAGCACACAGGAAGCCTCCTGTTAAACGCTTCCTGATAATTTTGATCCACAGTCAAAAGTATCCAGAATGTGCCTTTTTAAAAATTTGCCTTCACTCAAGTCCATTCTCTGTCCTTTAAAGATATATGAAATTTGACAAATGCAGTCATATGAAATACTTTGTATTCTACCACCATTACAGTCTCCTACAGAATGCTTTCTAATACAATATCATAAGAATACTTTCATTACCTTAAGAATTCCCCCATGTTTAACATATTCACCTCCTAATCCCGTGAACCTCTGGCAACCACTGATCTGTTTATTATATGTGTAGTTTGTGTTTTCCAGAGTGTGATATAGCTGGATTATGTAGCCTTTTCAGAGTTGATTCTTTCACTTAGAATTCATGCGTTTGCATGATTTGATAGCTTATTCCTTTTTATTACTGAGTAATATTCCATCGTATGAATGGGCCACTTTGCCTATCCATTCATCTACTGAAGAACATCTTTGTTGTTTTGAGCTTTTTTTAGCAATAATTAAACTGCTATAAATATTTTCATGTAAGATTTTTGTGGAGAAATGAGTTTCCAAATTAGATGTGTGCATAAACAAATGCAATTGTTGGGTAATATGATAAGGCTTTTAGCTTTGTAAGAAGCTGTCAACCTATCTTCTGAAATTGCTGTTCAATTTTGCATTCCCACCAGCAACTGGTATTGTCAGTTTCATTTTTTTAATTTTAATCTTTTCAAAAAATTATTTGCCATGTCTCTATCCTTTATAGTGAGGTATCTGTTCAAGATTGGTTCAACATTTTAATTGAATTGTTTGTTTTCTTATTATTTGGTTTTAAGATTTTTAAAAATATTTGGGGTATAAATCTTATCAATTATATATTTTGCACATAGTTTTCTAAGGCTTTGACTTGTTCTTTGGTAATTCAGAAGGTAAAGAATCTGACTTCATTCAGGGAGACCCAGGTTTGATCCCTTGGTCAGGAAGATCCCCTGGAGAAGGGAGTAACTACTGACTCCAATATTCTTGCCTGGAGAATTCCATGGACACAGGAGCCTGGTGGGTTAGAGTCCATGTGGTTGCAAAGAGTCAGGCATGTCTGAGCAAGTAACACTCTTCACTTTTCATTTTCTTAATACTATCTTTTTTTTTTTTTTTTTAAATGTTTCAAAATATTTTATTGTATCCTAGAAAGGAAAATATTTTATCCACAGCCATTAAAATCTCAATTTCATTTCAGAACTTTGGTAATACAATTATGCTTATGGACATTTAAAATATTTTTCATATTTAACAAAAATGCATGGAACTTTACTTTTCCCAAAAGATTAACTAACATCCTCACATCATTAGCCTCCCATATATATTGCCATTAGAGACCTTAACTTTCTTTTTTTTTCTTTTTTTTTTTTTTAATAATTTTTTTATTAGTTGGAGGCTAATTACTTCACAACATTTCAGTGGGTTTTGTCATACATTGATATGAATCAGCCATAGATTTACACTTATTCCCCATCCCGATCCCCCCTCCCATCTCCCTCTCCACCCGATTCCTCTGGGTCTTCCCAGTGCACCAGGCCGGAGCACTTGTCTCATGCATCCCACCTGGGCTGGTGATCTGTTTCACCATAGATAGTATACATGCTGTTCTTTTGAAACATCCCACCCTCACATTCTCCCACAGAGTTCAAAAGTCTGTTCTGTATTTCTGTGTCTCTTTTTCTGTTTTGCATATAGGGTTATCGTTACCATCTTTCTAAATTCCATATATATGTGTTAGTATGCTGTAATGTTCTTTATCTTTCTGGCTTACTTCACTCTGTATAAGGGGCTCCAGTTTCATCCATCTCATTAGAACTGGTTCAAATGAATTCTTTTTAATGGCTGAGTAAAATTCCATGGTGTATATGTACCACAGCTTCCTTATCCATTCATCTGCTGATGGGCATCTAGGTTGCTCCATGTCCTGGCTATTATAAACAGTGCTGCGATGAACATTGGGGTGCACGTGTCTCTTTCAGATCTGGTTTCCTCAGTGTGTATGCCCAGAAGTGGTATTGCTGGGTCATAATGGCAGTTCTATTTCAGTTTTTTTAAGGAATCTCCACACTGTTTCTCCATAGTGGCTGTACTAGTTTGCATTCCCACCAACAGTGTAAGAGGGTTCCCTTTTCTCCACACCCTCTCCAGCATTTATTGCTTGTAGACTTTTGGATAGCAGCCATCCTGACTGGCGTGTAATGGTACCTCATTGTGGTTTTGATTTGCATTTCTCTAATAATGAGTGATGTTGAGCATCTTTTCATGTGTTTGTTAGCCATCTGTATGTCTTCTTTGGAGAAATGTCTGTTTAGTTCTCTGGCCCATTTTTTGATTGGGTCATTTATTTTTCTGGAATTGAGCTGCAGGAGTTGCTTGTATATTTTGAGATTAATCCTTTGTCTGTTTCTTCATTTGCTATTATTTTCTCCCAATCTGACGGCTGTCTTTTCACCTTACTTATAGTTTCTTTTGTAGTGCAAAAGCTTTTAAGTTTCATTAGATCCCATTTGTTTAGTTTTGCTTTTATTTCCAATATTCTGGGAGGTGGGTCATAGAGGATAATACTATCTTTTTTAAAGCAGAAAATTTTAACTTTAATCAGTCTAGCTTATCAATTTTTAAAATTCTTAGATGATGTTGTGTCTGAAAATGAATCATTAAGCCCAAAGTCATTTATATTTTCTCTGAAAAATTTTAGAACTTTGTATTTTATGTTTAGATCTATGAAAGATTTTGAGTTAATTTTTATGTAAAATGTAAGATCTGTGTCTAGGTGTATCTTTATTTTTTAAATATGAATGTCCAGTTGTTCCATCACCTTTTGTTGAAAGGCTATCATTTCCCAGTCTAATTGACTTTGTGCCATAATCAATAATATTTGACTATATTTTTGAAGGACTTCTGAATTCTCTATCCTATTCCATTAATACATGTGTTTCTTCTTTCAATAATACCACACTACCTTGATTATTTGAATTTTATATTAAGTCTTGAAATAGGCTAGTAAGTCTTTTTTTTTTTTAAATAGGCTAGTAAGTCTTAAAAGTTCATTCTTTTCCAGGAATTTATTGGCTATAGTGACTCTTCTACTTTTCCACATACATTTTAGTCATTTCTCTATGTATAAAATAATTTTCTAGAATTTTTACTGAAATTGTGTTGGGTTTATAAATCTAATTGGGATTAGCTGATGTTCTAACAAATACTTTTGTGATCTTCTTTGATTTCTTTCATCATTGTTTTGTAGTTTTCAGTCTGTAAATCTTATACACATTTTATTAAATTTATACTTAACATTTTACTTTTTCACACTATCATAAATGATATTATCTTTTAAATTTCAAATTCCAATTTTACATTGTTGGTACTAGGAAAGAAACTTTCTTTTGCATATGAAATTTTGCCATATGTGTTTTTAAAATCCATGATTCTTTTGTAGTTTTTTTGGTCCATAGATAATTGTATATAATTTGTGAATAAAGATTATTTTTTTCCCCATTCTGATTTGTATATCTCCATTGTTTGGTCTTATTCTATGGAATAGTGTTTACAGTATGACAATGAGTAGAAATAATGAGCAAGAAAATTCTTTCCTTCTTCTAATTTTGTTTTAAATTATGGTAAAAACATTTAACATGAAATCCACACTCTTGACAGTTTGGTTGCACAGTGCACAACAGGATATTGTACTATAGACACAGTGTTGTATGGAATATCTCTAGATTTATTTATCTTGCATAACACCCCCCCCCCTCCAGCCTCTAGCAGTCACCATTTTACTCTCTGCTTCTATGAGTTTGGCATTTATAGACCTCATATAAGTGAAATCAAGCAGTATTTGTCCTTCAATAACTGAATTATTTCACTTAGCATAGTGTCCTCAAGGTAAAACCTTGTTGCATATTAGAGTATTTTCTTCTTTTATAAGGCTAAATAATATTACATTCTCTATATATGACCACATCTTTTCATCCTTTTCATTCATCTGTTGATAGTCCTTTAGACTGTTTCCACATCTTAGTTGTTGTAAAGAGTGCTGAAATAAACTTGAGGGTGCTAATATCTCTTTGAAATCCTGATTTCAATTATATTGTATAAATACCTAGAAGTGGGATTGCTGGATCATAGTAGTGGGATTGCTGGATGGCAGTTCTATTTCTAATTTTTTTGAGTAACTGCTATACTCTTTGCCATAGTGACTGTACCATTTTGCATCCCTGTGAGATGCAAAACAGGATTTCAATTTATCTGCATCCTTGCCAATAATTTTTTTTTTTCTTTTTAAAAAACATAATAGTTGTCCTCAACCCAAAACCTATGGGATACTGTAAAAGCAGTGCCAAGGGGAAGGTTCATAGCATTACAGGCTCACATCAAGAAACAAGAAAAAAGCCAAATAAATAACCTAACTCTACACCTAAAGCAATTAGAGAAGGAAGAAATGAAGAACCCCAGGGTTAGCAGAAGGAAAGAAATCCTAAAAATTAGGGCAGAAATAAATGCAAAAGAAACTAAAGAGACCATAGCAAAAATCAACAAAGCTAAAAGCTGGTTTTTTGAAAAAATAAACAAAATTGACAAACCATTAGCAAGACTCATTAAGAAACAAAGAGAGAAGAACCAAATTAACAAAATTAGAAAGGAAAATGGAGAGATCACAACAGACAACACTGAAATACAAAGGATCATAAGAGACTACTACCAGCAGCTCTATGCCAATAAAATGGACAACTTGGATGAAATGGACAAATTCTTAGAAAAGTATAACCTTCCAAAACTGAACCAGGAAGAAATAGAAGATCTTAACAGACCCATCACAAGCAAGGAAATCGAAACTGTCATCAAAAATCTTCCAGCAAACAAAAGCCCAGGACCAGATGGCTTCACAGCTGAATTCTACCAAAAATTTAGAGAAGAGCTAACACCTATCTTACTCAAACTCTTCCAGAAAATTGCAGATGAAGGTAAACTTCCAAACTCATTCTATGAGGCCACCATCACCCTAATTCCAAAACCTGACAAAGATGCCACAAAAAAAGAAAACTACAGGCCAATATCACTGATGAACATAGATGCAAAAATCCTTAACAAAATTCTAGCAAACAGAATCCAACAACATATTTAAAAAATCATACACCATGACCAAGTGGGCTTTATCCCAGGAATGCAAGGATTCTTTAATATCTGCAAATCAATCAATGTAATACACCACAATAACAAATTGAAAGATAAAAACCATATGATTATCTCAATAGATGCAGAGAAAGCCTTTGACAAAATTCAACACTCATTTATGATTAAAACTCTCCAAAAAGCAGGAATAGAAGGAACATACCTCAACATAATAAAAGCTATATATGACAAACCCACAGCAAGCATCACCCTCAATGGTGAAAAATTGAAAGCATTTCCCCTGAAATCAGGAACAAGACAAGGGTGCCCACTCTCACCACTACTATTCAACATAGTGTTGGAAGTTTTGGCCACAGCAATCAGAGCAGAAAAAGAAGTAAAAGGAATCCAGATAGGAAAAGAAGAAGTGAAACTCTCACTGTTTGCAGACGACATGATCCTCTACATAGAAAACCCTAAAGACTCTACCAGAAAATTACTAGAGCTAATCAATGAATATAGTAAAGTTGCAGGATATAAAATTAACACACAGAAATCCCTTGCATTCCTATATACTAACAATGAAAAAACAGAAAGAGAAATTAAGGAAACAATACCATTCACCATTGCAACAAAAAGAATAAAATACTTAGGAGTATATCTACCTAAAGAAACAAAAGACCTATACATAGAAAACTATAAAACACTGATGAAAGAAATCAAAGAGGACACAAACAGATGGAGAAACATACCGTGTTCATGGATTGGAAGAATCAATCTTGTCAAAATGGCTATTCTACCCAAAGCAATCTATAGATTCAATGCAATCCCTATCAAGCTACCAACGGTATTTTTCACAGAACTAGAACAAATAATTTCACAATTTGTATGGAAATACAAAAAACCTCGAATAGCCAAAGTAATCTTGAGAAAGAAGAATGGAACTGGAGGAATCAACCTGCCTGACTTCAGACTCTACTACAAAGCCACAGTCATCAAGACAGTATGGTACTGGCACAAAGACAGAAATATAGATCAATGGAACAGAATAGAAAGCCCAGAGATAAATCCACGAACTTATGGACACCTTATCTTTGACAAAGGAGGCAAGGATACACAATGGAAAAAAGACAACCTCTTTAACAAGTGGTGCTGGGAAACTGGTCAACCACTTGTAAAAGAATGAAACTAGAACACTTTCTAACACCATACACAAAAATAAACTCAAAATGGATTAAAGATCTAAATGTAAGACCAGAAACTATAAAACTCCTAGAGGAGAACATAGGCAAAACACTCTCCGACATAAATCACAGCAAGATCCTCTATGACCCACCTCCCAGAATATTGGAAATAAAAGCAAAACTAAACAAATGGGACCTAATGAAACTTAAAAGCTTTTGCACTACAAAGGAAACTATAAGTAAGGTGAAAAGACAGCCCTCAGATTGGGAGAAAATAATAGCAAATGAAGAAACAGACAAAGGATTAATCTCAAAAATATACAAGCAACTCCTGCAGCTCAATTCCAGAAAAATAAATGACCCAATCAAAAAATGGGCCAAAGAACTAAACAGACATTTCTCCAAAGAAGACATACAGATGGCTAACAAACACATGAAAAGATGCTCAACATCACTCATTATTAGAGAAATGCAAATCAAAACCACAATGAGGTACCATTACACGCCAGTCAGGATGGCTGCTATCCAAAAGTCTACAAGCAATAAATGCTGGAGAGGGTGTGGAGAAAAGGGAACCCTCTTACACTGTTGGTGGGAATGCAAACTAGTACAGCCACTATGGAGAACAGTGTGGAGATTCCTTAAAAAACTGGAAATAGAACTGCCATATGACCCAGCAATCCCACTTCTGGGCATACACACTGAGGAAACCAGATCTGAAAGAGACACGTGCACCCCAATGTTCATCGCAGCACTGTTTATAATAGCCAGGACATGGAAGCAACCTAGATGCCCATCAGCAGATGAATGGATAAGGAAGCTGTGGTACATATACACCATGGAATATTACTCAGCCATTAAAAAGAATTCATTTGAATCAGTCCTAATGAGATGGATGAAACTGGAGCCCATTATACAGAGTGAAGTAAGCCAGAAAGATAAAGAACATTACAGCATACTAACACATATATATGGAATTTAGAAAGATGGTAACGATAACCCTATATGCAAAACAGAAAAAGAGACACAGAAGTACAGAACAGACTTTTGAACTCTGTGGGAGAAGGTGAGGGTGGGATGTTGCAAAAGAACAGCATGTATATTATCTATGGTGAAACAGATCACCAGCCCAGGTGGGATGCATGAGACAAGTGCTCGGGCCTGGTGCACTGGGAAGACCCAGAGGAATCGGGTGGAGAGGGAGGTGGGAGGGGGGATCGGGATGGGGAATACGTGTAAATCTATTGCTGATTCATGTCAATGTATGACAAAACCCACTGAAAAAATAAATAAATTAATTAAAAAAAATAATAGTTGTCCTAACAGGTATGAGGTGTGAGGTGTCATTGTGATTTTTATTTCATTTTCCTGATGATTGGTGACACTGAACATGTTTTCATATAGCTGTTGGTCATTTGTGTATCTTCTTTACAGAAATGCCTATTCAAGTTTATATCTCATTTTTAAATTGGGTAACAAAGGTTTTTTTTTTTTTTTTTTTGGTATTGAGTTACATGAGTTTCTTAAATATTTTGGAAATTAATTGCTTATCAGATATATAGTTTGCAAATATTTTCCCCAGTCTATAGGTTGCTTTTTCATTTTGTTGATTTTTTCCTTTGCTGTGTAGAAACCTTTTAATTTGATGTTCATTTTTGCTTTTGTTGCCTATGCTTTGGTATCATACCCACAAAATCACTGACAAGACCAATGTCATGTTTTCCCCTATATTTCTTCCTAGTAGTTTTTACAGTTTTAGGTCTTATGTTTAAGTCTTTAATTATTTTGTGCTGGTTTTGTGTATCATGTAACATATGGAGCCAATTTTGTTCTTTTGAATGTGCTTATCCAGTTTTTCCAACTCCATTTGTTGAAGAAACTATCCTTCCCCTATTGCATATTCTTGGCAACCTTGTTGAAGATCAGCTGATTGTATACGTATGGATTTACTTCTGGGGTCTCTATTCTGTTGGTCTGTATGTCTGTTTTTGTGCCAGTACCATACTGCTTTGATTATTGTAGCTTTGTAATATTTTTTTTAATTTTTTTTTCATTGATTTTTATTAGTTGGAGGCTAATTACTTTACAATATTGTAGTGGTTTTTGTCATACATTGACATGAATCAGCCATGGATTTACATGTATTCCCCACCCCGATCCCCCCTCCCACCTCCCTCTCCACCCAATTCCTCTGAGTCTTCCCAGTGAAAGAAGACTGTGTGATGCCTCCAGCTCTGTTCTTCTTTCTCAAGAATGTTTTAGTAGTCTACCCTTTCTTAAGGGAAGCATGACTCCAGGTCTGTATGACTTTAAAACTCCATCAGCTCTAGGTACACTAACAGACAGTTGTATGCATCTATAGAATGCTTACACATATCAGGGTAAGTAAGAACCCTTGGTGAAAAACATTGAATTTGGGTAACTATGGGCAAGGGAAAAGAGAACTTAGAAATGCAATACATAACATGGGGTGAAAGGCTGAGATACCATTCTGAGGAGCTGAAGGAAATAAGGAACAGTGAAGTTTGAAGAAGGAGGTTATGTGGATGTAGTAATTAGTTAAAAAAAAGAAAAGACAATTTTAAAGATAGATTTGGTCAAGGATCATGCTTATTTATCATTATCTTTAATGAATATTGCAATATTTGTCTCATAGAAAGTAATCTGTAAATATTTATGAAATAAGTTTTTGGTTCATAGACTTTAGGTGATAATAATACCATTATTCAGTCATTAAGTCATGTCCAACTCCTTGTGACCCCATGAACTGCAGTACACCAGGCTTCCCTGTCCTTCACTATCTCCCAGAGTTTGCTCAAGCTCATGTCCATTAAGTCAGTGATGCCATCCAACCATCTCATCCTCTGTTACCCCTTCTTTCTGCCCTCAATCTTTCCCTGCATCACAGTCTTTTCCAATGAGTCAGCTCTTTGCATTAGGTGGCCAAAGTATTGGAGCACAGCTTTAACATCAGTCTTTCCAATGAATATTCAGGGTTAATTTCCTTTAGAATTGACTGATTTGATCTCCTTCCTGTCCAAGGGAATATCAAGAGTCTTCTCCAGCACCACAGTTCAAAAGCATCCATTCTTTGGTGCTCAGCTTTCTTTATGAGCCAACTCTCACGACTAATGGAAAAACCATAGATTTGACTGTATGAACTTTGTCTGCAAAGCAATGTCTCTGCTTTTTAATATGACTATTCTGTTTAGGTTTTCAGAGCTTTCCTTCAAAGGAGTAAGCATCTTTTAATTTTGTGCCTGCAGTCAGGGTCCACAGTGATTTTAGAGCCCAAGAAAATAAAATCTGACACTCTTTCCATTTTTTCCCCCTTCTATTTGCCATGAAGTGATGGACTAGATGCCATGATGTTTGTTTTTTGAATGCTGAGTTTTAAGCCAGCTTTTTCTTTTTCACCTTCATCAAGAGGCTTTTTAGTTCCTCTTCACCTTCTGTCATTAGGGTGGTATGACCATCTGCATATTACATCATATGATATGATCATATCATATCAGATAACATCATATCAGGTCAAATCAGATCATATCAGCCAAGAATCAAGAAAATGTTGTTTTCCACATATATTCAAATGTACTTTAAAAAAATGTATTTCAGAGCCCCTGTATAGTGTCTCTGTAGACTGATCACCATGTGAACACTGCAGAGACTATCTCTTTTTCTCTTCTCTGTAGTTGGAGACCAAAATCTAATCAGTCCCAGAAAACTCAGCATCATTATTCTTGCTGCCTCTCTAGTATTTTGATAAATGATTTGGTGCATTGGTAATTGCAAATTTTAGCAATTGCTGACTAAGACTGGGCTAATTATTCAATTAGATTAACTGTGAACAGATTGATTAGTAAGTTATTGATAATTCCTCCACACGCAGTTCAGTCTGAAATCTCACAGCATAGAGGAAGCACACTGCTGGAGGACTGGGATGGAACACTTGAGAACTGGTCCACTTCCAGGTAGTGCCAGTGACTATGATGACTACTGACTCAGTGAGTATGGTTAGATCTATTTCTGGAAGTGGACACAAACTAAATTCCTTGCTCTTTGGCTTATCCATTTCTCATATTGCTGTAATTTTGAATATAAAGCCACTTTTAATTGGACTCTTTTACTCCAGTCAGACTCCTGCCTCTCTGAACAACCTGGCCCCATGTGAAAACCCTTTCCACCTTCACTACCTCAAAGATTCATGCCCACTTATACACTTTTGCTTATGTTCTTTAAGTTTCATAAAAGCCCAAATTATTTCACTCATCATTATAAATAGAACAAGGCAAAAGAAACAACAAATCCCTGGCTCCCAAATTGATTTGGATGCTTTAAATTTCAGGTACATCTTCTTCCAATAACTCCTGCCACATTATCTTATCTCTATTCTGCTGGCTTTGTGCTTATATTTTGTACCATACAACTTAATTGTTTTTTTGCAACTTAATATTTATTACATTGGATTGAAGAGCTTTTATATCCTGAAGTATATGTGCATGTGTTTGTGTGTGTGCATTTTCTATCCATTTAGATCATGCTGTTTCCAATGTACCTATAGTTTGTAACATGGAATAAAGTGCCCAGCATGAACAAAGTATGCTTGAGTGCTTGAGTCCAGAGTTGTGTAGCCAGTTAGAAGACTCCCTTCACTTCCATAGCTATTTCAGGTATTCTGATCTTCAGGAAAGTTTAGTCAATTTTTCTTTTTTTTAGATTTCAAATTTATTTGTTTTTTAATTAAAGGAGAATTACTTTACAGAACTGTCCTGCTTTCTAGCAAACATCGATATGAATCAGCCATAGGTGTGCAGATGTACCCTCCCCCTTACCCTCCCATCTCTCTCCTGATCCCACTCCTCTAGGTTGTTACAGAGCCCTGGTCTGAGTTTCCTGAGTCATACAGTAAATTCCCATTGGTTATCTATTATACATATGGTAATGTAAGTTTTAAGTGAGCTACATTAATTAATTAATTAATTAATTAAGTATTGTTATATAAATTGTTTCAAAAACAATCTAAAATCGAATTTGCAATGAGTCTAAAATTCTTTGCTTCTACCTCAGATCTTTGCAATTTCTAACATGGAATTACCTTTGTCTCCATCCCACTGAGAATTTTATTTTACACATTGTGGCACATTGTATTTTCCAAAAATAGCAACAATGTTTTTGGTCCTTCATGCTAACCTATAACCTGGCCATTTTTCCATCAAGGGATGGGGACTACTTTCCCTTCCCTTGAACCTGGAAGCTCATGCAATTGCTATCTTTGCTACAATGCATCAGAAATAGTGTTCTAAAATTTCCAAGCCCAAGTTAATAAAGGCAGTAGTTTCTGCTGCTTTTTCCTTGGGCAAGATCACCCTTGGAACACAGTCACATTGTTCTGAGAAAATATGCTACACAGAAAGGCCACGTGTAGGTAATCCAATGGAAACCCACAATTAATTTTCCAACTGATAGGCTAACATTGCTGCCAGACTTGAGTGAATAAGCACTCAACTTATTCAAATCCTAAGCTTTGAGTCATTCTTATTATTTGAAGCTTCCAGTCAAAGCCCTGAGTGACGTGCAGCAGTAAAACAAACAAACAAACAAACAAAAAAAAAAAACCAAAACACGCATACAAAAAACTGTCTAACTTTGCTTTGAGTAAATTCCTGAACCACAAAAACTATGAACATGGACAATTATTTTATGCCACCAACTTACTGTCTAACCTGATACGTAGCAATAGATATCTGGCACACTCATGATCATCTCCTCACAGTAGACTCAGGCTGCCCACGTACCATGTGAGGGATATACACTAAGTTTTATAAACATAAAAAATAAGGCAGATAATTACTTTGAACTGTCAGGATCTCAGAAGTTTTCATGGGAAAAGTGGTACTGGGATGCAATGTCGAAGGACAGGCAAGGCTTTGCTAGTAGTTCACAGTCTGGGACATCCTGGCAATAAAGAATGAAGGTGAAAATATCTGCATGGTTTTTATGACTCTAGGGGTCTCACTTTGAGAAATAAGGGGGCCAATGTTTCTGTTACAGCTCACAGATGTATTGTCTGTATTGCCTAGCTGTTTAATTAAACCTTTACTATTTCTTAGTGAAGATACAAAATTCAGGTCACAGAGTGTACTTCAGATGTTATAGGGATAAGTGGACTTGGAGAACTATGGCAGGGTAAGTGTTTGGGAGTCAGAGGAAGGGGGAAGATGCAAACAGTGACTTTAGAAAAAGAGGCAGCACAGGAGACAAGGCCCGTGAGAGCAGTGGCAGCAGGGGGAAGGCAGGCAGGAAGGGCAGGGACAGTAATAAGTGACCAGCTACAGCAAAGAATATGTTGCTGAGCTGAGAGAACATCTCACTGGAGCATTTCTAGCTTTCCTTCTCTAGGTATGCCCATGAAACACCTAAGCTGCATCCTTGGCAGCTTGCTTTCCTTGGATTCTTCTCAAAGTCTGCTCTTCTGTCAGTAGAATGTTTTGCAGTGCTTGAAGAGCATCCTTCTACTTCAGTTTGACTTTCTTTATTACATCCACATATCATTGCATCAATACAAGCTACTGTTACAGGCTCAGAGACCTATCATACACTGAGAATGCCTAGATTGCTTCATCATGATCTGATGTTTGGGCAAACTTGTGTTTGTATCTCATCATCCCACAAGCACCACATATTCCACATATCTAAACTCAAACTCATTCCTTCTCCTTTCATCCAGCTATAGGATTGTCTGTGTTGGTGACTGCCACTTCCATCCAAAGCCACTCCTAAAATTTAATAATAAGAGCAAGACCATGCTATATTCCCTACTGCCTGTCCAGTACCTGATATCATGCCCATCACTCCATAAACATTCTGAATGAGTAGACTTGACTCTGCCCAATTTTTTTGTTTACTCTCCATGGCATGTGGGATCTTAGCTTCCTGACCAAGGATGGAAATTGGGCCCTTTGCAGTACCTTAACCACCAGACGGCCAGGGAAGTCTCTGCTCGTTTTTAAAATGGCTTTATCTTTTCATTATTGCATTGCAAGGGCTATTTATAGATCCTGGATACAATTCCCTTATTGGATAAATTATTGGAAAATATTTTTCCCACTCTGTTGGCTTTCCTTTTTACTTTGTTGATGGTATCATTTGTAGCAAATTTTTAAAAAAATGCAATCTAATTTATTTACTTTCTCTAGTGGTGCTTGTATTTAGTGGTGTTGAAACTAAGAAATTATTAACAAACCCAATGTCATAAAGATTTATTCCTATGTGTCCTTCTAAGAGTTCTGTAGCTTTTGATCTTACATTTTGGTTTATGATGCATTTTAAATTAATTTTTTGTATGAAAAATAGTGGCATCATTTATTGAAAAGACTATTACTTCCCCTTTGGATTCACTTGCCAGCCTTGTTGAAATCGATTGACTACAAATGTAAGAGTTTATTGGAGAGGGCAATGGCACCCCACTCCAGTACTCTTGCCTGGAAAATCCCATGGACGGAGGAGCCTGGTAGGCTGCAGTCCATGGGGTCACGAAGAGTCAGACATGACTGAGCGACTTCACTTTCACTTTTCACTTTTATGCATTGGAGAAGGAAATGGCAACCCACTCCAGTGTTCTTGCCTGGAGAATCCCAGGGATGGGGTCGCACAGAGTCGGACACGACTGAAGTGACTTAGCAGTAGCAGCAGTAGCAGTAAGAGTTTATTACTAGAATTTAAATTCGAATCCATTGATTTCTGTGCCCATAATTATGCCCTACTCTCTTGTTTACTTTAACATGGTATTACATTTTTAAATTAGTAAAAGAGAGTACTTTAACTTAGTTCAGGAGCATTTTGACTCATTTGCAGTCCTTGCATTTCCATATGAATTTTAGAACCAACTTGCCCTGCCCAACATTCCTGCAAAAATGCAGCTGGGATCTTAATAGAGATTGTGTTGAATCAATTTTGAATAAGTGCCATCTTTAAAATATTTCTTTTTATCCACAAATTTGAACTTCTTTTCTATTTATTTCAATCTTTAATTTTTTCAATAATTTTCATCATTTTCAACGTAAAAATTTTGTTCACTACTTTTCTTAGATTTGTTTCTAAGTATTTTTTGATAATATTATGAATGGAACTATTTCTTCAAATTCTTCTTTTGCTTGTTCATTGGCAGTATATTAAAACATGATTTTTTACATCCTGATTTTGTATCTTGCAACATTTCTGAGCTTGTTTATAAATTCCAAAAGTAGAATGAATGTTTGTGTATGTAAGTATTCCCTAAGATTTTCCATGTATGATATCATATAATCTATAAACAGAGGCAATTTTATTTATTCCATTCTAAATTTGATGTATTTGTTATTTTTTTCTCACCTTAACTAGGCCTCGAGTACAATGCTGAATAGAAAAGGTGAGAGGGAACACTGTCGCCTCTTCATTATTCATAGATCCAGGCTTTTAGAGGATGCTTTATTTCAAATTGAGGAAAATCCTTTATATTCCTAGTTTGTTGAGGTTTTCTGTTGCTGTTAGATTTCAAAAGATGTTACATTTTGTCAGTTTTTTAATCTGTCTATGGAGGTGAACATATGAATCATGTCCTTTTTTCCATTAACATTGTTTATTACAATAAGTAATGATCAGATATTATACCAATCTTACTTTTCTAGATAAATACCACTTGGTTTTTGATGTATAATACCTTTTATATATTTCTGGATTCATTTTGGTACCATTCTCTTGAGGATGTTGACATCTATATCCATAAAATATGCTGCTCTGTAGTTTCCTTATTTTGTAATGTCTTTGTCTTGTGCTTATGTCAGAGTGGCACTTGTCTCATTTCCTCCATACTCTTTTGTGCTATTATTGTCATACAAATTATACCTTTATAGAGCCTAAATAAATCAATGAATCATTTTAAGAATTACTAATACTGTTGTCTTTTATGCCAGAAAGAAGTTACAAAAATACTCTTATAATGTCTTGTCATTACTGGTACCCTTAATTCCTTTGTGTACACTTGAGTTACTGTCCAGTGTCTTTTCATATCAGCCTAAATTATTTTTTTGTGTTTATTTTTAAGGCAAGCAAGCTGCTGACACATTCTGTTTTCTGTTTTTGTATGTCTGAAAATGTCTAAATTTTTCCTCCATTTCAGAAAGATAGATTTTTTTGGATAAGGAATTACTGATTGACAGCTTATTTTTTTCTATTTGAATATGCCATTCCATTTCTTTGTAGGCTCTTTTTTTTTTTATGAAAAAGACAGAGTTAATCTTATGAGGACAACTTGCATATGAGCTTTTTACTTTTTCAAGATTCTCTTGACAGTTTGACTATGATGTGTTATGGTATGAATGTCCTTGAGTTTCTCCAACTTTCAGTTTATTTAACTTGGACATGCAGATTGACATTTACCATCATTAGGAAGATTCTGGAAATTTTTTATAAGATTCTTTCCATATATCCCACCCTTCCTGGAATTATTATGCATGTATTACTTCCTGATGGATCACATGTCTCTGCAACTCTGTTCATTTTTCATCATTCTTTTTCTTTTGGCTCCTCAGATTGTATAGTCTCATTTGACCCCTTTTCTCTTTTAAAAAAATAAACATTTTTTTAATTTTTATTTTTTGATTAACTTGCTTATTTTAATTGGAGGATAATTGCTTTATGATATTGTTATGGTCTTTGCTATACATCAACATGAATTGTCTACAGGTATACATGTGTTCCCCCCATCTGAACCCCCTCCCACCTCCATCCTTACGCTATCCCTCTGGGTTTTCCCAGAGCACCAGCTTTGGGTGCCCTGTTTCATGCATTGAACTTGTACTGGTTACCTATTTTACATATGATAATATACGTGTTTCAATGCTATTCTCTGGTATCATTCCACCCTCAGCTTTTCTCACTGAGTCCAAAAGTCTGTTGTTTATATCGGTGTCTCCTTTTCTGTCTTAAATGTCAGTACCATCTTTCTAAATTCCATATATATGTGTTAATACACAGTATTTGTCTTTCTCTTTCTGACTTACTTCACTCTGTATAATAGACTTCAAGTTCATTCACCTCATTAGAACTGACTCAAATGTGTTCCTTTTTATAGCTGAGTAATATTCCTTTAGGACTAGAACAAATAATTTCACAATTTGTATGGAAGCACAAAAGACCCTGAATAGCCAACAATCTTGAGTGAAAATGGAACTGGAGGAATCAACCTTCATGACTAGACTATACTACAAAGCTACAGTCATCAAGACTGTATGGTACTGGCAGAAAGACAGAAATATAGATCAATGGAACAAAATAGAAAGTCCAGAGAAAACCCCACACACTTATGGATGCCTTATCTTTGACAAGGGAGGCAAAAATATACAATGGAGAAAAGACAGTCTCTTCAACCAGTGGTGCTGAGAAAAGTGGTCAACTATGTGTCAAAGAATGAAACGAACACTTTCTAATGCCAAACACAAAAATAAACTCAAAATGGATTAAAGACCTAAATGTGAGGCCAGAAACTATAAAACTCTTAGAGGAAAACATAGGCAGAACACTCTCTGACATAAATCACAGCAAGAATCTCTATGATCCACCTCCTAGAGTAATGGAAATAAAAACAAAAATAAACAATGAGACCTAATTAAACTTAAAAGCTTTTGCACAATGAAGTAAACTATAAGCAAGGTGAAAAGACAGCCCTCAGAATGGGAGAAATTAATAGCAAATGAAACAACTGATAAAGAATTAATCTCCAAAATATACTAGCAGATCATGCAGCTCAATACCAGAAAAATGAACAACCCAAATAAAAAAATGGGCAAAAGACTGAAGCAGACATTTCTCCAAAGAAGACATACAAATGACTAATAAACACATACAAAGATGCTCAATATTAGAGCATCATTCAGTTCAGTTCAGTTCAGTCTCTCAGTCGTGTCCGACTCTTTGCGACCCCATGAATCGCAGCATGCCAGGCCTCCCTGTCCATCACCAACTCCCGGAGTTTACTCAAATTCATGTCCATCGAGTCGGTGATGCCATCCAGCCATCTCATTCTCTGGCGTCCCCTTCTCCTCCTGCCCCCAATCCCTCCCAGCATCAGGGTCTTTTCCAATGAGTCAACTCTTCACATGAGGTGGTCAAAGTTAGAGAAATGCAAATCAAAACTCATTATTATTAGAGAAATGCAAATCAAAATTGCAATGAGGTGTCATCTCACATCAGTCATAATGACCATCATCAAAAAGTCTGCAAACAATAAATGCTGGAGAGAGTGTGGATAAAAGGGAAACTTCTTACACTGTTGGTGGGAATGCAAACTGGGGAAGCCAGTATAGAGAATAGTATGGAGATTCCATTAAAAACTGGGAGTAGAACTGCCATATGACCCAGCAATCCCATTACTGGGCGTATACCCTGAGGAAACCAGAATTGAAAAAAGACACATGTACCTATTTTCAAATTTACTGATTCTTTCTTTTACATCTGTTATTGAGCCCCTCTAGTAATTATTTTATTTCAGTTATACTCTTTAATTCCAGAATTCCTCTCTGGTACTTATAAAAACTAATAGTTATCTCTTCATTAAGTGTCCATTTTCTGAGTCATTTTGTCATATTTTCTTTCTTTCCTTTACACATGGTTTCCTTCAGTTCTTTGAACACAATTTTAATAGCTGATTTAGATTTACTTTTTAAGAGAGCTCAACATCTATGCTTTCTCAAGGAAAACATCTATTGACTGCTTTTATTTTTTCTGTTAATGAACGATATTTCTTGTTTCTTTGTATGTCTTATATATTTCTGTTGAAATGGATATTTAAGATACATAATGTGGCAACTCTGAAAATCAGAACTTCCCTCCCCCAGTGGTTTGTTGTTGCTGTTGTTTTTATTGTTTTGTTTCTGTCACTACTGTTTGTTTCTTAAGTGAATTTCCTGAGTGAATAGTCTGACTTCCTGGTAGCCAGCAGTCTCTGTTCAGTCAGCATAGTGATCAGATGCTGCTGCTGCAGAGATTTCCTTAAATTACCTGAATAATGAGCTCCTTCCACCCTTTGCTGAGGTGACCTGTGTGACTTTTGGGGTACAAATCCAACACTAAGATAATTTATAACTCTGTCTTAACCTTCACTTACTACTGTGTAAGCCCTCAAGTTTAGCCATACGTGAGAGAGTAAGGCCTCCTCAGGTCTTACTGGAGGATGTTCACTGGGCCCTTCAAATCCACTCAGCTTCCTGAGGCATCTTGTCCCTTAGATCTTCCTTTTGAGGTTTAATGTGTACTCTTTTGTTCTGGGTCTCATTTGTCTCAAGCAGCTGTGACGTTCAACAATTGTCAGTAGTGTTTTGATAAATGCCTTGTGAGAGGAGTTTTTCCACAGAGCTGTGAGATTGAGACAGACCAAGTAGTGACAATGCTCTGTGAATGGGAGTTTTTGAGACACTCCAAATCCTATTTTACTCTTTCCTAATAGTTCAAGATGGCTGGTTTTTGCAGCTACTGTAGTTGTGAGGCTCCTGAATTGGGGGCTGATATTGAGCTGGAGAGGAGGGGTCTATGTCAAGTTATAACCCATAGCCCCACTGTTCTTACTGAGGTTCAGCAGTTTTCCTGGAATATATTCTCTTCAGATTGTTGCAAGCATTGGTTTATTTCCAGAGTTCATTAAATGTTTCTTCAGACAATTTTTGATAGTGTTCTTGTTGCTTTTATGAAAAAAAAAGGTAGGTGAGCCTACAGCTCACCACCCCAGAATCTCTACTTCTCTTAGTCTGCCTTCTCCTCACAGCAACAGTGCTATACAAATGTCAGTATCATATTGTTGTTCATGTGTACGTGATAAATTGCTTCAGTTGTGTCTGACTCTTTGTGATCCTATGTTCTGTAGCCCTCTAGGCTTCTCTGTCCATGGGATTCTCCGGGCAAGAATACTGGAGTGGGTTGCCATGCCCTCCTTCAGGGGATCTTCCTGACCTACGAATCAAACCAGGGTCTCTTATGTCTCCTGCGCTGGCAGGCAGGTTCTTCACACTAGTGCCTCCTGGGAAGCACATCTGGTTAATCATGAGTAATCTAGCTTTCCATGGCCTGTGTTTCTTCCTTAAAGCAAATGCATTGCCCCTCACAGACTAGGAGAAGCCTATTCTGTCCTTCATTCATGAGTCACAGAAATCCCTTCAGATCCCTAATTTACTTCTGTCCCTTTGAGGCTCTATCAAGCCAGTGATTGTCAATCACGGAGGGGCCTCAGGAACAGCAGCACTAACTCTTCCACTAATTCTGTTCATGCTTTCAGGCGGGTTCTATTGTTTCGGCTGGCTTTTCTCTCACTCTTTTTTTTTTTTTTTTTCTTTACCAATTGCTGAAAATGATGAAGTCAGCAATCTAACATAGCCATGCCTGCAGCTAAAGCCATAGAAATATTACCCACATCTCATCTAGTAAACACATATTTCATTTCCCTTGTAACCTTTAACTCCCAAGGAAAAAAGTCTCAGTGATACTATATTGCATATTCAGCAGAGTTCTGAGCCGTTCCTAGAATCTGCCGGCTTCAGAATAATGAAAATCATGGAACTGATTCGGTTTGTTTGTGGTTTTCTCCAGTGAAGCAGTTGGTCTGCATTTTTTTAAGTGGCAAGACAGGAGATTCTTATATTTGTGGGCTTCAGATTTGTGATTTTAACTCTTAGTGAGAAGACATGATGTTCCCTGACAAGTGGGATTTTTTGGAGGCACAGATTAGAAGCAACTGGGCATGAGTTGGTGTCGTAAAGTGACATATCTCGTGTCCCTACAGCTCAGCTTGTCTTTGCCACCCTCTCCTCATTGTCAAGTGTGTCTGTACTCTGCTAATAGGAAGCTCTGTTGCACTGGGGAGGGAGACTGATATCATCTTCAACCATATCTGAAATGAGGGGGCTTTTGGGGACTTTGGCACCTTCTCCTCCCAGCCTTCATGAGTTCTCTTAGGGTAATCTGAGAACCTCCCCTTATTCTGCTGCATCACTAAGCACATGGCCTTAGCTTTTTTTTTAAATCACACTTGATCACAGGAGTTTACTATTGAAAACCAGCTTCATCTCTCACTCTGAGCTGTGGATCCAAGTTGAGCCTTAAGTCCATCTATAGGCTTTCAGGCTACATTGGAACAGAGTCTGAATGGACAGCTTATCCCGCCTCCAGTAGTCACCTACAAATCAGGCAAGCCGAGCTCTGTGAAACCACTACTACACTTGGGTAGATCAGTGCCAGGTCCAGAACTCCATGTGGCCACAGAGACTCCATTCCATATTACAACTGAGCCCATGGTTAGAATCTTCAGGCTGATTAAAACTCCAACTCTTTGAGGAAACTTCCAGTCAGGGATATCAGACATTTCAGTTGGAAACCTTAGTCTCCTCTCTTCCTTTCTCTGTCTCTCCCTCTCTGCTTACCTTCCTTCTTTTTCTCTGTGCAGGTCACTCTGCTGAATAATTGAAACAAGGATTTTCTGGAGCTCAGTGGTAAAGAATCTGAATTCCAAGCAGGAAGCACTGGTTCAATCCCTAGGTCAGAAAGATCCCCTGGAGAAGGAAAGAACACTCTAGTATTCTTGCCTGGGAAATCCCATGGACTGAAGATACTGGTAGGCTACAGTTCATGCAAAGAGTTTGACATTACTTAGTCAGTCATTACTTAAACAGCAGCAGAAAGATGAATAGCTGGGGGATTAATATTAAGAAGCCCCCAGTCTTATGAAAGAGACAGAATGACAGACAGAATGACAATGACATACACAAGGGGATGAGCACTATGAGGGTGACCTGGGTGAAGCAGCACACGGAGGGAAACCATACCTCACCATCACAGCAGAGCGTGCCTAGTCTTGGGCAGGGCAAATCCTTGAGGTGGGTCTGCAAAAGGAATAGAGCCCATCACACAGGCAAGAGGATATGGAAGAATTAAGGCAGAGAAGACATTACAATCCCACAGAAAAGTGAGAACATGTGCTCAGGGAAAAAGCAAGGCAACAGAGAGACCCAGGGTGGGATTTGTGGCCAAGATAAAGCCTGAGAGGTCAGGACAGCCACAGGCTGAATACACAGGTTTATGGGAAGAGTTGTCCAGATTGATGCTGAAATGAAGGAGTTCCAACAAGAAGTGTGGCAGCACAGCACTGTGGTGGATGCTGGGGGCATTGATTAGGCCGGCAGGTGCGTGGGTCTCTCAGCTTGTTTGTCTTGCTTAAATAGTCCCCTCATTGGACTGGGAGCCAGTCTATGGGTCTTGTGTGAGAGGGTAGCTTGGTCCCCTAAGAAGCTTTGCTTCTGTCTGTGGGTGTGGAGCAGACAGGTCAACTACCCAGGGAAAGAGGGATTCATCAATTCAGTGTAGCTCCCTCCTGACTACAGTGGCGTCCTATTTCCGCTTCTCATCTTACCTGGGGAGTGAACATTCCTTGGGCTCTGCTGCAGCCTTCCACAGTCTACAGCTTCTACATGAGGGCTTGTCTCCAGGCAGATTGATTGCTTTCTTTAGAAAACAGTACTTGGGTTTTGCATGTGAACACTACTGATCTGAGTGCAGAGAAGGAGAAGGGTCCTACCTTCTGATCAAGTAAATACCTATATTAGAAAGAAGAGCTTAAACATACAGCTTAAACATGCTGATGAGCAAATTAAACCAGCCATCTCTGTGACTTTAACAAAACAATGGCCTATTTCTCACTCACTTAAATTCTGAAGCTGGAGTAGCCAATATTCCAGGGAAGCTGTCCTCCACGCTGTTACATCGTGATCATCTTTGTGGCTCAGCCATGTCTACACATGCCCCCCCTCATTGTGGAGGTGGAGGGAGCTCATGGAGGGAGGACCCAAACATGCACATGGCTGCGCGCACACACACACACACACACACACACACACACACACACACACACACACACACACACACACACACACACACTCTATCTGCTTGGCTTCTGCCCACAAGGGACACATAGATACTGAAATTCTTTTTCCCACCACACTGGAGAGAAGTAGTCACATGGCCCTGCTTACCAGCACCATTAAGAGGACTAGTCCCCAGGTACACAGGAAAGAAGTGATCAAACACAGATTAGCACACAACCTCATGGTTACCAAGCCTTTCCCAGATCCTTGGGCAGCAATATTAAAGAAATGATTATTGCTTCCCCTGGACTCTTATGCAAGTAAAGCTTTTTTATTAAAAGAGATAGCTTGTGCACAAGGGAGAAGGCACAAAAAAAAAAAAAAGAAAAAGAAAATGCCAGCTCTCCAATTAGAAGAGGTGAGTTGCTTTTAAAACAAAAGGGAGGATTTGGCTCATGATCACTGAGAATTTCCAGAAATTGTCAAACTTCTTTGATCAGTAACAGGTGACCCTGGGGTGGCTATGGAGAACAGGGAGTCCTTCTGTGAAGGATTATAGGGCCCACATGGGGGCTCATTGCTAAAATGGCTCATTATGTTGACCTCACAAACAAAGAATAAAGTCACAGTGACCCTTGAGACTGACCAAATTGCCCAAACGACATCCTGTTTTCCCACTGGCACTTACCTTCTCAAGGCTAGGAGACCACTGGATTCCAGACCTCTGGCTATGTGACTGCAGGACTCAGCTACAGGTTAAAAAATAACCATCCTATCAGAGAATTTTTCTTTGGCAAGGTATACTACCCTGTCAGAAAGGGATTACACTGGTTCTCCTTAAGGGTCAGTCACCCTCTCATTTTCCCTCTAATAAATTTCCTTCCCCTGCCTGATTGCCCAACTTGCTCTCTTTTGCTCTGCACTCACCTTACAAGGGGAAAGAAATGCATGAGAATTTTCTTCAAGAAAGCATAGGGATAGCAAAGGTTAAAGTTTACACTTGAGTTTCTCGTCTTGTGGCAACTAGGTACACTCCTTAGTGTAACAGACATAAGTTAATCTTTTAAGCCTGGATTTTTGTCTCAGGATTCAGGCTCCAGGGTCTTGTTTTTTAGCCTGCCAAGCCTGTTTGATGAAGGCCGATCCACGATCCTTTTTCAAAATGGCTCTGCTTTTGTCTTCCTGTCTTTTTTCTCCCCACCACTGGCCAGGCCTGGTTCCCAGTACCTCCACTGACTCAGCTCAGAATACCTATAGGATTCAGCATTACTTCTGCAAGATTTTTCTCCTAGGCATGCTTTAGGCTAAATAAGTGTTCTTCTCCTCGTTTCTTCCTTAATATGACCCTTTCTGTTGAGTATTTTCCAGGACTCTGAAAATAATTTGATTTGCTAAGGATTTCCCCTTACTTTTTGAGTGGTGTTATGATCCAAGTAAATTTGGCTGAGGGGCTTTTCTTTTTTTTTTTAATCCATTTTCTTAATTTTCAAGTGATGTTGGAGAGTGTCAAGGAAGAGAAATTTCCTCTGCTCTTCAAGGTTCTTCTGGCTAGTCTGAGAATTAAATTGGCACGATGCAGATTAGTAGGAGAAAATCAAACACAGTTTAATGTATACATGAGAGACTCAGAAGGACTGAGCAACTCACCAAAATGGCTGAAAACTTTACCTTAAATATCACCTTCAGGTAAAGGAAAAAGAGAGTGTTGAGGGTATTGGTTTGGGACTCCAAAGAAGAGAAAGACAGTTGACAAGGAGTTAGAAATGCAAATGCTTGGTAAACAAATGTGCTAGGCTATCAGAGACAATGGGACACAGAGAAATTTTAACAAACAGACTTTGCTAGACTCCTTTCTGTTTATAAATCTAGTTCATGCTATAGTTATCTATGATAATAGCTCCCTTCCTGGAACAGGTCGTCTATCTACAGTAATTTAGGCAGTTAGGGGAAAGGTCAAAATTTCTTCCTGAGTCTTTTGGGCCTTTATTGTTTTCAACTCAAACTAATCCACAGGCCAAAGAGACATCTTAGAGTGATAGGTTTTGCTCCACTGCAACAGAAAAGGGAAAGAGTTTACTATTTTTAAACATGTTTTCATTTTGAGGATTTCTTGGTGCCTTTGTACTACCAAATTCTGTAAGGTCCTGAGTGCATGGAGCATATCTGTTTGGTTTAACATTTAACACAGAGCCTGGCACACAATAGGCATCTGCTGTTTATCAACTGGATGATCACAGTGTGAGTTCAGGGCATTATACAAGTATTCCTGACAGAGGCCCAGGGGCCATGCATGACAGCTCTGTGTGAAACTGACACCTCACTGTGTGTGTGTGTGTGTGTGTGTGTGTGTGTGTGTGTGAAAGTCACTCAGTCATGCCCAACCCTTTGCAACCCCATGGACTGTAGTCTTCCAGTCTCCTCAGTCCATTGAATTCCCTAGGCAAGAATACTGGGTTTCCATTTCCTTCTCCAGGGGATTTCTCTGACCCAGGGACTGAACCCAGGTCTCCCGTGCTGCAGGCAGATTGTTTACAGTACTCCATAACTAAAACTGTGAACTCTTTCAACTCAAATTGAGAGCTATACACATCTAAATATGTAGCCATGTGAACCAAACCTTGGATAGCTAATTTATCAATATTTTAATTTGGAAAGGAGTTGCTGCGCAGCATATGGAACAATGCTCTGATTTGACCTCTGCCACACACTGGTTACATGACCTTAAGCAACTCAACTAATCTCTTTCTGCTCTGTTTTTCCATCTGTGTAGTGAGAGTATTAACACCTTCCCTGTCTGTCCCACAAGGGTGGTCCGATGACCAAAAGCAGCTCATAATCGGGCAACTTTCTTTACATGCTAGAGTCTCTGACAATATCAAAAACATTTCAGTGGACCTAGCTCTCTGCAAATACTGAGAGCCTGTTCTTACTGGTCAGTTTTGAGGGGAGTATTTTGTTACCTGTTCAATCTGCTGTCTGTCTAAACACACTCCCTGAGTTGGAAAAGAACCAGTGGTGTTTCCACAACATTAGACTGACCTAGAATTAGCTCAGTTTCGTTTAAGCTGTTGAATGAAGGTTTTAATGAAATCAATTCTTACATTCTTAATGTCCACTATGGGCACTTAAAGAGTGCATTGGAGAAGGAAATGGCAACCCACTTCAGTAGTCTTGCCTGGAGAATCCCAGGGACAGAGGAGTTTAGTGGGCTGCCATCTATGGGGTTGCACAGAGCTGGACAAAACTGAAGCGACTTAGCAGTAGCAGTATTATTCTGAGCAGACCCATTTGGAATGAAGAATAAAATTGACACATTTTAAAATCATGGGGAATAACCAACACTGAGAGACACTGAAAGAAATTCAAAGTAAAACCAGGCAAAGTATTCTGGATGGACTGGGAAGGAAAGAGAATTCTAATGTTCTGCAAAGGACTATAGTCCCAGGGCCAGGGTGAGGGTATGTCCTTGAAGAAAGTCAGGACTGGCAGTTTCCAGGCCACAGTAGCCTCCCCTGTTTTATATGTGAACCAGATCACATTTTTTATTTAAAAATTTTAATTTAATTTTTTTCTTCTTTTCCATTATGGTTTATCACAGGATATTGAATGTAGCTCCTTATGCTATAGGGTAGGATCTTATTTTTTATCCATTCTACATAAAATAATTTGCATCTGCTAACCCCAAACTCCCAATCTACCCCTCCCTTACTCCCCTGACAACCATAAATCCATTCTCTATGTCTGTGAGTCTGTTTCTATTTTGTAGATAAGTTCATTTGTGTCATATTTTAGAATTCTAGATTGCACATGAAAGTGATATCATATGGTATTTGTGTTTCTCTTTCTGACTTAGTATGATAATCTTTAGGTTCGTTTATGCTGCTGCGAAAGGCAATATTTCATTCTTTTTATCGTTCAGTAATATTCCATGGTGAATAAATATATTTATATATATCACCATGGCATCCATATACACGCACACACACACACAGAGCTGGAATGGTTTTGGGAGTGACAATGGGAGGATGAGCCCATGTGCCTGTAAAGATGGTGTCCATTTTCTATCACATTCACTGCATGGATTTCCACCTCTTATTCAGGCTCAGAGTGCATACAGCACCTCCTACTAACCCACATAAAGGCTCTCAGATATGCCTGCTGCTTCATTGTTAGCTCAGCAAGGAGAACTTACCCTCACTGGTTGGTGCACTGAGCACTTTCTCATCCTTTAAGGCTTAGATATCCTGTTCCCTGTACATGCTCCTGACTATCCTTGGCAGAGGGCTGCTATGCCATTGTTGTCACTTCACAAATGAACAGATTGGGTCTTCAAGAAATTAGGTAACTTTGTAATGTCTCAAAATTTGTTTCCACTGAGCAGGGATTCACCCTGTACAGGTTTTAATGGGCTCTAAAATTTGTAATCTTACCTATAGACCTAGACCCCCCCCTCCAATAGAGGGGCAAAACTTGCCACTCCAAAATATCTCTTTTGTGTGGATTATCAAAACTAAAAATAATCAAGGCCCAAAAGATTCTGGAAAAAACAAATTTTGATCTTTTGCCTCACTGCCTAAAAAATTTAGAGAGAGGGTCTATTTCGGGAATAGGGATATTACCAAAGATATCTGCAAAGACTATGGGCCAAGGGTAGTGGGGAAAATTTAGCAGAGCCTACAAATCAGAGGTTTCTCTGTGTCTCACTGTCTCTGATGATCCAGCAAGTATTTGTTTGCTGGACATTTACTTTTCCATCTTTATGTCAGTTGCCTTCCTCCCCTTGGAAATCCCAAACCAGTACCCCCAACAACTTCTTTTTCCTTTACCTGAAAATGGTATTTCTTCACCTGAAGGTGAAGGTTTCAGTCACTTTTGTGAGTTACTCAGTTTTACTGGGTCTATCCCATGTGTACCTGTTACTAAACTTTTGTAGGATTTTCTCTTATTATAATCTGTCTTATATCAATTTAATTCTTAGACCAGCCAGAAGAACCTGGAAATGTAGAGAAAAATTTCTTCCTCCTGAAAATATGATTAATAAAGTGCTGGATCAGGATTCAAGTGAATCCACACACTTAATTACTAATATACTTTGATGTTGTAATTTATAAATGTAAGAGAAAGTCAGAGGCACAAAATTATGTTACTGGTACTAAAGTCCATGTTACTGTGAATGAAAAATATGGCCTCCTATATCAGTAAACATAGGATATTGCAGCCTTCAAGCCATCACATTACATCCACCCCAACTGTGAGCATTGAGGGAACTCAGGATAGTTGCCATACCACCCTCAGCAATCTAGCAGTCAATGTTGCAGCCACCCACCAACAGTGAACCCTGGAGAGACTCAGGATGTGAAAACACAGGACAGTGGGCCCAGATAGCTGAGGTGCATATCAAAGAAATGACTTATGTTATCTCAGACTCTTGCATCTTCCCATACATAGAAAAGCACTAAATGACTTAACTTGAGATATCTGTTTTTCTCTAACAGTAATCTTTTGATGTTCCAACTACCTGATCTTTGATCCAAAAATTCCTATATATCCTGCCCCTCAACCCTTGCCTCTTGGGAACTGTCTCTCAGAGTTATCCGAGATGCTATGTCTTGGGCTTCAGTCCTCAGTTCTGGCCACTGAATAAAGCCAACTCTCATCTTCTAGGTTGTGCATTATTTTCAGTTGACACTTTTGGTCACCATTTAGGAAGGAATTCAGAGAATACTTCTGTCCTTTGTCTGAACTCTATGAAGAACTAGAGCCTTGGAACTAGTAGAGGTCCCTTGTATCCATCCATCTTCTCAGAGAGTCCAGATGAATTTGGGTGAGTCTCTCCTAGTTCTCAGATTTCCCAATTTTTGGTTGATGATTCTGAGTTTATTTGACAGCATTTAACAGGTAACTGACTCCCCAGTTGAAAAATGTTAATGTGTGCTCCCTAATTTAAAGATATTATGGGAGCACAGTTGAAACATACTGGGGATCAGTTCAGATACTGAACAGGTTCTCAGTGAAATGTACTGGAAAGTTTTTATTCAGTTAAAAGACTGAGTAAGATTAGACCAGGTAAATGGGTGGGGGAAGGGGGGGGGACTGATCTGTCACTTTTCCTTCAATTGTCTACACTAGCGATTTTATTTTGACAAACTGGCCTCTGAAAGTTTTCTTTTCAAAACAAAAGAAAGAGAAACAGCAGATCTCCAACCTCTAACTAACAGTCTGGTTTATGTACATACAGAACTTACAAGTACTTAATTGGAAATTAAAGAAAATCTTGTCGTGAAAATGAGAGGGCTCTTCTATTGTGTGTGCACTGAAGTTAAAAATGCAGCTTAATGTGGACATCTTATGAAAATTCTGATCTTAAATGAAAGTCCAGTAGTGAAAATTTGCATTTCTCTTCCTGTGTCTTTAAAACATAAATGTCCTTCCTGATCTTGTTAAGATATTGTGTGTGTGTGTGTGTGTGTGTGTGTGTGTGTGTGTTGAAATTGTGATCTCTATCATATTTCTTTGGACAGTAAACTTTCTGGATCTTATTTAAGTGGCATGCTACCCATACTCTTACCGGGAAGTCTGTTGCATCTTATTGATTTGAATCACTATTTTCATTTAATTTTTATTTCATAATGGAGCATAGCTGATAAATAATGTTGTGTGAGCTTTGTTGTGATTCAGTCACTAATTCATGTCCAACTCTTTGTGACCCATGGACTGTAAGACACCAGGCTCTCCTGTCCTTCACTATGCCTGGAACTTGCTCAGATTCATGTCCATTGAGTCAGCGATGCTATCTAACCATCTCAACCTCTGCCACTTCCTTCTTCTTTTGCCTTTAATTTTTCCCAGCATCAGGTTCTTTTCCAGTGAATTGGCTCTTTGAATCAGGTAGCCGAAATATCGGAGCTTTGCTTCAGCATCAGTCCTTCCAATGAATATTCAGGACTGATTTCATTTAGGATTGACTGGTTTGATCTCCTTGCAGTTCAAAGGACTCTTAAGAGTCTCTGCCAACACCACAGTTCAAAATCATCAGTTCTTTGGTGTTCAGCCTTCTTTATGGTCTAACTCTCACATCTGTACGACTTCTGGGAAAACCACAGTTTTGATTAGATGGACCTTTGTTGGCAAAGTGATGTCTCTGCTTTTTAATATGCTATCCAGTTTTGTCATAGCTTTCTTTCCAAGGTGCAGATGCCTTTTGATTTCATAGCTACAGTCACCGTAGGCAGTGATTTTGGAGGCCAAGAAAATAAAATCTGTCACTGTTTCCACTTTTCCCCCGTCCATTTGCCATGAAATGATGGGGCCAGATGCCATAATCTTAGTTTTTCTTTCTTTCTTTTTTTGTTGTTGTTTTGTTTTTAATTCTTAAATTGAAGGATAATTGCTTTACAGAGTTTTGTGGTTTTCTGTCGTATACCAACAAGAGTCAGCCATAGGCACATCCATGTCCCCTCCCTCCCAAACCTCTCTCCCATCTCCCTCCCCATCCCACCCTTCAGCCCATCTCAGAGCCCCTGCTTGAGTTTCCTGAGTCACACAGCGGTTTCAAGCCAGCTTTTCAACTCTCATCTTCAGTCACTCGGTCATAGCAACCCCATGGACTATAGCCTGCCAGGATCCTCTGCCCATGGAGTTTCCCAGATAAGAATACTGGAGTGGGTTTCCATTTCCTCCTCCAGGGAATCTTCCCAACCCAGTGATCAAATCTGTGTATTTTATCCTGCAGTCAGATTCCTTCACGTTGAGCCGTTGGGGAAGCTCAGTGTGAGTTTTAGGTGTAGAGCAAAGTGATTCAGTCATGCATATACATGTATCTATTCTTTTTCAAGTTCCTTACCCATTTAGGTTATTACAGGACACTTAGTAGCATTCCCTGTGCAACATAGTATGTCCTTGCTTGTTGTCATTTTCAAGCACAGCAGTGTGTACTTGTCAATACCAAATGCCCCATCTATCCTGTTGCCCCCACTCTAAACCCTGATAGACATGTTTGTTCTTCAAGCCTGTGAGTCTGTTTCTGTTTTGTAAATATGTTCATTTGTGTTATTTTTATTAGATTATGCATATAATTTATATGATATGGTATTTGTCTTTCTCTATCTCAGTATGATAATGTATAAGTCCATCCGTGTTTCTGTAAATGGCATTATTTCATTCTTTTTAATGGCGGAAGTGTATTCCATTGTATATGTACCACATCTTTATCCATTCATCTACTGATGGACATTTAGGTTGCTTCTATGTCTTGGCTTTTGGAAACAGTGCTGTAACGAACATTTGGGTGTGTGCATCCTTTTGAAACAAGGTTTTCTCCAAATATATGCCCAGGACAGGCATTGCTGAATAACACAGTAGCTCTTGGAGAAGGAGATGGCAACCCACTCCAGTATTCTTGCCTGGGAAATCCTATAGACAGAGGAGTCTGGCAAACTACAGTCCATGAGGTTACAGAATCCAATGTGATTTAGTAACTAAATGAAGGTTGCTCTATATTTAGTTTCTTAAGGGATATCCAAACTGCTTTCTATAGTGGCTGTACCAATTTACATTTAAACCAGCAGTGTAGATTTTGTTTTCTCCACACACTCTTCAGCATTCATTGTTTGTAGATTTTTTTGATGATGACCATTCTGGTGTGAGGTGATAGCTCATTGTAGTTTTGATTTGCATTTCTCTAATAATTAGTGATGTTGAGAATCTTTTCATGAGCTTCCTGGCCATCTGTATGTCTTCTTTGGAGAAATGCCTTTTTAGGTCTGTCTCTTATTTGATTGGATTGTTTGTTTGTTTGCTTGTTTTTGATAATGAGACACATGAGCTTCTTGTAAATTTTAGAGACAAATCCTTTGTCAATTGTATCATTTGCAAATATTTTCTCCCATTCTATAGGTTCTCTTTTCATTTTGTTAATGATTTCCTTTGCTGTGTGAAAGTTTTTGCATTTAATTATGTTTCATTTAATTTTTTTTTGTTTTTATTTCCATTGCTCTAGGAGACAACCAAGAAAATATATTTCTGCTGTTTATATAAAAAAAATGTTCTGTTCACATTTTCCTCTAAGAGTTTTATAGTATCTGATCCTACATTTAGGTCTTTAATCAATTTTGGGTTTATTTTTGTGTATGATGTTCAATACTGTTCTAATTTTGTTTTCTTTTACATGCAGCTGTCCAGTTTTCACAGTTCATTTATTGAAGAGACAGTTTTTCCTACATTGTATAGTCTTGCTTACTTTGTTGTAGATTAACTGACCATAGGTGGGTAGATTTATTTCTGGACTTTCTATCCTCTTCCATTCATCTGTATTTCTGTTTTTGTGCCAGTATCATACTGTTTTGATGATGTTAGCTTTGAACTGTAGTCTGAAGTCAGGGAGCCTGATTCTCCAGCTTTAGTTTTCTTGCTCAAGATTGCTTTGGCTATTCTGTGTCTTTTGTGTCTCCATACAAATTTTAAGATATTTTTCTCTAGTTCAGTGAAAAATGCAGTTGATGGTTTAATGGAGATTGCATTGAATTTGTAGACTGTCTTGGGTAGTATAATCATTGTCACAATACTGATTCATCCAATCCGAGAACATATCTTTAAATCAGTTTGTGTCATCTTCCATTTCTTTCACTAGCATCTCCTAGTTTTTGGAGTAGAAGCCTTTTTTCTCGTAAAGCAGATTTATTCATAGGTATTTTATTCTTTTTGAAGTGATGCTAAATGAGATTGTTTCTTTTATTTCTCTTTCTAATCTTGCATTGTTAGTTATAGGAATGCAAAAGATTTCTGTATTAATTTTATATCCTATGGCTTTATTAAATTTATTGATTAGCTCTACTAGTTTTTCTGGTGGCATCTCTAGGACATTCTATGTATAGTGTCATGCCTTCTACAAACAGTGACAGTTTCGCTTCTTTTCCAATTTGGATTTCTGTTATTTCTTTTCCATCTCTGATTGCTGTGGGTAGGACTTTCAAAACTGTGTTGAATAAAAGTCTTATGAGTAGACATCCTTGTTGCTGATCTTAGAGGAAATGCTTTATACTTCTAACCATTGAATATGTTGTTAGCTGTAGGTTTGACATACATGACATTTTTTTATGTTGAGATATGTTTCTTCAGTACCCACTTTCTGGAGCATTTTTGTCATAAATGGGTGCTGAATTTTGTCAAAAGCTTTTTTGGATTGCTAGTATTTTGTTGAGGATTTTCACATCTATATTTATCAGTGTTATTGATAGTGATTTTCTTGCTCTGTGGTATCTTTAGTTATGGTATCAGAGTGATGGCCTCATAGAATGAATGAATTTGGCAATATTCCTTTCTCTGAATTTTTTTGGAATAGTTTCAAAATATGTGCTAAGTCTTGTCTAAATGTTTAATAGAGTTTGCTTGTGAAGCCATTTCATCCTGGACATTTGAATGTTGGAAGTTTTAAAATCATAGTTTTAACTTAATTAAGTGTGATTATCTGTTCAGATTTTCTATTTTTTATTGATTCAGTCTTGGGAGATTGTACCTTTCTAAGAATTTTTCCATTTCTTCCATGTTTTTCATTTTATTGGTGTATAGTGCTTGTAGGTGTTTATGATTCTATGTTTATCTGTGGTGTCTGCTATAACTTCTTCATTTACACTTCTAATCTTACTGATTTGAGTTGTCTGTCTTTTTTCTTGATGAATCTGGCAAAAGATTTATCAATTTTGCTTATCTTTTCAAAGAACCAGCTTTTAGTTTCATTGAATTTTTATATATTTGTTTTCCATTTCTCTTTCATTTATTTGTGCTTTGATTTTTATGATATCTATACAGCTACTAGCTTTGGGTTTAGTTTTTTAATTCTTTCTCTAGTTGCTTTAAGTGTAAGCGTAGTTTGTTTATTTGTGATTTTTCTTGTTTCCTGAGGCAAGATTTTATTGCTATAAATTTCCCTGATAGAAATGTTTTTGCTCCATTGCATAGTTTTTGGATCATTATGCTTTTGTTTTCATTTGTCTCTAAATATTTTTTGAATTCCTCTTTGGTTTCTTCAACCCACTGGTTGATTAGAAGCATGTTGTATAGCTTCCAGAAGTTTTTTTTTTTTTTTTGGCAATGTTTTCCTTGTAGCTGACTTCTAATCTCTTAGCTTTGTGGTCAGAAAGATGCTTGACAGGGTGCCCAAAGCCAGTGTTCAAGGACAACCCAGAGGGATAGGGTGGGGAGGGAGGTGGGTTCAGGATGAGGGGGACACATGCATACCTGTAGCAGATTCATATTGATATATGCAAAAAAAAAATCACAAAATTATAAAGTAATTATCCTCCAATTAAAATTAATTAATTAGAAAAAGAAAACATGCTTGATATGATTTCAATTTTTTAAAATTTATTGAGGCCTACTTTGTGTTCCAGCATGTGATCAATGCTAGAGAATGTCCCACATGTGCTTGAGAAGAATGTGTATTCTGATGATTTCAGATGGAATGCTCTACAAATATTAATTAAATCCATCTGATATAATGCACCATTTAAAGTCTGTGTTTCCTATTAATACTCCATCTGTGTGATCTGTTTGTTGATGAAAGTGGGTCGTTAAAGTTACCCACTATTATTGTGCTACTGTCTCTTCTTTTATTCCTGTTAGTATTTGCCCTATATATTGAGGTACTTATATGTTGGCTATATAGATATTTACAGTTGATATATATTCTTGGATTGACCCTTTGATCATCATGTGTCATCCATTGATTCTTTTAAAAGTATTTTAAAGTCTATGTTGTTTGATTTAAATATTTTTACTCCAGCTTTCTTTTGATTTTGATTTGCATGGAATAACTTTTTCCATCCTCTCACTTATCCTGTGTCTATGTCCCTCTACTGAAGTGGGTCTCTTATAGACAGCATATGTGCAGGTCTTGTTTTATATCTATTAAGCCAATCTACCCTTTTTTGGCTGGAGCATTTAATCCATTTACATTTAAGGTAATCATTGATATATGCACCAATTGCCATTTTGTTGTTTTGGATTTGTTTTTGTAGCTTTTTTACTTTTCTTCCTCATTTGTTCTCTTCTCTTGTGATTTGATGACCAACTAGCATTATATTTTGTTTCCTTTTTCTTTTTCTGTGTGTGTCTATTGTAGACTTTTGTTTTGCAGTTATCATGAGGTTTTGATGTAGCAGTCTATATATAAACAAGGTTCTTTTATGTGGCTGATCTTTTAATTTCTAATGCATTTGTGCTCTGCTCTTCTCACAATTTCTGGTTTTGAGATCATATTTGTGTTAGATCATTTCCTACATTCACTTTATGATTTCTTTACTGTTGAGCTTTTTCATTTGCAACTTTCTTGTTTCTAGTGGTGGTCTTTTCAGCTTGAAGAAATTGCTTTAGCATTTGTTGCAAAGCTGGTCTCATGGTTCTGGATACTGTTAACTTTTGCTTGCCTATAATTCATTTGATTTCTCCAATGAATGTGAGCGAGAACCTTACTGGGTATAAAATACTTCATTGTATTGAAGGTAGGTCCTTCCCTTTCATCACTTTATATATATTGTGCCATTCCCTTCTGGCCTGCAGAATTTCTGCTGAGAAATCAGCTGATAATCTTATGGGAGCTCGCTTGTAACTTAGTTGTTACATTTTCCTTGTTACTTTTAATAATTCTTAAATTTATTTTTTATAAGTTTGACTAATATATTCCTCCTTGGGCTTATCCTGTCAGGGACTCTCTGAACTTCTTGGACTTGGGTGACTGTTTCTTTCCCATGTTAGGAGATTTTTCATTTACTACCTCTTCAAATATTTCTCAGGTCCTTTCTATCTCTCTTCTTTTTCTGGTACCCCTGCATGTGAACATTGGTGCATTTAATGATGTCTTAGAGGTCTAATAGACTGTCTTCATTTCTTTACATTATTTTTTTCTTTATTTTATTCTTTGGGAGTGATTTCTAGTATTCTTTCCTCTAGGTCTCTTGTCCATTCTTCTGCCTTGATTATTTTGTTTTTAATTCCTTGTATTGTATTTTTAATTTCAGTGTTTTTTCATCTCTGTTTCTTATTTAGTTCTTCTAGGTCTTTGTTAAATATTTCTTATATTTTCTCAGTCTTTTCCTCCATTCTTTTTCTGAAATCTTGAATCATCTTTATTATCATCACTCTGAATTCTCTTTCCTATAAATTGTCTATCTCCACTTCACTTCCCTGGATAAGGAAATGGCAACCCACTCCAGTACTCTTGCCTGGAAAACCCCATGTACAGAGGAGTCTGGCAAGCTACAGCCCATGGGGTCAAAAAGAGTTGGACATAACTGAGTGACTGAACTGCCACTTCTCTTAGTCACTCTTCTGATATTTCATTTTGTTCCTTCATCTGAAATATGCTCCTCTGCCATCTCACTTTATCTAATTTTCTGTGATTTTGGATCCTATTCTGCAGGCTGCAAGATTGCAGTTTTTCTTGCATCTACTCTCTGTCCTCCGGTAGATGAGACTGTATACGAGGCTTGTACAGGTTTCCTGCTGGCAGGTTCTTGCCCACTCACGGTTGAAGCTGTTTTGTTTTGTTCTCCCCCACTGGAGAGTCAAGTCATGCTCAGGAAGACTTCAAGTAGCCTGTCTGCTGATGGGCATTGTGTTCCCACTCTGTTGGTTGTTTGGCCTGAGGCATCCCAGTACTGTAGCCTACAGCTGTTAAGTGGGGCTGGGTCTTCAGGAGGCAATGTTGGCCTCTGGGAAGTCTCATGCAAATTAATATTCACCAAAAATACCACTGCTGGTGTCTGTCCCTGCTGTGAGTCACAGTCACCTCCAACCTCCACAGGAGATGCTTACCAGCACATAAGTGTGGCCCAGTCTTTTATGTGGTCACTAGTTTTTTTTTCCCCTGGGTCCTGATGCTCACTGGACCATGCGTGTGCCCTCCCTGAGTGGAATTTCTTTTCTTTTTTTTTTCTATTCTTGTGGAATTCCTGTGATCAAACCCTGCTGACTTTCTGTCTTTCTTTTTTTTTTTTTTTTAAGTATTTGGAATTATCTTTTTAAAAAATTATTTATTTTAATTGGAGGCTAATTGCTTTACAATATTGTGATGGTTTTGCCATACACTGACATGAATCAGCCATGGGTGTACATGTGTCCCACGGTCCCAAACACCCTCCCCACACCCCTCCCCATCCCATCCCTCTGGGTTGTCTCAGCGCATTGGCTTTGAGTGCTCTATCTCATGCATCGAACTTGGACTGGTGATCTATTTCAGATATGGTAATGCACGTTTCAATGCTATTCTCTCAAATCATCCGACCCTCACCTTCTCCCACAGAGTCCAAAAGTCTGTTCTTTACATCTGTGTCCCTTTTCCTGTCTTGCATATAGGGTTGTTGTTACCATCTTTCTAAATTCCTTGCGTTAACATACTGTATTGGTGTTTTTCTTTCTGATTTATTTCACTCTGTATAATGGGCTCCAATTTCATCCACTTCATCAGAACTGACTCAAATACATTCTTTTTTTTTTATAGCTGAGTATATATACGTATATATATATATATGTATATATATGTGTGTGTATATATATATGTGTATATATATATATATATACACATGTATACATTGTGTATATGTACCACAACTTTCTTATCCATTCATCTCCCAATGGACAACTAGGTTGCTTCCATGTCCTGACTATTATAAACAGTGCTGCGATGAACATGGGGGTACACGTGTCTCTTTCAGTTCTGGTTTCCTCGGTGTGTATGCCCAGCAGGGGGATTGCTGGGTCATATGGCCTGCTGACTTTCAAAGCCAGGTTCTCTAGGACCTCTTCCTTCCATTACCAGGCCCTCAAGGGGTGGGGGGTGGTGGTGGTGGTGGTGTGAATGATGTAGGACTCAGGACTTTCACTCTAGTTAGAGAACTTTTGTAGTATAATTAGATTCCAGTTTGTGGGTCCCCAACATGGTGGTATACGGTTTGATTTTGTTGTGATTGGGTCCTTCCTACTGTTTTTCTTTGCCTTTGTATATAAGATATCTTTTTTGGTAGGTTCTAGCATTTTTTTGTCAATAATTTTTCAGTAGTTCCAATTTTGGTGTTTTTGTAAGAAGGGGTTAACTCACATCTTTCTACCCTGCAGTCTGTTGACCAATCCCCTGAATCACTCTTAATATATATCTCATTTGTAGATAGATAGTGGATAGTTTAAATTGGAGAAAATTGGTAAATTTTAGAGAACTTTCATTATACACAACTATGTCAGTGCTGCCTATAAAAACAAAATTAAAAGATGAAAAAATATATCTAATGGTTAACATAAGAATTTCCTTAATTTAAATAAATTAAAAAAAAAAACTGGTTTGGGAAGCACTGTCATGTTCTTGGTGTTAGGGAAATTAAAATGGAGATAG
Organism: Cervus canadensis; assembly: GCF_019320065.1. Taxonomy (NCBI): domain Eukaryota; kingdom Metazoa; phylum Chordata; class Mammalia; order Artiodactyla; family Cervidae; genus Cervus; species Cervus canadensis. The sequence goes on from NC_057400.1 coordinate 71,956,062, forward strand.
TCTTGTTTTGTCTATAGAAGTAGAGGAACAGACCTCTGATTGATTTATGACCCTGCCTGGACTACATGCCTGCCTGTAAGCACACCAGTTGTTACCAGGAAGTCAAGTAGAACTTTAGATAAGAAAGGGAGGCTTGGAATTTCTTAAGCCCCTGGGAACCTGGCCAGTCCCCAGGGTCTAGGAACTCTAAGACTCACAGAGTGAAACAAACAGCATTGTAAAAATTGAAGAAAAAACAGTTGTATTTTTGCATGAAAACAGATGAAAATATCCATCTGTGGCCTGGGATTATAAGTGGGAGCTCTCCAAATCTGCAATTTGAAGTCTCACCAGTTCAACGGACACACTGCCCAAGACCTTTTCCCAACTGGGACTCCAGACTGCTGTTATATGGGACTTCCTAGTGCTGTTCAAATCTGGATGTAGGTGTCAGCCCAGTTTTGTGATGCATAGGCTTTACTTCTCTCTATTGTTTCTATTTATTTTCTTTTAATGACTGTATCTTGAAATTAAGTTAAATAGTCTTCTATTAAAAATTGAAGCTGCTTATGTGTGTGTAACAAGTGGTTTCTTTTATTAATGAATACTTCAAACCTAAAACAAGAATAAAACTTTTGGCAAAGCACTCAACTTCCCTGAAATGGCTCTTATAGATGCTACCAAAAACATTAGAATAATTAATGTTGATCAGGTTGAAGGAAAACAACAACAACAACAACAACACACAACTGTAGGAATAGTCTAGAGACTTTTTCCCAAACAAAGAAGAACTCTTAGAGAGACTTATCCAAAATGAATAAAGGAATTTAGATGGTTATTTCAAATGTGATAAATAAAACAAACACTTAAGAGATTAAAGCACAAGGTTTTGATATTACAGTACCAAAATTGTAATGGTCCAAAAGGGACCCCCCTATTTGTCCCCAACATTAAAGGGCAAACAGGTCAGCTCAAGTCATTCATAGCTTATATACATATATATATATATGTATATATATATATATAAATATATATAAATAAAATATATATATATTTAAGGGTAAAGAGAAAAAGAAAATTACCCTGAGATACTTGACCATCAAGTATTTGAGGCAACAACCAGGCCAAGTAATCAAGACTGATAACTCGACTTCAGTTCCTTGGCTCAAGCCCTCTGTAGGGATCCCAGAGCCTTCTATATAAAACTAGATACAATGGAAATAAAAAGAAAGAAAAGCTTCTAAGATTCCTCCTGTGATGTGAAAACTTGTTCACTGGGTCCTAAAGAGAACTAAAGTTTAAAGTATACAAGGTGACAGAATTGAGATTTATTATGTATCAGTTCAGTTAAGTCACTCAGTCGTGTCCGACTCTTTGCGACACCATGAATTGCAGCACGCCAGGCTTCCCTGTCCATCACCAACTCCCGGAGTTTACTCAAACTCATGTCCATCGAGTCGGTGATGTCATCCAGCCATCTCATCCTCTGTTGTCCCCTTCTCCTCCTGCCCCCAATCCCTCCCAGCATCAGGGTCTTTCCCAACGAATGAACTCTTCACATGAGGTGGCCAAAGTATCAGAGTTTCAGCTTCAGCATCAGGGTCTTTCCCAACGAATGAACTCTTCACATGAGGTGGCCAAAGTATCAGAGTTTCAGCTTCAGCATCAGTCCTTCCAATGAACACCCAGGACTGACCTCCTTTAGGATGGACTGGTTGGATCTCCTTGCAGTCCAAGGGACTCGCAAGAGTCTTCTCCAACACCACAGTTCAAAAGCATCAATTTTTCGGCGCTCAGCTTTCTTTACAGTCCAACTCTCACATCCATACAAGACCACTGGAAAAACCATAGCCTTGATTAGACGGACCTTTGTTGGTAAAGTAATGTCTCTGCTTTTTAATATGCTATTTAGGTTGGTCATAACTTTCCTTCCAATGAGTAAGCGTCTTTTAATTTCATGGCTGCAATCACCATCTGCAGTGATGTTGGAGCCCCCCAAAATAAAGTCTGACACTGCTTCCAGTGTTTCCCAATCTATTTGACATGAAGTGATGAGACTGGATGCCATGATCTTAGTTTTCTGAATATTGAGCTTTAAGCCAACTTTTTCACTCTCCTCTTTCACTTTCATCAAGACGCTCTTTAGTTCCTCTTCATTTCCTTCCATAAGGGTGATGTCATCTGCATATCTGAGGTTATTGATATTTCTCCCAGTAATCTTGATTCCAGCTTGTGCTTCTTCCAGCCCAGCGCTTCTCATGATGAACTCTGCATGTAAGTTAAATAAGCAGGGTGACAATATACAGCCTTGATGTACTCCTTTTCCTATTTGGAACCAGTCTGTTGTTCCATGTCCAGTTCTAACTGCTTCTTCCTGACCTGCATATAGGTTTCTCAAGAGGCAGGTTGGGTGGTCTGGTATTCCCATTTCTTTCAGAATTTTCCGCAGTTTATTGTGATCCACACAGTCAAAGGCTTAGGCATAGTCAAGAAAGCAGAAATAGATGCTTGTCTGGAACTCTCTTGCTTTTTCAAAGATCCAGGGGATGTTGGCAATTTGATTTCTGGTTCCTCTGCCTTTTCTAAAACCAGCTTGAACATCTGGAAGTTCACGGTTCATGTATTGCTGAAGTCTGGCTTGGAGAATTTTGAGCATTACTTTAATAGCGTGTGAGATGAGTGAATCGTGTGGTAGTTTGAGCATTCTTTCGCATTGCCTTTCTTTGGGATTGGAATAAAAACTGACCTTTTCCAGTCCTGTGGCCACTGCTGAGTTTTCCAAATGTGCTGGCTTATTGAGTGCAGCACTTTCACAGCATCATCTTTCAGGATTTGAAATAGGTCAACTGAAATTCCATCACCTCCACTAGCTTTGCTTGTAGTGATGCTTTCTAAGGCCCACTTGACTTCACATTCCAGGATGTCTGGCTCTAGGTGAGTGATCACACCATCGTGATTATCTGGGTCGTGAAGATCTGTTTTGTATAGGTCTTCTGTGTATTCTTGCCACCTCTTCTTAATATCTTCTGCTTCTGTTAGGTCCATACCATTTCTGTCCATTATTAAGCCCATCTTTGCATGAAATGTTCCCTTGGTATCTCTAATTTTCTTGAAGAGGTCTCTAGTCTTTCCCATTCTGTTGTTTTCCTCTATTTATTTGCATTGATCCCTGAGGAAGGCTTTCTTATCTCTCCTTGCTATTCTTTGGAACTCTGCATTCAAATGGGAATATCTTTTCCTTTTCTCCTTTGCTTTTCACTTCTCTTCTTTTCACAGCTATTTGTAAGGCCTTCTCAGACAACCATTTTGCCTTTTTGCATTTCTTTTCCATGGGGATGGTCTTGATCCCTGTCTCCTGTACAATGTCATGAACCTCTGTCCATAGTTCATCAGGCACTCTGTCTATCAGGTCTAGTCCCTTAAATCTATTTCTCACTTCCACTGTATATTCATAAGGGATTTGATTTAGGTCATACCTGAATGGTCTGGTGGTTTTCCCCACTTTCTTCTATTTAAGTCTGAATTTGGCAATAAGGATTTCATCATCTGAGCCACAGTCTGCTCCCGGTCTTGTTTTTGCTGACTGTATAGAGCTTCTCTATCTTTGGCTGCAGAGGATATAATCAGTCTGATTTCAGTGTTGGCCATCTGGTGATGTCCATGTGTGGACTCTTCTCTTATGTTGTTGTTAGAAGAGGGTGTTTGCTATGACCATTGCGTTCTCTTGGCAAAACTCTATTAGCCTTTGCCCTGCTTCATTCCATACTCCAAGGCCAAATTTGCCTGTTACTCCAGGTGTTTCTTGACTTCCTACTTTTGCATTCCAGTCCCCTATAATGAAAAGGACATATTTTCTGGGTGTTAGTTCTAGAAGGTCTTGAAGGTCTTCATAGAACCATTCAACTTCAGCTTCTTCAGCGTTACTGGTTGGGGCATAGGCTTGGATTACCTTGATATTGAATGGTTTGCCTTGGAAATGAACAGAGATCATTCTGTCGTTTTTGAGATTGCATCCATGTACTGCATTTCGGACTCTTTTGTTGAGTATGATGGCTACTCCATTTCTTTTAAGGGATTCCTGCCCACAATAGTAGATATAATGGTCATCTGAGTTCAATTCACCCATTTCAGTCCACTTTAGTTCGCTGATTCCTAGAATGTTGCTGTTCACTCTTGCCATCTCCTGTTTGACCACTTCCAATTTGCCTTGATTCATGGACCTAACATTCCAGGTTCCTATGCAATATTGCTCTTTACAGCATCGGACCTTGCTTCCATCACCAGTCACATCCACAACTGGGTATTGTTTTCGCTTTGGCTCCATCCCTTCATTCTTTCTGGAGTTATTTCTCCACTCATCTCCAGTAGCATATTGGGCACCTACCGACCTGGGGAGTTCCTCTTTCATATTTTATATGAAAGTATTTTATATAAAATTTCCTCTTTTATATGTATATATACACACAAATATTGACAAGGTGTATCAGCCTATCCCCAGAAAGTGTTAATTAAACATACTAGAAAAAACCTAATAAGTCACTTGAGCTTTAAAGTAAAACTGAGAACTAATATTTGGTGTTTAAATTGTACACTCAGAAAGAAGGCTCTTGTTAAATGTCTTATGAAAGGTTTAAGAGATATGATAAATAAATTAACCCTTAATGTCTAGAGTATATTAATAGAACTCTTAAATTTCAGCTTAGTTAGAAATATTCTCACTGATATAGAATTTATAGCTGGGCAGATCTTCCTTTTAATACTGTTTAGGGGACAGACCCTTTCTTGAAGAGTTAAAAGCAACTTTGTCTTTGTCTTGCAAATCTCTACAAATCAGAAAAGTAAGTACAGCCCACAGGGACCTGAAACTGAGCCTAATTAGTTCAATCAGGTAGAACATGAAACTAAAGGAAAAAGAAAATTGAAATAAAATGACAGGTTAAACTCATACTGCTGGAAAGCCTCCCTCAGCTGAAAATCTAATTCATATCCTCCTTAGAATTTTACCAGGGTTGAGTGCAAAAGTCTTTTCCACAAATAATAAAGCTTAAGTCATCTAAGCAAGCAAATTTAATTTATCCCAAGTGTTTAAATCAGCAATATAAACCAGCAAGTTTATATTGTATCACTTGATTCATAACTAAGTTTTTTTTTTTTTCTTTAAGTTAAGCTGTAAGATCTCTGGTATACATTATACATATGAGATGCCTCTATCTCTGAAAAATATTATCAAAATTATTTAAGAAGTGTATTTAATTGACTTAAAAGTACATACTTCCAAACTAAATATTTCTAAATATGAAAAACCTAGCCAAAATGATTTTTAGGTTCATATGAACTGGGAAATATTCAATATTAAATTAATACTGGGTATTAAGATAAGATTAAGTTTGCTAATATAATTAATATGGACATGTCTGGAAGAGACATAAACATTAAGTATAATTAAGTATAATACTTTTATTGCACCTAGGTTTAATAGAAGTCAAATAAGATATTGCTATATGTTATATTAATAAATACATCTGCAAAAAAAATAACCTGGTCTGATAAAATTCTTATAAGTAAGTTAAGTAAAAATGAAATGTTTTTTTTTTTCATGTATTTTTATTAGTTGGAGACTAATTACTTTACAATATCGTAGTGGTTTTTGTCATACATTGACATGAATCAGCCATGGAGTTACATGTATTCCCCATCCCGATCCTCCCTCCCACCTCCCTCTCTACCCGATCCCTCTGGGTCTTCCCAGTGCACCAGGCCCGAGCACTTGTCTCATACATCCAACCTAGGCTGGTGATCTGTTTCACCCTAGATAATATACATGTTTTGATGCTGTTCTCTCGAAACATCCCACCATTGCCTTCTCCCACAGAGTCCAAAAGTCTGTTCTGTACATCTGTGTCTCTTTTTCTGTTTTGCATATAGGGTTATCATTACCATTTTTCTAAATTCCATATATATGTGTTAATATACTGTAATGGTCTTTATCTTTCTGGCTTACTTCACTCTGTATAATGGGCTCCAGTTTCATCCATGAGATGAGTTTTTGGGTACACTCTTGAGAAATAATTATTTTTAAAAGTTAACTTAAAATGATCTCTCCAGATACTTGGTAACTTAAAATTCTAGAATTTTGCTAGAAGAAGTTAAAAGATAAATGCTTATTGAAGAGTTAGGTCATTTCCAAAGAAAATAAGATACTGGTACATTAATTGCTAAATAAGCTTACATTTACCTACTTACTGGAGAAAAACCAAAGATGTTTGGGTTTATTAGATACATGTCTTGTACTACACTGAAGAAATAAATGCTTTGTATTTCATGGGGCTGTTTCATGGGATGTTCCAATCAGGAAATGATGGTATGAAAAACAGTTTACCATTACTTATTGCTTGTCAGTTTTTGCTAGAGATGAAGGTTTTTATAAGTTAAAATTTTTAATATGTGACTAAAGCTACTGGGAATAACAAAGGAACCTTTCCAAATGCAAAAGATTTGTCAATTATTTTAACTTGGTTGTTTTCTTTTCATTTGGCTATGCTGGGTCTTCTTTGCTGCATGAGCTTTTCTCTAGTTGCAGCAAGTTGGGATTACTCTGTAGTTGCTATGCACAGGCTTCTCATTGCAAGGGCTTCTCTTATTATGGAGCATGGGCTCTAGGGCTTATGGGCTTCAGTAGTTGCAGTTCCCAGGCTTCAGAGAGCAGGCTCAATAGTTGTGGCACATGGGCTTAGTTGCTCTGTGGTATGTGCAATCTTCCTGGATGAGGTATCAAGCCCATGTTTCCTTCATTGACAGGTGGATTCTTTACCCCTGAGCCACCAGGGAAACTCTGGTTACTTTCTAAGAAACAGCAGACACAGGATAAACAAGTATGAGTCACTCCTTTGAAGGATCTCCCAGGTGGCACTAGTGGTAAAGAATCCGCTTGCCAATGCAAGTGACATAAGAGACTCGGGTTCAATCCCTGAGTTGGGAACAACCCGGGAGAAGGACACAGTAACCCACTCCAGTATTCTTGCCTGGAGAACCCCATGGACAAAAGAGCCTGGCAGGCTATAGTCCATTGGGTGACAAAGAGTCAGGAATGTAGGCATGCACTCCTTTGTAAGAAACATTCACAACTGTAAGTGAATTCTCTATGTGTAAGGGTATCTCCCTCCCTACAGAAATAAGAGGAGGATGACTGAATCTCTAGAAACTCATATCAATGGAGAAGGTAATGACCTGGTTCTGCAAGACAACCTTATTTACTGCTTTTTTATTTAAAACCTTGTTTATCATGCTTTTTTTGTCACCTCCCAGAACCAACTTTCCCCACCTTCAACATCCTCTTTTGTTTCTAGCTGTTTCTAGCTAGATGAGGGCTTTTGTTATGTTGGTGAGTTACTCATTTTTGCTGTTTGATTTTGATCTGTTAATCCATCTCATGTTAATTTTAATTCTTAAACCAGCCAAAAGAATGTAGAAGAGTAGGGAAAAATTTCTTCTTCCCCAACAATTATGTATAGATGCATATATAGTCTATGTATGTGTGTGTACATATATATTGTGTATATATATATGTGTGTGTGTGTGTGTGTGTACTTATATATGTATATGTGTACATATATATGTATATGTTTTTAAACATCCAGACTTAGATATGATTTTATCATATAAATTATGTTTAAATGGATTAACATTTTAAAGTAAACATTGATTAAATAAATGAGTTACCTACAGTGATCTTATTGGATGATTACCATAAGATTATTAGAAGACCTGTTATTTAATGAAGATCTATAAGAATAACTTTGAAACCCATAGCTGACCTCCCACTTGTCTGAAAGATTTTATGAAACAAAACACACTAGATCACTGCGATGTTTTAAAGAAAAAAAAAATTACTAATTCCAACTTGGAATTGATCTGTTTAAGACATTTCATAGTTTGAAAATTACTTGTCCTCCAGGAAGTTCATGAATAAGGAACAACTTATTTATTTTAAAAACTGCAAGTCCTAACTCATTTGAATTTAATAGTTAAAATTTTTCTCATCTCTGCCTTTAGCATTTTGTCATAGGTCATATAAAGAATCTGAGTAGAACTTTTGATTTTTTTTGTAGAAATCTCCATGGTTAGGTCCCTGGGTTTATTAAGAACACCTCCTATTTTATACATTTTCACAATCAACTATGTTGTCAGAGTTTCTGCCACCATATAACAAGGATTTCCTTTCTTCCAGTTCCAGTTATAGTTACTTTATGTTGCTTTAACCCTCACTGCCACCTATTTGAGACCCTTGGGTTTATATTAACAGTTTACACAATGCTCTTCCAGCATCCACTCACTATTTCACATTTGGGTAAAGAAAGCTTTATCTTTACCTGTTGTTTTGTAACAAATCACCCCAAACTCAGTGACTTTAAAAAGCAGTTTTTATTGTATATATAGAACATTCCATCTGAAAGCATCAGAATACACATGTTTTGCAAGGGCAAATGGAATATTCTCCAGGATAGATCACACAGTAGGCCACAGAACAAGGCTCAGTAAATTGAAGAAAACTGAAATCATATCAAGCATATTTTCTTTTCACAACAATATGAGACTATAAATCAAATTAAAAGAACAACAATAACAAAAAAAAAACAAGAAACACAAAGACACAGAGGTCAAACAATATGCTGCTAAACAACCAAAGGGGGATTACTGAAGAAATCAAAGAGAAAATTAAAAAAAAAACAAAAACAAAAAAACTAAATACAAATGAAAATGAAAGCATAATGATATAAAACCTATGGATCAGAGCAAAAACAGTTCTAAGGTGGAAGTTTATAGGGATATAAGTTTACCCCAGGAAATGAGAAAAATAACAAATAAACAACTCTTACACCTAAAGGGATTAGGGAAAGAATAGCAAGCAAAGCCCAAAATAAATAGAAAAATAAATCATAAATATCAAAACAGAAATAAGTACACACACACACACACACACACACATACACAGACACACATCAAGGAGAAAAAATAACCAATGAAACTAAAAGCTATTTCTTTGAAAGGATAAACAGATGTGATAAAACTTTAGCCACATTCATAGAAAAAAAAAGGGGGGGGGGAGGGCACAAATTGATAAAATAAAAAATGAAAGAGGAGAAGTTACAACAGATTCTACACAAATACAAAGATCATAAGAGACTAATGTGAAGAAATGTATGCCCACCAAAATGGGCAGCTTTGAAAAAATGGACAAATTCTTAGAAATGTACAAGACTGAACCAGGAAGAAATATTAAAATATATGAATAGAGAAATTACCAGTAATAATATTGAATCAATAATTCAAAAACTCTATGACCCAAACAGTAATATTGAAGAAACTGAAGCTGAACAGTTCTATGAAGACCTACAATGCCTCCTAGAACTAAAACCCTAAAAAGGTGTCCTTTTCATCAGAGAGGACTGGAATACAAAGTAGAAAGTCAAGAGATACCTGGAGATACAAGAAATACAAAGTAAACTTGGCCTGGAGTAAAAAATAAAGTGCAAAAAAGGCTAACAGAGTTTTGCCAAGAACACACTGGTCATAGCAAACACCCTCTTCCAACAACACAAGAGAAGACTCTACACATGGACATCACCAGATGGTCAACAATGAAATCAGATTGATTATATTTTTTGCAGCTAAATATGGAGAAGCCCTATACAGTCAGCAAAAACAAGACTGGGAGCTGACTGTGGCTCAGATCATGAACTGCTTATTGCCAAATTAAGACTTAAATTAAAGAATGTAGGGGAAATCACTAGACCATTCAGGTATGACCTAAATCAAATCCCTTATGAATATACAGTGGAAGTGAGAAATAGATTTAAGGGACTAGACCTGATAGACAGAGTGCCTGATGAACTATGGACGGAGGTTCATGACATTGTACAGGAGACAGGGATCAAGACCATCCCCATGGAAAAGAAATGCAAAAAGGCAAAATGGTTGTCTGAGAAGGCCTTACAAATAGCTGTGAAAAGAAGAGAAGTGAAAAGCAAAGGAGAAAATGAAAGATATTCCCATTTGAATGCAGAGTTCCGAAGAATAACAAGGAGAAATAAGAAAGCCTTCCTCAGTGATCAATGCAAATAAATAGAGGGGAACAGCAGAATGGGAAAGACTAGAGATCTCTTCAAGAAAATTAGAGATACCAAGGGAACATTTCATGCAAAGATGGGTTCGATAAAGGACAGAAATGGTATGGACCTAACAGAAGCAGAAGATATTAAAAAGAGGTGGGAAGAAGACACAGAAGAACTGTACAAAAAAGATCTTCATGACCCAAATAATCAGGATGGTGTGATCGCTCACCTAGAGCCAGATATCCTGGAATGTGAAGTCAAGTGGGCCGTAGAAAGCATCAGTATGAACAAAGTTAGTGGATGTGATGGAATTCCAGTTGAGCTATTTCAAATCCTGAAAGATGATGCTGTGAAAGTGCTGCACTCAATAAGCCAGCACATTTGGAAAACTCAGCAGTGGCCACACAGGAGTGAAAAAGTTCAGTTTTCATTCCAGTCCCAAAGAAAAGCAATGCCAAAGAATGCTCAAACTACCGCACAATTGCACTCATCTCACACGCTATTAAAGTAATGCTCAAAATTCTCCAAGCCAGGCTTCAGCAATATGTGAACCGTGAACTTCCAGATGTTCAAACTGGTTTTAGAAAAGGCAAACGAACCAGGGATCAAATTGCCAACATCCGCTGGATCATCGGAAAAAAAGGGGAGCTAGCCAGCTGAAAATTGGCCTGTCCCCCCAGAGGCAGAGAGGCAGGGATGTGAGAGCCAGAGCCAGAAGGCAAGGGGCAATCTCGGCCCCAGAGATGGCATCCTCCACCAAATTGTGAGCAGTCTCCCAGTTGCTAACCTGGTCTTCCTGGGATCGGATGGTTGACATCTGCTAGGAGGGTTGCAGCCAGAGATCAGCTCCCCCGAGGAGACACATGGCACACCTAAGACGGAGCTCTCATGGCACACCCGGGAGACTGAGCAGCATGGACTGGAGAGGTGATTAAGATGCATGTCTCCCATGGGACCATGCGCTCTCAACGCAGCTGGTGGCATGAGCAGCTCAGATCTGGGAAGGGGACAAAACCCATGCCCAACTAAGCCTGTGCCTTTGTGGAGTACTTGAGAAGCTTAGACCTGGGAAGTGCACAAAACACAGGGCCCACTTTGAACAGCTCCCATGCAGAGCAACCTGGAGCCTGAGCAGTGTAGACCAGGAAAGCACATGCTGCTGTGAGCTGGGGCAAACCCAGTGTGTTCCATACACTGCGAGCACTCCCCACACATGCCAGTGATATTTGTTTGCAGTATTCCCCTCTCCCCAAAGCACAACTGAACAAGTGAGCCTAAATAAGTGACCAATTTCACCCCCTTGTGTCAGGGTGGAAATCAGATGCTGAAGAGACTTGCAAACAGAAGAAGCCAAAATAAACAAAGAAAGAACCTGGAAGTAACCGGTGCAACAGAGTAAAACCCTGTAGTTAACATTGACTAAGCATTGGAAAGAGCCTATAGACCTTAAGAAGAAGTACGGACAAAAAAAAAGAACTATCTGAAACTGAACTGACACCACACTGCCCACAAAAACTCCAGAGAAATTCCTAGATATATTTTTACTTTTATCATTTTTAATTTTTAAAAAATTTTAACTTCTTTATTGCTCCTTTAATTTTCACCTTTATAACCTACTATTACCTTGCCAAAAAAGATCTTGTTTTTAAAGCAAATTTCATATATATTTTTAATTTTTTATGACTGATTTTGTTTTGTATTTTTTAAATTAATGAATTTGTTTTAAGTGGAGGCTAATCACTTTACAATATTCTAGTGGTTTTTGCCATACATTGACATGAATCAGCCATGGGTGTACATGTGTTCCCCATCCTGAACCCCCTTCCCACTTCTATCCGCATCCCATCCCTCAGGGTCATCGCAGTGCACTGGACCTTAGCCACCTGTCTCATGCATTGAATCTGGACTGACAATCTACTTCACATATGATAATATATATGTTTCAATGCTAAAGATAAATAGACTAGAGACAAGGATTGAGAACATGCAAGGAATGTTTAACAAGGACTTGCTGCTGTTAAATCACTTCAGTTGTGTCCACCTCTGTGCGACCCCATAGACAGCAGCCCACCAGACTCCCCCATCCCTGGGATTCTCCAGGCAAGAACACTAGAGTGGGTTGCCATTTCCTTCTCCAGTTCATGAAAGTGAAAAGTGAAAGTGAAGTCACTCAGTAGCATCCAACGCTGTGTGACCCCATGGACTGCAGCCTACCAGGCTCCTCCATCCATGGGATTTTCAGGCAAGAGTACTGGAGTGGGTTGCCATTGCCTTCTCCTAACAAGGACCTAGAAGAAATAAAAAAAAGAATTAATTGATAATGAAGGGCACAATAACTGAGATTAAAAGCACTCTGGAAGGAACCAAGAGTAGAACAACTGAGGCAGAAGATAGGATAAGTGAGGTGGAAGATTGAATGGTGGAAATAAATGAAGGAGACAGGGAAAAAGAAAAAAGAATTAAAAGAAAAGTGGACAACCCCAGAGAGCTCTGAGACAATGTTAAACACCCTAACATTCAAATCATAGGAGTCTCAGAAGAAGAAGACAAAAAGAAAGGCCATGAGAAAATACTTGAGGAGATAATAGTTGAAAAGTTCCCTAAAATGGGGAAGGAAATAGCCACCCAAGGCCAAGAAACCCAGAGAGTCCCAAATGGAAGAAACCCAAGGCAAAAACCCCAAGACACCAATTAATCAAATTAACAAAGATCAAACACAAAGATCAAATATTAAAAGCAGCAAGGGAAAAACAGCAAATAACACACAAGGGGATCCCTCTAAGGATAGCAGCGGATCTTTCAATAGAAACTCTTCAGGGCAAAAGGGAATGGCAGGACATACTTAAAGTGATGAAAGAGAAAAGCCTACAACCCAGCACGGATCACATTCAAATATGAAGGATAATTCAAAAGCTTTACAGACAAGCCAAAGCTCAGAGAATTCAGCACCACCAAACCAGCTCTTCAACAAATGCTGAAGGATCTTCTCTAGACAGGAAACACAGAAAAGGTTTATAAATTCAAACCCAAAATAACAAAGTAAATGACAATGGGATCCTACTTATCAACAATTACCTTAAATGTAAATGGACTGAATGCCCCAACCAAAAGACAAAGACTGGCTGAGTGGATACAAAAATAAACCCTATGTATGCTGTCTACAAGAGACCCACCTGAAACCTAGGGACACAGACTGACTGAAAATGAAGGGCTAGAAAAAGATATTTCATGCAAATGGAGACCAAAAGAAAGCAGGAGTAGCAATACTCATATCAGATAAAAGAGACTTTGAAATAAAGGCCATGAAAAGAGACAAAGAACACTACATAATGATCAAAGGATCAATCCAAGAAGAAGATATAACAATTATAAATATATATGCACCGAACATAGGAGTACCGCAATACATAAGGTAAATGCTAAAAAATATGAAAGGGTAAATTAACAGTAACACAATAATAGTGGGAAATTTTAAGGCCCCACTCACACCTATGGATAGATCAACCAAACAGAAAATTTGCAAGGAAACACAAACTTCAAATGATACAAGAGACCAATTAGACCAATTAGACCTAAGGAATTTCACCTTTTTCTCAAGTGCTCATGGAACATTATCCAGGGTAGATCACATCCAGGGCCATAAATTTAGACTTGGTAAATTAAAAAAAAAAAGAAATGAAATCATCTAAAGCACTGTTTCTGATTGCAATGCGGTAAGATTAGATGTCAACTACAGGAAAAAAAAAAGTATTAAAAATACGAACATATGGAGGCTAAACAACACACTTCTGAATAACCAACAAACTACAGAAGAAATCAACCAGGAAATCAAAATATACATAGAAAAGAATGAAAATGAAAACACCACAACCCAAAACCTATGGGACACTGTAAAAGCAGTGCTAAGGGGAAGGTTCAGAGCAATACAGGCTTACCTCAAGAAACAGGAGAAAAGTCAAATAAATAACCTAATTCTACACCTACAGCAACTAGGAAAATAAGAAATGAAGAACTCCAGGGTTAGTAAAAGGAAAGAAATCTTTAAAATTTGGGCAGAAATAAATGAAAAAGAAACAAAGGAGACAATAGCTAAAATCAACCAAACGAAAAGCTGGTTCTTTGAGAAGATAAATAAAATATACAAATCATTAGCCAGACTCATCAAGAGAAAAAGGGAGAACAATCAAATCAACAAAATTATAAATGAAAATTGAGAAATCACAACAGACAACCCAGAGATACAAAGGATCATAGAAACTACTGTCAGCAACTATATGACAATAAAATGCACAACTTGGAAGAAAAGAACAAATTCTTAGAAAAGTATAACTTCCAAAACTGAACCAAGAAGAAATAGAAAATCATAACAGACCCATCACAAGCATGGAAATCCAAACAGTAATAAAAAATCTTTCAACAAACAAAAGCCCAGGACCAGATGGCTTCACAGCTGAATTCTACTAAAAATTTAGAGAAGAGCTAACACCTATCCTGCTGTAAGGTAAATTGCCAAACTAATTCTATGAGGCCACTATCACCCTAATACCAAAACCAGACAAAGATGCCACACAAAAGAAACTACAGGCCAATATCACTGAGGAACATAGATGCAAAAATCCTTAATAAAATTATAGTAAACAGAGTCTAGCAACATATCAAAAAGATCATACATCATGACCAAGTGGGCTTTATCCCAGGGATGCAAGGATTCTTCAATATTTGTAAATCAATGTGATATACCACATTAACAAATTGAAAGATAAAAACCATATGATTATCTCAATAGATGCAGAGAAAACCATTGACAAAATTCAACATTCATTTATGATAAAAACCCTCCAGAAAGCAGGCATAGAAGGAACATACTTCAACATAATAAAAACCATATATGATAAACTCACAGCAAACATTATCCTCAATGGTGAAAAATTAGCATTTCCCCTAAAGTCAGGAACAAGACAAGCATGCCCACTCTCACCACTACTATTCAACAAAGTTTTGGATGTTTTAGCCACAGCACTCAGAGAAGGAAAAGAAATAAAAGGAATCCAGTTTGGGAAAGAAGTAAAAATCTTACTGTTTGCAGACTACATGATCCTTTACAAAGAAAACCCTAAAGACACCAATAGAAAATAATTAGAGTTACTCAGTGAACATAGTAAAGTTGCAGGATATAAAACTAATACACAGAAATCCCTTGAATTCCTATACAATAACAATGAGAAAACAGAAAGAGAAATTAAGGGAACAATTTCATTCACCAATGTGATGAAAAGAATAAAATACTTAGGAATATATCTACCTAAAGAAACAAAAGACCTATATATAGAAAACTATAAAACACTGATGAAAGAAATCAAAGATGGCACAAATAGATGGAAAAACATACCATGTTCATGGATCAGAAGAATCAATATATTGAAAATGAGTATACTACCCAAAGCAAACTATAGATTCAATGCAATCCCTATCAAGCTACTAATGGTATTTTTCACAAAACTAGAACAAATAATTTCACAATTTGTATGGAAATACAAAAAACCTTGAAGAGCCAAAGCAATCTTGAGAAAGAAGATTGGAACTGGAGGAATCAACCTGCCTGACTTCAGGCTATACTAAAAGAATGAAACTAGATCACTTTCAAACAGCATACACAAAAATAAACTCAAAATGGATTAAAGATCTAAATGTAAGACAAGAAACTATAAAACTCCTAGAGGAAAACATAGGCAAAGGATTCTCTGAAATAAATCACAGCAGGATCCTCTAAGACCCACCTCCCAGAGTAGTGGAAATAAAGTCAACAATAACGAAATGGAACCTAATTAAACTTAAAAGCTTTTGCACAATGAAGGAGACTATAAGCAGGGTTAAAAAGCAGCTTTCAGAGTGGGAGAAAATAATAACAAACAAAGCAACTGACAGAGAATTAATCTAAGAAATATACAAGCAGTTCATGCAGCTCAATTCCAGAAAAATAAGCAATCCAATAAAAAAATGGGCCAAAGAACTTAACAGACATTTCTCCAAAGAAGATATATAGATAGCTAACAAAGAGATGAAAAGATGCCCAACATCACTCATTATCAGAGAATTGCAAAACAGACCCACCAAGTGGTACCATCTCACACCAGTCAGAATGCCTGCTATCAAAAACAGTAAATGCTGGAGAGGGTGCAGAAAAAAGGGAACCCTCTTACACTGTTGTGGGAATGCAAACTAGTACAGCCACTATGCAGAACAGTGTGGCGATTCCTTAAAAAACTGTAAATACAACTGCCATATGACCCAGCAATCTCACTCCTGGCATATACACCAAGGAAACCAGAATTGGTAGCTTCAATTTAAAACCATTATGTGTGTATGTATATATATATATATATATATATATATATATATATACACACACACACACACACACATATGTATATACATATTCTATGCATACATACATATATATTGTATATATATATATATATACATATATAGTCACTTTATATATATATATATATTTGTATATACATATTGTATGTATACATACTTCTATATGTAAATATACATACATATTATATATATATATGTATATATATACACACACACACATAATGGTTTTAAATTAAAAATAAATAAATAAATTGAAGCTACCAAATTTACTATTAGCAATATCATTCCTGAGTTGTGTTTAGGATTTCTTTGTAGGTTTTGATTTTATTTTTATTTTGTAATTGAGGTATACTTGGTGTGACTATTATATGTTACAGGTGTACAATATAGTATTTCACAATTTTTAAAATATTGGCTATCTTTCCTGTATTGTACAATATACCCATGTAGATTATTTTATCCATAACAGTTTGTAGCTCTGAATCCCCTACCTCCAACGTTGCCCCTCCTGCCTTCCTTTTCTCCACTGGAAACCACTAGTTTGTTCTCTACGTCTGTGAATCAGCCTTTTTGTTGCTATATTCACTAGTTTGTTGTATTTTTTAGATTGCACATATGAGGGATATCATACAGTACTCATCTTTCTCTTTCTGATTTCTCTCACTTAGCTTAATACCTTCTTAGTCCATCCATGATGGACTATATATACATGTATAATATAAGGACAAAGTGACAATGTTAATGACATTAGGCAGCACGATATTCAGCAAAAGAGAAAATATATAAAAATTAAATCAAATGTTTATAAAATTAACTTGAAAATATAAAAAAAGTAACAAGGTTTATGTTGGCTTTTCAGCCTAAGGTGCTTTTATTTTTTCTTTCTATTTTTCTTTTTTATTTTTCTCTCTGGCAATAAGGGTGTCCTTTTAACTTCAGATACAAGGAGTGTACCTTTCATATGAGCGAGTTACCTTTTGCTTTTTTTTTTTTTTAAGGAAAGCCAATTAATTGGAAATGTTGCAATTGAAATGACTGTTCATTTTAAAGACCATGTGAATGCATGTAGACATTGAAAAGTGCTTACAAACCAACAGTGCTTAATTCCCCAATTTGTTTCTTTAGTGCAGAGCAGAAGTGCTGGCTTCCAGTGTCAGGCAGTCTGCTCTCCATCCTTCCCCCTTCTTTCCTCCTTGTCCCTGCCCTCATGTTGGCCATTTCTTATGTAACTTTAATTCAAAATAATCAATATGTGATTAAGGCACATTTTGAGGTTACCTACTTTGGGCCCTGACAAGTGTAAGTCAAATAATTATGCTATATGCCTTAAAATTATATAGCACTGTATGTAAGTTACATCTCATTAAAACTAGGAGGAAGAAAGAAAAAAGATGGAGAGTGGAGGCAGTCTCTAAAAAGGATGCCCTGTCCCCATCAAAGGTTGAGACACCTAGGCACAGAGGTGAACTAACAGAACCCCAGAAATTATTTGAATCTGTGAGTAGAGACCTGGACCGTCCTTCCTGGGTGAAGCTCTGCACGGAAGCCACTTTGACAGAGAAGCTCCAGAAACTGACCTGAATGTTGAAAAGGACAGCTTTCAAATAGTCTAAGGTACAAAGCCTCTGTATGTTTTAGAGTCAGGGCCAGCTCTGGCACACATAATGCATTTTGACAGTGATATGTGTTCTTTTAATAAAATTGATAATTCCCTTCCTATAAAAATGGTGGTTAGCTGGAATTGTTTCTTTTTTTTTTTTTTTTCCTTTTGGCATATTTATAGAAAGGGAAAAGCATTTCATAGCAAAGTCTGGAGAGAAAGGAAAAGATGTGAAAACAGAGACCTTTTCACTAGCCTAGGGCTGAGCAGGGAGGAGGGAAAGCCCGTTTTGATAAGAAACCATGTTAGGTGGCACAGGAAGCACCTGTAATGTGTGTGCCTAGCCCAGAGGCAGGTAAGGGGTGTGAAAAGTTTGTTAAGACTGTGGGTATCATCTTCTAGGGTCCTCCTTAGATAGATCCTCTGTCTCTAGAAGCATTAGCTGTGAAGGGCTGGCCCCTTGGGATCCTCATCCTTGCTGATCTTCCCTGCATTACTATCTGGCAACACCAGAAGCCTAAGCAGGGAGTCTGGGGCATCAGCCTTTCCTCTTCATTTTTCTCAGAAGAGAGAAACCAGCCCTGAGATGGGGAGCCCTGTAAATGAGAGGAAGAGGCTCCATCCAACTGACCAGTAGCCCTGCAGGCTGTCTTCAGGAACTCTTCCAACTCCTGGGCTGACACCTGGACACTGTTCCATGGACTCCATAAATGTCAGCCTGCAAGCTCACAGTAAATTTGAAGGAAGTTCCTGGGGATTTGGTTAAATAACTATCAAAGCTGTTGAAGACAATGGCACAGATAAATCTTCATGCATCACTTGGAAACCCACCCACCTGGTGTCATGATAACGTTCCTTTACATTCTTTCTAAAAGACCACAAAGGAATATCAAAGGAGGAAGGACACTGTGGGAAGAGAGGTCTGTGCCTCTTCAAAACCAAATAACTGTGTTCACTTTGTATTGCCATAAACTGTTATATCTTGTTTAATAAATCTCAGTTGATTTGGACCAATGGATTGGTTCCAAATTGGGAAAGGAATATGTCAAGGCTGTATATTGTCACCCTGCTTATTTAACTTATATGCAGAGTACATCATGCAAAATTCTGGGCTGGCTGTAGTGTAAGCTGGAATCAAGATTGCCAGGAGAAATATCAATAACCTCATATATGCAGATGACATCACCCTTATGGCAAAAAGGGAAGGGAACAAAAGAGCCTCTTGATGAAAGTGAAAGAGAAGAGTGAAAAAGTTGGCTTAAAACAACACCCAAAAAACAAAGATCATGGCATCTGGTTCCATCATTTCATGGCAAATAGATGGAGAAACAATGGAAACAGTGACAGACTTTATTTTCTTGGGTTCCAAAATCACTGCAGATGGTGACTGCAGCCATGAAATTAAAAGACCCTTGCTCTTTGGAAGAAAAGCTATGACCAACCTACACAGTATATTAAAAAGCAGAGATTACTTTGATGACAATGGTCCGTCTCATCAAAGCTATGGTTTTTCCTAGTCATGTATGCATGTAAGTGTTGGACCAAAAAGAATGCTGAGCGCTGAAGAATTGATGCTTTTGAACTGTGTTGTTGGAGAAGGCTCTTGAGAGTCCCTTGGACTGCAAGGAGATCCAACCAGCCCATCCTAAAGGAAATCAGTCCTGAATATTCATTTGAAGAACTGATGCTGAAGCTGAAGCTCCAGTAATTTGGCCACCTGATACGAAGAACTGAGTCATTGGAAAAGACCCTGATGCTGGGAAAGATTGAAGGCAGGAGGAGAAGGGGACAACAGAGGATAAGATGGTTGGAGAGCATCACTGACTCGATGGATATGAGTTTGAGCCAGCTCCAGGAGCTGGTGTTGGACAGGGAAGCCTGGCATACTGCAGTCCATGGGATTGCAGAGTCTGATATGACTGAGTGACTGAACTGAAACTGATCATTTATAGGTACAGAAAAGCAGAAATGTTCAGACCATTATGCTGGAAAGCACTGCTCATGACACTAACCTCCCTCCTAACTCCATCTTTTGCTCTCATACCAAGTGGAGGAGAATACCTCTGTTTGGAAGGCAGCTTTCTGTTTTAATGATGCTTCTTAGGGACAGTAATAAGACAGAAAGTTTGGTTTAAAAGCACTTCTAGTGCTTCATCCTTCCTCATAAGTCATGGCAGGAAAAAAGTTCAAAATTGGTTGGAAGAGTGTGTGCCATCAAGAGGCAGATTTTCAAAAATGGTACAGCTGTGAGTTTGGACAAATGCTTAATAATATCTTCCATCCAAGAAAAGGCTAATAGTATCACTTCTTTGGCTACAGAGTAGGAATTATTTCTCAGGATACTGATACAGTGAATGTCAGTCTCCTGATGTATGGTCTTCCTTAGAAATAACTCTGCTGTCCTGTCAGGCTCAAGGAGGGAAGGAGCTCTTTATGTGGCCATACTGTAACTCAATGAGGTCTGCTCTCTCTGGGAACTTCATATGAACTCCTTCTGTAGCAATGTCTCTTGAAATGAGATGCTCTGTAGATTTCTCTGCTGCATGATCAGAGATGCCAAAAATAGCATATGCACTGGTGTAAAACTATTTGCACCTTGTAGTGCTGTCTGATAACCCATAGGTTGTGATCAATGAACTTTCAGCCCTTAGCATCAGGCTCAAGCTCCTGAAAGGTAGGAGGACATCCACCACACTGGCTGCCTCACATAGTCAGTAGCCAGCCTTTGAGAGTAGGGTGAGGATGCACAGGCTAAGAAATCAAAACCTTCAAGATAATGGAAACAAACTCAAGGTCTGGTGGAGAGTGTGCTATGCCAGAGGTACACATAAGGAAAGCCAAGGGAGACAGAGCAGATTGTGCTGAGAATAGCTGAGGCAGAATTGAAGCTAATCCATTTCTCAGGCTTTGCAAATTTTTCCAGTTGTCCTTCTCCTAAAGTTTTGATGATGAAGAAATTTCTATCTAGAAATTCCCTCTTAGTACCCTTACAATATTAAAGTTCAAGAAATGATTTTAGAGGAAGTATGCTTTAGACAAGACAACATTATAGTATTAATAAGCCCCTTATCCTGAGTGTTTTACTTGTGGGGCTCAGAATTACTCTACTTGGGAAAATGCTCATTGAAATTCAAGAGGAACACTGAACATCAAGCATTATGTACAGCTTCTTTCCTGTGGTGGAGGGGTGGGGGGTAGCTGGGAGAATGAAACCATAATACCAGGATAAAACTCATCTTTCACATTTCTGTAAAGAGTGAAAAATTCCCCTGAACCCCTGTGGAGCTGACCAGATCCAGGACACCCTCAGATGCTATGAGCTCAGTCATTGTTGCCAGAACTTTATTAGGGATTATAATTCCAGTACACCTGTGTCATCAGTGCTTCATCCCTTACCTACAGTCAAATTGACTCAAGATGCTGGGATGATGTATTGTATTTAAAATGAAAGTCATGTATTTCAGTGGCACCAGACCAAAGGAAGAAATGATTAGCAATCCACCTACCTATTTAAGGCATACAACACACAGTGAGCATCAGATGCTGCTGCTAGTGATGGCAGAACTACTGCAAATGGGAAAATTTCATATATTCCTAGATTCTTATGTTTGCAATTTATTTTTACCAGGTTCCATCTTTAAGTCTAGATTAATTTATGGATGTAACTGAAATGCTTACAGATATATTTATTTAAATAAACTTTTATTTTAGAATGGTTTTAGATTTACAGAAAAATGTCAGTTTCCTGACACCTCACACCCAGCTTCCATTTCTATTTACACTTCATATTAATACAACACATTTGTCACAATTAGTGAACCAATCCTGAGGTATAATAATCAACTAAAGTACATACTTTATTCAGATTTTCTTGCTGCTGCTGCTAAGTCACTTCAGTCATGTCTGACTCTGTGCGACCCCATAGACGGCAGCCCACCAGGCTCCTCTGTCCACAGGATTATCCAGGCAAGAATACTGGAGTGGGTTGCCATTTCCTTCTCCATCAGATTTTACTGTATCAGAATCTCATTCAAGATACAAAATGTTGTTGTCATAGTTCCTTGATCCCCTGGGCTATAAAAAAATGTCTCATATGTTCCTTGTTTTTGATGACCTTGACAAATTTGAGGAGTACTGGGCAGGTATTGTGTAGAATATCCTTCAAATGGATTTTTCTTATAGACTTTTTTCATGATTAGACTGAGTGATGGATTTGAGGGAAGAAAATCGCAAAGTAAATTGCAATTCTCATTATATCATACCTAGAAGAAATACTACCAGGACTTCCCTGGTAGTACAGTGACTAAAACTCTCCTCCTAATGCAGGGGATCTGGGTCAATCTCTGGCCAGGGATCTAGATCCCACATACCACAACTAAGTGTTCCATGCTGCATGCAACTAAATATCCCATATGCCATGGCCACGACTGAAGAATCTGCACCCTGAAACTAAGTCTGGCACAGTCAAATAAATAAGTAAATAAATAAATACTTTAAAATAGTTATTAGAGTATCAACTGTGTGACCACTACACAAAAAAGCAGAAGAAATAAATCACACTGCAAATATCAGTTCAATTCAGTGCAGTCGCTCAGTCATGTCTGACTCTTTGCAATCCCATGAACTGCAGCATGCCAGGCCTACTTGTCCATCAAGAACTCCCAGAGCTTAATCAAACTCATGTCCTTCAAGTCAGTGATGCCATCCAACCATCTCATCCTCTGTCATCCCCTTCTCCTCCTGCCTTCAATCTTTCCCAGCATGAGGGTCTTATCCAATGAGTCATTTGTTCACATCAGGTGGTCAAAGTATTGTAGCTTCAGCTTCAGCGTCAGTCCTTCCAAAGAATATTCAGGGTTGATTTCCTTCAGGAAATCAGAATATTCAGGATTGACTGGTTTGATCTCCTTGCAGTCCAAGGGACTCTCAAGAGTCTTCCTCAATAACACAGTTCAAAAGCTTCAATTCTCCATGGCTGATTCATGTCAATGTATGACAAAACCCACTACAATATTGTAAAGTAATTAGCCTCCAACTAATTTAAAAAAAAAAAAAAAAGCTTCAATTCTTTGGCGGTCAGCTTTCTGAAGAAGAAATTGGTCAGCGCCAATTTCTTTGGTGGTAGTTCAACTCTCACAACCATACGTGACTACTTGCGGGGAGCCGGCCTGACTGCTCAGGCCCCTTCTCGGCCCTGAGAGAGATCAAGAGGTCCCTCTCTGTCCCGCCACCCCTGATTTGTTAAAGTGCAAATTGGCCTTTCTCACCTCCCTCAAGGAAATCGCTGCAGCCACCATTTGCCCATTTTCCTGACTCTGATAAGATTATCGGGCTCCTGTGAATGGCTTATGTCTAGGTAGTCTTTACCTGATTGTAAGACGCTGGTGCCATGCTCTGCTGGAGTTAAGATAAAACTCCTAAAACTAGTATCTGCAGTTCTGCACGTATGCAAGCCTTTGATCTAAAATTTGGTGAATCTTGTTAGTATATATATATATGTTACCCCTCAATAAAGTCGTCGGAATCAGTCACAAGCTGACTCCATCCCTCTCAACCCCATCTTTCCTAGTCTTTTATTTCTCAGGTGCTCTGGTGATTGCATCCTTGACCTGTTCATCTAGCCGGCAGGCCCGGCAGCTACTGTAGAAACCATAGCTTTGACTATACAGACCTTTGTTGGCAAAGTAATGTCTCTGCTTCTTAATATGCTGTCTAGGTTTGTCATAGCTTTTTTTCCCAAGGAGCAGGTGTCTTTTAATTTCATGGCTGCAGTCACCATCTGCAGTGATTTTGGCAATAAAATAAAGTCTGTCAGTTTCCATTGTTTCCCCATCTATTAGCCATGAAATGATGGGACCAGATGCCGTGATCTTAGTTTTTTGAATGTTGAATTTTAAGCCAGATTTCTCACTCTCCTTTCACCTTCATCAAGAGTCTCTTTAGTTCCTCTTTGCTTTCTGCCCTTAGGATGGTGTCATCTGCATATCTGAGGTTATTGATATTTCTCCTGGCGATCTTGATTCCAGCTTGTGCTTCATCCAACCCATGCTTGTGCTTCATTCCTCCTTAACAACTGTTAATTTCTTGTGGCTGGACCAATAATAAAATTTGACACAAGACAGATTTATTGGAGAAATAGAAATAAATCTTAATCATCTGTACACAGAGGTCCCATAGAAATGAAATTTATGAAGTAAGCAAATCAGGCAGCTTTTACACTTTTCAAATAAAGAAAGAATGAGTTTGTGATAAATTGACAGGACAAAGCAACTTTGGTTTTGGGAGATCAATTAGTGAGAAATCTGAATAGAATTTGGGCTTGGGTACGCAATTAGATGGAGAAGGTAATGGCACCCCACCCTAGTACTCTTGCCTGGAAAATCCCATGGATAGAGGAGCCTGGTAGGCTACAGTCCATGGGGTCGTGAAGAGTCGACACGACTCAGTGACTTCACTTTCACTTTTCACTTTCATACACTGGAGAAGGAAATGGCAACCCACTCCAGTGTTCTTGCCTGGAGAAACCCAGGGTAGGGAGCCTAGTGGGCTGCCATCTCTGGGTTCGCACAGAGTCAGCCACGACTGACGTGACTTAGCAGCAGGCAATTAGAGAAGTAACAAGGTTTGTTTTGTTTACATAGGCTTTTCAGCCCAAGTTTTTAAATCTTTGGTGATAACGGGATCCTTCTCCTTCCAGATGCAACTTTCACATAAGTGATTTATTTCTTGTTTGTAGTGAGACAGAAAGGAGAGTCAGAGTATTCCTCTTGTGTTGGCTGTGCCTTAAGGAACTGTAATTCAGAATAATCAGCACACCATTGAGGTACATTTTTGGGCAGCCTACCCTGATCCCTGACACTTATCACTGTTGACGCTGACCTTTTCAGATACTGGTTTCATTCACTTAACAATATGCATTTAACATTTGTCCATGTATCCATGGCTTGCCCACTCAGTCATCTTCATGGTCGAATAGCATCCAGCTATGGATGGAACCGTGTATATGATGCGTCCCCTGGTCGAGGTGGGTTGGGCAGAGCTTTCTGCTGCATAGTTATTCTTATTTTGTCCTCTCCACACTGTTACGTTACAGAACAGGTCACTATTCAAACTCCACACTTAAGGGCAGGAATTTATATTCCATCTCTATGAATAAGAGTATCTGTACTTTCTGCCATTATAGGATGACACAGGCTCATTATCCCAGTTTTAGAATCAACCATTTCTCCAAAGATTCCTCATAGAAACCAAGATCTTATCATAAAGTTTGAAGGATGCTACTGGTACATATTTGTTTGTAGGCCTTCTCAGTTGACAGAGCAAGGAAATACATGTATATATTGACCTACTTATGTACATATCTACAAATATTTCTAAATGTATCAATTTGATTCTATATTAACCTCAACAAGAGATCACAGTCATGTCTCCACTATCTAAGGTTCATTCTAGTTTTCTTCCAATGTGAAAACTTTTATCTGTCCAAGAGTACAGTGACTGGGGCTTCCCAGGTGGTGCTAGTGATAAATAACCTGCCTACAAATACAGGAGAGGTAAGAGGTATGGGTTCAATCCCTAAGTTGGGAGGATTCCCCTGAAGGAGGGTATGGCATCCAGTATTCTTGCCTGGAGAATCTCCATGGACAGAGAAGCCTGGCAAGCGATGGTCCATAGGGTCACAAAGAGTCGCACATAACTGAAACGACTTAGCACGCACACACACGGATTATGAAATGTGTCTTTTACATTTAATCACAAGCTCTATTTCCAAAGTTACTTAGGTCAGAATCTTTCTTTCCCATCCTCTTTAGTGAGGTCATATCATACACTATAATAGTAAGCAGTTTTGGTCATTGTCTACATTTTATCCTGTTTTTTTCCGACCACCTGAATGTTGTTTTTAAAATTTACATGCATTAAGCTCCACTCTTTGTGCTACAAAGTTCTAAGGATTTTGACAGATGCATGATGGTATGCTTTTACCAATAGAGAATCATACAGAACATCTTCACTATTCCAAAAAGTTTCTGGTGCTTTACCTAGTCAAACCTCTCTTTCCCCAAAACTGTGGCACCTGCTTATATAGTTTTGCCTTTTCAAGAATGTCCTATAAATAGAATAATAAAGTATGTAGCCTCTTCAGAAACTGGCTTCTTTCAGGTAACAATATGCATTTAACCTTTATCCATGCCTTTGTATGACTTGATAGCTCATTCCTTTTTTTTATTGCTGAATAGCACCCATCTATGAATTGAATCATATGAATAGATGTATCACAGTTTGAATATCCATTCATTTACTGAATCTTGGTGCTTTCAGTTTGGGGAATTATTAATAACACTGCTATAAATATTTATATATAGGTTTTTGTGTTTTTAAACCATTTGGGTGAATGAATTTCCAGTAGTGGATTTCTGAATCTATGGTAAGACTTTGTTCAGTTTTGTAAGAATGTGCCAAACTGTCTTAAAATTGTATATTCTAATCAGCAATGAATGAGTGTTTCTTTTGCTCTGCATTCTCACTATCAGCTGGTATTGCTAGTTTAAAGGAAAAAAAAAATCAGTGAATGGCTCTAAACATATTTTTCTTAGGTGCACATACAATATTCTCCAGGATAGACCATATGTTAGGCCACAAAAAAGTCTTAATACATTTTAATAGATTAAAATAATGTAAATAATAAATATCACTGTCTTAAAAAATCCCCAGTTGAAATTTCCAATCAAATAGAATGAAAAAAAAATCAAT
Organism: Cervus canadensis; assembly: GCF_019320065.1. NCBI lineage: Eukaryota > Metazoa > Chordata > Mammalia > Artiodactyla > Cervidae > Cervus > Cervus canadensis. Next base: position 71,982,888 of record NC_057400.1, read on the forward strand.
CACAGAAGGAATCTGGAAGATACAAAGTTTGTAGAAATTAAACAACACTCTTTTAAAAATAAAAATTGCATATATTTTTAGTGTGCAGCATATACTTACATATATATTTATTTAGGTTTCCCAGGTGGTTCAGTGAGTAAAGAACCTACCTGCAATGCAGGAGATGCCAGAGATATGGGTTGGATTACCAGGTTGGAAAGATCCCCTAGAGGAGGGCATGGCAATCCACTACAGTATTCTTGCCTGGAGAATCCCATGGATAGAGGAGCCTGGCAGGCTACAGTCAAAAAGTTGCAAGAGTGGGACATGACTGAAGTGACTGAGCACAGCACAGCATATATGTGTGTGTGTGTGTGTGTGTGTGTGTGTGTGTGTGTGTGTGTGTGTGTGTGTGTGTGTGTGTGTGTGTGTGTGTGTGTGTGTGTGTGTGTGTGTGTGTGTGTGTGTGTGTGTGTGTGTGTGTTATATATATATATATATATATATAACTGAGATGATTACTACAGTCAAGCTAGTTGATATGTAACTATTTCTTCACATAGTTATCATTCTTCTTATTTTGGTCATGAGAGTACCTGAAGTCTACTCCTTTTCTAGGTTTCCAGCATACATATAGTTGCATTAATTATAGTCATCATGCTGTACATTATATAAACTTATTCATCCTACAGAACCTCAACTTTATACCCTTTGATCAACATATCCCCATTTCACCTACCTCTGTGCTTCTGATGCCACTGTTTTATTCCCTTCTTCTAAAACAACATACTTTTAAACAAGCAATAGGTCAAAAGAAATCACAAGGGAAATTAGAAAATACCTAGCAACCAATGAAAATGAAAACTTATGGGATATAGTATAAGCAGGGCTAAGAGGAAAATTTATAGCTGTAGATGCATTTATAAAGATAAAAGACTTTAAATGAATAACCTAACTTTATACCTAAGGAACCAGCAAAAGAGGAACAAACCCAACAACAAAATAAGTCAGAGAAGTAGAAATATCATGAGATATCCCTTATATATGGAATCTAAAAAGAAATGGTACAAATGAACTTACTTACAAAATGGAAGGTGGCTCAGATGGTGAAGAGTCCGTTTGCAATGCAGGTAAACGGGTTTGACCTGGGTTTGACCCCTGGGTGAGGAAGATCCCTTGGAGATGGAAATGGTTATCCACTGCTATATTCTTTCCTAGAGAATTCCATGGACAGTGGAGCCTAGTGGCCTATAGTCCATTGGTCACAAAATGTTGAACACAGCTGAGCAGCTAACACTTTCACTTTCACAAAATGGAAACAAACTCAGAGAATGAATTTATTGTTGGCCAGGGAAAGAATGAGGGAAAGAAAAGGAATAGTTAAGGAATTTGGGATAGACATGTACACATTGCTATATTTAAAATGATTAACCAACAAGGATCTACTGTATAGCACATGGAACTCTTCTCATGTCATGTGGCAGCCTTGATGGGAGGGGAGTTTGGAGGAGAATGGATACATGTACAGGTATAACCGAGCTTCTTCCCTGTTCATCTGAAACTATCACAATGTTGTTAATTGACTATACCTCAATACAAAATAAAATTTAAAAATGAATAAATAAAATAAAATTTTAAAATAAAAAAATGAGCAGAAGAAAACAATAAAGATTAGAAGAGTGATAAATTACAGATAGAAAAACAATAAAACTAAAAATTGTTTATCAGAAAATATTAATGAACTTGACAAAACTTTAGCTATATTGACTCAGAAAAATCAAAAAAGAACACTCAAATGACTAAAATCAGAAAGAAAAGTGGAGATATTATTACCAATATTACAGAAATAAAAAGAGAGTTACAAGAGAGTATTATGAAAAACTACACACCAACAAAATTGGACAACCTAGATGAAATGAACAAATTCATAGAAACACTCAACCTATTGAGGCTGAATTATGAACTAGAAAATCTGAATAAAGCTACAGCTCATAAGGATATTGACATAATAACAAAAATAGTAAAAACCTCCTACAACCACAAAAAGCCCTGAACAGGATAGCATTGTTGATGAATTCTACCAAATCAAACCTGTAGTGAGGTAGTACTTGATGCCCATAAAGATGAATTTTTTTAAAGGGAGATAAGTATTGGCAAGGATGTGGAGAAATTTGAACCTTGCTGCATTACTAATGGAATGTAAAATGGTGCAGCCATTGTGGAAAACAGGTAAGCAGTTCCTCAAAAAATTCAACATGGAATTACCATATGATCCAGCAATTCCACGGCTAGCATGTACCCAAAATCACTGAAAGCCAGGTTTCAACCAGATAATTATACCAACATTCAGAGCAGCATTCTTCACAATAGACAAAATGTGAAAACTACCCAAATGTTCATCATTAGTAGAATGGATAAACAAAATGTAGTACACACATGCAATGAAAGAGTGTTCATCATTAAAAAGAAATTCTGATACACATTACAATGTGAATAAGCCCTAAAAACATTATGCTAAGTGAAGCAGCATAGCATGTGTGTATGCTTATTTGTGTCCCACTTTTTGTGATCCCATGGACTGTAGCCCTGCAGGCTTCTCTGTCCATGGGATTTCCTAGGCAAGAATACTGGAGTGGGTTGCCATTCCCTCCTACTGGGAATCTTCCTGACCCAGGGATCAAACCCACATCAGCAGCATCTCCTACATTGAGGCAGATTCTTTACCACTGAGCCACAGGAGAAGCCCACTAAGTGAAGTAAGCAAGATACAAAAGGACAGCAAATGGTATGATTCCACATCTGTGATGTACCTAGAATATAAATTCAAAGGTACAGAAAATAAAATAGAGATTACCAGGGCTGAGGTAGTGGGGGGGCTCAGAGTTATTATTTTCTGGGTATAGTTGCTGTTTAGGGTGACAAAAAAATTCTAAGATGGACAGTGGTGATAGTTGGACAACATTGTGAATTTACTTAATGCCCATGAATTGTAATTGATTAAAATAGTAAATAGTAAATTTTGTGCTATATATATAGAAAACAATAGAAAAATGAAGGGAAGCTCTCTAACACCTCCCAGGTGATGCTAAGATTCAGCAGGGTTGATAACTACTGGTTCTGATTCTTGGTACCTCTTCACCAATAGATAACTCTCCTTTAAATGATGCTCTACATATTTCACCCTTAGTGTGGTGGTATAGATGGAGGCTTTAAATGAGCCGATGTACCTTGTATCTTGTACCTATGTCCCTTGGGCACACATGACTTAACTTCTCTAAGAATCAATTCTCTCATCTGTAAAATTAGTGTTCCACAATTTTTTTTTTAATTTAATAAGATTATACAGGAAGCTTAAAACAGTATATGACACCCGGTTCACATAAGGGTGATGATGAAGAGTCCCTAAATCAAAGGTTGGGGTTGTGTGGTTAAAAATGAACTTAGAGCAATGGTTCTCACATTTAAGCAGCACCAGAATCACCTGGAGGCTTGTTAAAATATATTCTTAGGTCTGGGTTCAGGCCAGGCCTTTCTAACAAGTAATTATCTCAGGTGATATTAATGTTGCTGGTCTAAGATCCACACTTTGAGAACCATGGATTTGGAGCTATCACTGAGAGCTCCATCCCCTGAATAACCCAGTCCATCCCATAGATCCTGCTCCAAGAATCTAATTTTAAAAGAGGTTCCCTATCTTATTAGAGGCAATACTGTCTGGCCTGTCAGACGTATATAATCTTAACCTTTAGAATTTATCAAGCATCTCAAAAATGCATATGCATATTAAGCAAAGTAGTCAGAATTTGAACTAAGTTTAAAACTAATTCTAAAAGTTTGTATTTTAAAATTCAGTAAATTGAATAATGAAGTTTCAGAAAACCTAGAGGATGATGTAGGCATGCTTTGGGAGAACAAGCCAGTGAAGAAAAATCACTTCTATAGACTCTGGGTCTTGCTTTAGCCATTAGAACCTCTGCTACCTCTGATGGTGAATGAGCATCTGAATCAGACTTCCTGCCAGATGTCCTTGTCATAGCTTTCTATAACACCAACTTGGACTATGAAAAATGTAACAGAACAAGCATATGAAGATGCATTAGCATCAGAAACCAGTGGATCTAAGCAACGACTTAAGCCCCTTTCCTGTAAAAGACAGAAAAGAAAAAAGTGAATTTAGATTTTGAGGATTGGAACTCCTGTTTAAGGACTGGGGAAACAGAAACAAAGAACAAAGAAAGGGGGAACTGAAACTGAATAGGGCTCTGCAGGGCCCTCCTGGATACAAAAGCCCCCATTTCCTTTTTTGTAGTAAAAGGCTTTAGTCTCCTAGCCTTACCTGAGTTTCAAAGAGCAGCCTCAAGCCATTACTAATTAGGGTAGTGAGGGAAGGCAGGAAGAAAGGAAGTGCTGCCAAGAAACAGTACTGCAGTGATAAAACAAAGTCCTTGAGTTCCTCTGCAAAGGATGTAATAACAATCTGAAGCTATGTTTGAGTTCTCCTGCAGGAACGAGGGCTCCCACCCAGGTGGAGGATGGTGACCATCTGCTGAGACAGCAGACTGATCAGAACCAGAAGACTGGTGATTGAGATTCCTGGAACACTACACTGTTACCTCACCAAAAACCAATCAGAAAAAAGTCATTCATTTTGCTGCCCTCACCCCAAACTCTTCCCTAAAAACCATCAGGGTGTACAGATCTTTTGAGAATGAGCCACTCATTCTCCTTGCCTGGCCCTAGCAATAAACTTTCCTCTGCTCCAGCCTCAAACATTTAGGTCTATTTCATCTCACTGTATTGGGCACACAAGCTTGGCTTTGACAGCACTGCATTTCTCCCTCCTTAGATCCCATTAGGAGAGGCAGTCTTCTACAAAGTTACTCTAATTCCACCTGAGGATCTCTAAAATCAGTTAGGCCTATTCAAGTGGCATCCCATGCAGCCTCATTGGTATGCCACTCTAGCCAAGAGTGCTGGGCACTGTAAATGGCAGATAAATTATGTATACCAGGGCTCAGAGAACATTTAGTATGCCTGAAGCAATGTGCATTTTGAAAGAAAGTCATTTTGATTCTGTGATATAGTATAGATCCACAGCCTTCACAGGACTCAGGGCCCCCATGCTGATGTCTGAGAGCTTGTTGGGGTGAGCAAAGTGTGAGACTGTAGCCCTCTGTCCCAGGTCCTATGGCCATTGCCCTCAAACCCTCAGCCCAGAGTGGGAGGCTGTTTCACCTTTGTCCCTCCTTGTTAGATCTTTAGATTTTAGCTCATTCTTTTGCCTAGGAATGTGCTAACTTCCCAAGCTCTAAGTTGAAGTTCAGTTAAAACTAGCCTCTCCCTCTAAGCCACCCACTCAGTCAATGTGGTCTCAATAGCTCACTCTGCTCTCTGCACCACAAGACTCTGCAGGACTCCCCGTCATAGAATCTTCCATCTATGGCACCAAGCTGTTCGACACCAGTGGGGACTTCCATAAGGAAAGTCATCCACAGAAATGAGCCAAATCACTCCTGGAGAATGTAATGCCTTGAAATCACAGATACTTCTTAAGGTTTCATACAATAGTCCCATTGCCAAGAATGCCAATTCTTTCCTTCATTATCTGGGGAAATTCAGGCATTCCTTTCAGAGTCCATTCCAGTTGAATCCTCTACTAAGCTTTCCCTATTCTTCATATCTATTTTCACAACCACCACCACCCCTGCCACCTCCACCCCTAAATACATATACACACATACAATGTAAACAATATTTCAGGTGGACATGCACTGGGTCTGGTAAAAACCAATCATTGCATGAATCACTTCTACTATAATGATTTCTCTGTCACTGGACTCCTAACTTCTGGAGTCACAGAATATGATCTCTTTCTTTCTTCATCACTAGTCTCTAGCATGGTGCCTGGTGCTGGGAAGTAGTACAGTAATCTATCATCTTGATTTTGTGAAGATGTGGTTTGTTCCAGAGATCATGCTTGCACAAGTGGTAATGGCTAAACGCTGTGGAAGAACCAGGGGCTTGAAATTTCAACAACTTGACTTCAGTGTTGACTTTATTAAATACCTTACCAGATGAACTGACATTGAGATCTGAACCCAAGCCATCTGAACTCCTTGGTCACTGGAAGGAACAAGTCAGTATAACTTAGTACATGAGCCTTGTCTAATTTACAGGGTAGATGTAAACTGCTCTGAACTGTGCAGGTATATTACCTGGAAGAAAACATTTACTTTTCAAGTCACTCTTACTTAATATTTAATTTTAATTATCCTAACAGGTTCTGAAATATTTAGATATGGAAACTGTAACAGAAGAAACATGTACAACCTAAGAGTTGAAAGTTATGTTTTATTCTAGCCATTACTGAGGACTATAGCCTGGGACACAGCCTTTCAGATATCTCTGAGGAACAGTTCTAAAGAGGTAAGGGAGGGGCCAGGATATATAGGAGTTTTTGCTGAAAACAAAAAGCCAATCAATATAAAAAGATTACTGCTGAGTAATATTCCATAATTAAAAAAATAAACATCTCAAGTTAATGATTTTAACACTTCTCTGTGTATATGAAGATGCCAGAAATTGGGTTTATTGAAATTATTCCTTAGATGTGTATCTTAACGATCTAGGGCCAGTATCCTGTGTTCCTCCATCCTGATTTTCCCTCAGGTTGCACCATTGAGGGTAGCTGCAGTGGGTAATGGCTTGATGATGGGCAACAATCATTGTTTACTTAAATGACAGGCAACAGTTTTTTGTCCCCATACCTAGGGCTTTCCTGGTAGCATGCAGGACATCTGGGTTTAATCCCTGAGTCAGGAAGATCCCCTGGAGAAGGGAATGGCAATCAACTTCAGTATTCTTTCCTGGAGAATTCCATGGACAGAGGAGCCTGTGGGCTATAGTCAATGGGGTTGCAGAGTTCAACACAACTGAGTAACTAACACTTTCACCTGAGAACTGTAATCAATGGCCTTCTTGTTTTCTATATTAAACAGTATTGGACCAAGCAAACATAACTCAGATACTTTGCTTTGAAAAGCACTTGCTCTTGGAAAATAAGACTGGAAGCCACACAAAATAGATTACTTATCAAAACTAACTTCTTGATACATCAATATTCACTTCAAGACCCTCATCTGTCTGTGACCACCAACCTAAATCTATTATGCAAAAGTTCTTCCCAGTACCTACCAGTTTCTTTCCTTGAACGACTTGTGTTAAAGTGATCTCACTCATATCCTAAAAACTTATAATTATCCCACTGGGTTTCTCTTTTTGAGATGTTCCTAGAATTCTGTCAAGGTGATGTTCTCCTTTACTGCAGTAAATTAATAAACTTAATTTTGCTTGATCTGAAGACTCTACAATGGTTTTAGGGGGAGCTCTCAGCTGTAAGCCTCTGGTCCAAATGAATAACAATGCTATACTTATTCAGATGTCACATGATATGCTCAGCTCTCTCAAAATCACTTTAGATGGCAGAGAGGAAGAACCTCTAGGTTCTTCTGGTCATTCTAAGAAATAAATTGCCATGAGGCAGATTAAAAGAAGAAAATCATACAAAAGTTCAGTGACATGTTTACATGAAAGAAGGCCAGGAAAACTGAGTAACTCACCTAAATGACCAAAACCCTCACCTTAAATTCCATCTTCAGCTAAAGACAAAAGAGTACATTGGGGGAAGCAGTTTGAGACTTCAAAGGGGAGAAAGGCAATTGACATGGAGATAGAAAAGCAAGGGTTTTGTAGATGAATGTTTGTTGGGCCACACAGGGACAGCTTGAGACACAGAGAGAAATTTTAACAGACAGGCTTTGGTAAGTTCCTCCCTGTCTGCACAGCCAGTTTGTACCATATTTTTCTATGGGGATAGCTTCCTGGAACATGTCCTCTGTATATACATTCATTTAGGCAGTTAGAGGGAATATCAAAGTTTCTTCCTTAGTCTTTTGGACCTTGATTATTCTCATCTCTAATCCACCCTCCAAAGAGACATTTTGGGATGGCAAATGTTGCTCCCTTACCAAGATCAGTATGTAAACAAATAAAGAAACAAAACCCAACCAAACAAGAATGAAACCATTAAGTAGAAAAAAATATATATATAAAATTCATATATCATATTCATGATTTTACTCACCAGAGAGAAAATATCTTTATTTTCCTTCAAGACAGTTTGCCCCTGTTTTCAGTATAATTCTAACAGCTTTGGTTGCTTACATCAAATTAAAAACTGCCAAGCTTTTAAGGAAGTGTAAAAATAGAGTCTCTGCTCAGAACCAGAAAGCAAGGGACTGTATGCCTTGTATCTTGCTTTGAGGACCACCTGCCCATTTCTGGGTTTATCTGTAAGGGTATTTCTGGAAGAGATTAGCATTTGAATCAGTAAAGAGAGTTAGGAAGAACAACCTCACCAATGTCTTTCAATCTGTTGAGAGTCCAAATAGAACAAAAAAGCAAAGGAAGGACCAATTCCCTCTCTCTCTTCTTGACCTGGAATGTCCATCTCTTCCTGCCCTTAGACTGAATTACACTATCAGCAACTAGAATTGCAAATTGTGCAAAGGGTGAAACCCCAACAACTTGTGGTCACTCCATTTTACCAGTCCCTGGGTACCCATGCTCCCACTGGGCCATGCTAGGTATAGATCCTCAAATACTCAGGTGGCACATTTCTCCTTTTCTTTCCAACTTCACATCTGCTGAATGCTCACCTGCTTCTGTGAAAATGCAGTGACCTTCTCAGTGCTATAGTCCCTTCCTGGTATGGCTTATTGTTTCTTCCTTAGTGTTCCCTCATATCTGCCCTCACTGACTCACCAGGGACACTAGAGATACTCATTTCCTCATGTGTCCAGCACATGTTTTGAGCGTAAGCTCCTTGTCAAGTCAGTGCTAGTGATGACTGTTCATTCTAGGAATGAGTGAAAGAGGTAGAAATTAAGTAAGAAAACAACAAAAAATGTGATTGTAATGCATGAAGAACCCAATACTATGAATATAAACTGATGTTGTGGTGGCTGGGGGGTGGACAGGGTAATTATCTACTGTAAGATTGATCCTCAGGGAAATTCCAATTCTTGGGCTCTTGGTCTCACTCCAGTGTGCACTCCAGCTATGCAGGAGGGTGGGAGGAGACCAGGCATGTTGGCAAAGCAGGAGAGAAGGTCTCCACGTGGCTGGCCAGAAGATCTTACGAGGGCAGGGAGTCCTAAAACAGGTCTTAAAAATTTCTGTTCTACATTGCACTGCCTAAGCTCCCACCATAATACCTAGTTATTTGGTTTTTCAACACAAGGTATGACTATCTCAAATGCCTCATGTACTCAAGTCATTAACATTTGGACTGATGCAATAGAAACATCCTTGCAAACAAATGACTAGGGCCTGGCAATTACAAGCAGGGATCCAGCGCTGAAGCCCCAGCTGTTCTATGACTCCAAGTTTGCATCAGGCAAAGTCAGGAAAATGAGCATACTGTGGTTAAGCAGATGACTTGACTCTTTCATTTAAGGGTTACAGAATTTTGCTTGCAATTCTAAAACTTATATTAAAGTAAATAAGTATCTAACTTAGGTTTCTAAAAAGCAGAGTCTGAGACAAAAGTTTGCATAAAGGTAGTTCTTTTGGGAAGAAATATCAGGTAGCAAGAGAAAGAAGCAGGGGGAGGATGATGGGGAAAGCCAATATAAGGAAGCATTATAAATTCAGCCATGGCCACCATCAACTGAGGCTCAACTCACAGGTCTTCTGTGTAAACTTTTGCTATGATTATCCACTTGGGGAAGAAACGGGTCCACTGGTTCTCACCTACCATTGGTAAGTTCCTAGGTAAGTGAATGCCATAGTGCAAGAGCTTAAGAACTAATTCAAATTCTGCCTCTGCCTCCACCATTTACTACCAGTATAAACTTTAGCTTATAAGTTATTTAAAGCCTCTGTATGTCTATTTCCTCACAGCCAAATGGACAAATTATAGCTATGTATTGATTCTTATTTTTTTTTTTTTATTAGTTGGAGGCTAATTGCTTTACAATATTTTAGTGGTTTTTGCCATACATTGACATGAATCAGCCATGGATTTACATGTGTTCCCCATCCTTATCCCCCCACCCCGACCCCCGCCTCCCTTTCCAACCCATCCCTCTGGGTCTTCCCAGTGCACCAGCCCTGATCACTTGTCTCATGCATCTAACCTGGGCTGGTGATCTGTTTCACCCTTGATAGTATACTTGTTTCAATGTTGTTCTCTCGAAACATCCCACCCTCACCTTCTCCCACAGAGTCCCAAAGTCTGTTCTGTACATCTGTGTCTCTTTTTGTGTTTTGCATATAGGGTTATTGTTACCATCTTTTAAAATTCCATATATATGCATTAGTATACTGTATTGGTCTTTATCTTTCTGGCTTACTTCACTCTGTATAAGAGGCTCCAGTTTCATCCATCTCATTGGAACTGATTCAAATGAATTATTTTTAATGGCTGAGTAATATTCCATGGTGTATATGTACCACAGCTTCCTTATCTATTCGTCTGCTGACTATGTATTGATTTGATGTGAGGATAAAACAGAACAATAGTGTAAAGTATCTGAAATCATGCCCAGCATGGGCTAAGAGACTTTACCCCATTTCAGTTGTCTGGTTGGTGTTTCCCAACCTTTCCAAAAGACTCATCTGAGAGCTTGTTAAAAATTCAGATCCCTAGGTCTTTACCCTGCACAGGTTCTAAGATCAAAAGTTCCTTAGAGCTACTTTTGCAGTCTTACTTGAAAAGAACTTGAACATTGGGGTGCACGTGTCTCTTTCAGATCTAGTTTCCTCAGTGTGTATGCCCAGGAGTGGTATTGCTGGGTCATATGGCAGTTCTATTTCCAGTTTTTTAAGGAATCTCCACACTGTTCTCCATAGTGGCTGTACTAGTTTGCATTCCCACCAACAGTGTAAGAGGGTTCCCTTTTCTCCACACCCTCTCCAGCGTTTATTACTTGTTGACTTTTGGATAGCAGCCATCCTGACAGGCGTGTAATGGTATCTCATTGAGGTTTTGATTTGCATTTCTCTGATAATGAGTGATGTTGAGCACCTTTTCATGTGTTTGTTAGCCATCTGTATGTCTTCTTTGGAGAAATGTCTGTTTAGTTCTTTGGTCCATTTTTTAACTGGGTCATTTATTTTTCTGGAATTGAGCTGCAGGAGCTGCTTGTATATTATTTAGACTAATCCTTTGTCTGTTGCTTCGTTTGCTATTATTTTCTTCCATTCTGAGGGCTGTCTTTTCACCTTGCTGATAGTTTCCTTTGTTGTGCAAAAGCTTTTAAGTTTCATTAGGTCCTATTTGTTTATTTTTGCTTTTATTTCCAATATTCTGGGAGGTGGGTCATAGAGGATCTTGCTGTGATTTATGTTGGAGAGTGTTTTGTCTATGTTCTCCTCCAGGAGTTTTATAATTTCTGGTCTTACATGTAGATCTTTAATCAATTTTGAGTTTATTTTCATGTATGGTGTTAGAAGGTGTTCTAGTTTCATTCTTTTACAAGTGGTTGACCAGTATTCCCAGCAACACTTGTTAAAGAGGTTGTCTTTTTTCCATTGTATATCATTGCCTCCTTTGTCGAAGATAAGGTGTCCATAGGTACGTGGATTTATCTTTGGACTTTCAATTCTGTTCCATTGATCTATATTTCTGTCTTTGTGCCAGTACCATACTGTCTTGTATTCCTTAAAAAAACTGGAAATAGAACTGACATATGACCCAGCAATACCACTCCTGGACATACACATCGAGAAAAGTAGATCTGAAAGAGACACATGCACCCCAATGTTCATCGCAGCACTGTTTATAATTGCCAGGATATGGAAGCAACCTAGATGCCCATCAGCAGACGAATGGATAAGGAAGCTATGGTACATATACACCATGGAATATTACTCAGTCATTAAAAGGAATCCTTTGAATCAGTTCTAATGAGATGGATGAAACTGGAGCCCATCATACAGAGTGAAGTAAGCCAGAAAGATAAAGACCAATACAGTATACTAAAGCATACATATGGAATTTAAAAAGATGGTAACAATAACCCAATATGCAAAACAGAAAAAGAGACACAGATATACAGAACAGACTTTGGGACTCTGTGGGAGAAGGCAAGGGTGGGATGTTCTGAGAGAATAGCATTGAAACAAGTATACTATCAAGGATGAAACAGATCACCAGCCCAGGTTGGATGCAAGAGACAAGTGCTCAGGGCTGGTGCACTGGGAAGACCCAGAGGGATGGGATGGGGAGGGAGGCGGGAGGGTGGATTGGGATGGGGAACACATGTAAATCCATGGCTGATTCATGTCAATGTATGGCAGAAACCACTACAATATTGTAAAGTAATTAGCCTCCAACTAATAAAAATAAATGAAAAAAAAAAAAAAAGAAAGAAAGAGCTTGCTGTGGGGTGTGTGTGTATGTGTGTGTGTGATTTGCTTCTTTGTCTTAAAAGAGGAGAATAGAAAAGACTTCTAAGGAGTTGAGATTTCCAGGATATATTCATTCCAGTTTGTCAAAGTCAATCTAGAATTCATTCTCAAAAAAACACCTTTTCTCTCAAAATGTGGACTGCCCAGGAATTAGATCTCCAAAGTACCAGCAAGTCACGGGTGATTGGAGCAGGGTAAGTTTCAGCTAGAATCTGAAGCCAAAAGGATGATAAATTAAAATAAAGGTATGTCTTTTCTCAGATGAGGTCACAAGCTAATCTAGAACAAAAGACAACAGTCTAGGAAGAAATAAGAAATGGATCAGCAGGAATGTCAGGCATGACCCTCTTCATGGGAGATGGATAGGGACATACAGTTGTGTCCCACTCTTTGGCTCCCATCTCTATGGTCACCTCTCCCTGGAATGCAGATGTTTGAAGAGACTATGTCTGTTCTTCTTGATCTCTCCTCCCATATTTAGAAAACTGAGAATTTTCTTTGGGAAAAATGTGCCCTGGTAATGAGAGGCTGAGATACCTGGAATAACAGGCAAGTTTGATCTTGGAGTACAAAATGAAACGGAGAAAAATCTAAGAGAATTGTATCAAGAGAACACACCTGTTATAGCAAGCCCCCATTTTCCAGCAACACAAGAGAGGACACTACATGTGGTCATCACCAAGTGGTCAATACTGAAATCAGATTGAATATATTATCTACATTCAAGGATGGAGAAGCTTTGTATAGTCAGCAAAAACAAGACCTGGAGCTGACTGTGGTTCAGATCATCAGCTGCTTACTACAAAATTCGGGCTTAGATTAAAGAAAGTAGGGAAAACCACTAGGCCATTAAGGTAAGACCTAAATCAAAATCCTTATGATTATACAGTGGGGGTGTTGAATATATACAAGGGATTAGATTTGGTAGACAGACTGCCTGAGGAACTATCGACAGAAGTTTCTAACACTATATGGGAGGCAGTGACCAAAATCATCCCAAAGAAAAAGAGATACAAAAGGCAAAGTGATTACCTAAGGGGGCTTTACAAATAGCTGAGGAAAGAAGAAAAGCAAAAGGCAAAGGGGAAAGGGAAAAGTATACCCACTTGAATGCAGAGTACCAGAGAATAGCAAGAAAAGATAAGAAGGCCTTCTTAAATGAACAATGCAAAGAAATAGAGGAAAACGATAGACTGGAAAATACTAGAGATCTCGTCAAGAAAATTGGAGATATCAAGGGAAAATTTCATTCAAGGATGGGCATAATAGAGGACAGAAATGATAAGGACCTAATAGAAGCACAAGAGATTAAGAAGAGATGGCAGGGATAAACAGAACTATACAAAAAAATAACTTAATGACTCATATAACCATGATGGTGTGGTCAGTCACCTAGAGACAGACATCCTGGAATGTGAAGTCACATGGGCCTTAGGAAGCATTCAGTTCAGTTCAGTTCAGTTCAGTTGCTCAGTCATGTCCAACTCTTTGCGACCCCATGAATTGCAGCACGCCAGGCCTCCCTGTCCATCACCAACTCCCAGAGTCTACCCAAACCCATGTCCATCGAGTCGATGATGTCATCCAACCATCTCATCCTCTGTCGTCCCCTTCTCCTCCTGCCCTCAATCTTTCCCAGCATCAGGGTCTTTCCCAATGAGTCAGTTCTTTGCATCAGGTGGCCAAAGTATTGGAGTTTCAGCTTCAACATCAGTCCTTACAATGAACACCCAGGACTGATCTCCTTTAGGATAGACTGGTTGCATCTCCTTGCAGTCCAAGGGACTCTCAAGAGTCTTCTCCACCACCACAGTTCAAAAGCATCAGTTCTTTGGCACTCAGCTTTCTTCACAGTCCAACTCTCACATCCATACATGACCATGGGAAAAACCATAGCCTTGACTAGATGGACCTTTGTTGGCAAAGTAATGTCTCTGCTTTTTAATATGCCGTCTAGGTTGGTCATAACTTTCCTTCCAAGGAGTAGGCGTCTTTTAATTTCATGGCTGCAATCACCATCTGCAGTGATTTCGGAGGTCAGAAAAATAAAGTCTGCCACTGTTTCCACTGTTTCCCCATCTATCTGCCATGAAGTGATGGGACCGGATGCCATGATCCTGGTTTTCTGAATGTTGAGTTTTAAGCCAACTTTTTCACTTTCCTCTTTCACCTTCTTCAAGAGGCTCTTCAGTTCCTCTTCACTTTCTGCCATAAGGGTGGTGTCATCTGCATATCTGAGGTTACTGATATTTCTCCCGGCAATCTTGATTACAGCTTTTGCCTCCTCCAGCCCAGCGTCTCTCAGATGCACTCCGCACACAAGTCAAAGCATTACTAAGAACAAACTAATGGAGGTGATGGAAGTCCAGCTGTGTTATTTAAAATCATAAAGCATGATATAGCTAAAGTGCTGAACTCAATATGTTAGTAAATTTGGAACTCAGCAGTGGCCACAGGACTGAAAAAAGTCAGTTTTCATTCCAATTTCAAAGAAGGACCAAGCCAAAGATTGTTCAAGCTACTGTACAATTGAACTCGTTAAAAACAAAACAAAACAAACAAACAACAACAACAACAAAAAAAACCTGGAAAATTCTTAAAAAGATGTCTTTACCTGTCTCCTGAGAAGCCTGTATACCAGTCAAGGAGCAACAGCTAAAACCAGACATGGAACAATGGACTGGTTCAAAGTTGGGAAAGAAATACAACAAAGCTGTAGATTGTCACCCTGCTTGTTTAACTTATATGTAGAGTACATCATAAAACATGCTGGGTTGGATGAATCACAAGTTTAAACCAATATTGCCAGGAGAAATATCAACAGCATCAGCTATGCAGATTATACCACTAATGACAGTAAGTGAAGAGGAACTAAAGAGCCTCTTGATGAGCGTGAAAGAGGAGAGTGAAAAAGCTGGCTTAAAATTCAACATTGAAAAAACTAAGATCATGGCATCTGATCCCATCACTCTATGGAAAATGCAAGAGAAAAAAGTAGAAGCAGTGATTGATAGATTTTATTCTCTCGAGCTTCAAAATCCCTGTGGATGGTGGCTGCAGTCGTTAAATTAAAAGACATTTATTCCTTGGAAGGAAACCTATGATAAACCATTCAGTGTATTAAAAAGCAGAGACCTTTGTCTGCAAAGGTCTATATAGTCAAAGCTCTGTTTTTTCCAGTAGTCATGTATGGATGTGAAAGTTGGGCCACAAAGAAGGCTGAATGTTGATGTTTTTTGAATTGTGGTGCTGGAGGAGACTTTTAAGAGTCCCTTGGGCAGCAAGGAGATCAAACTAGTCAATCTGAAGGGGAATCAACCCTGGATATTCATTGAAAGGACTGATACTGAAGATGAAACCCCAATACTTTGGCCGCCTGATGTGAAGAGCCAACTCATTGGAAAAAACACTGTTGCTGGGAAAGATTGAAGGCAAAAGGAGAAGGGGGTGGGAGAGGATGAGATGGTTAGATAGCATCATTGACAAAATGGACATGAATTTGAGAAAACTCTGGGACATGGTGAAGGGAAAGTGAAGGGAAGGTGAAGGTTGGCATGCTCCAACCTATGGGATCGCAAAGAGTCAGACACGACTTGGTGACTGAACAAAAACAACAGCAAATGAGAGGCTGTGCAATTCCAGCTAACATGCTGGGCAGCCCTGCAGGGAGGTTCAGGACCCCTGGAGATTTATACAGGTGAAAGAAGAAGATAGCAGAGAAGGCACTTGCAGTGAGTGGTCTTGCCCCAGAAGGACACTACAGGGAGTCTTCCCCTGAAAGGCCTCATGAGGTTTCCATGTTAGTGGGGAGGGACTTGGGATGCAAGATATTGCTTCTGCCTCACCTGTTATAGCTCAGACTGTGGATCTGCCTCCTGCCTTTATGCCAGCCTAAATTCCTCTTTCTTAAGTCATCTAGTTAGCCTTCTTCATCTCTTCTCCTTTACCTCCCTATCTCCATCTCATTAACTCTCTTCCTCCTCACAGACATCTTTCCCACCCATCCTCCAATGTGGGTTTTCTCTCAATGTCTTCTTCCCCATGGGTCTTCTTATCCGTGGAGTCACTTAGCCCCAGTGAAGTCATGCCACCCTTCTGACCCTGAAAACTTTTGGTTTGATGTGCGCTATGTGCCTTAACCACACACTTTTCCTAGTACAGCTCTGTTTCTGCTAGCTTGATATGAACTCAGTCCTGAGCACATCTCTTGTCTGAGAAATGTGGAGTGTTTGCATCACCTGCTTCCTGGTCTCCCTGTGAAAGATGCTAGGATTGGACAGGAGACTTGCAAGGCAAACAGGAGCTAAGCTATACACATGACACCCCAGGGAGGTGCTGGCAGTTTAGGAGTCCTGCAAAGCACGTAGGAGCTGGGTTGGGTAGATGACATCACTAGGAGGTGCTGGTAGTCCAAGCTGTTAAATCCAACCAGACCCAGGAAACATGGGGATTTCTAGGGAGGATGTTGGCACAGAGCCCTGATGTGGGATGAAGCCTGACACATGATATGTGACACTGAAATCAAGCGGGATCCTGTGGGGCTCCTGGGCATGGCAGCCTTTAGTAAAGGGTTACTAATCAGAGAAGAGAAGGGATACAGAGATGAAGGAGGAGCAGCCAAGAAACAACAGTGCAGTCAAGAATCAGGGTCCTGGATCCCCCTTAAGGGATACACATAACAATATCTTTGAACTCTTTGCATAACTAAGAAAGAAAGTGTTAGTTGCTGAGTCATGGACTCAGTGACCCCATGGACTCTAGTCCACCAGGCTCCTTTGTCCATGGAATTCTCCAAGCAAGAATATTGGAATGGGTAAATGAGTAGCCTTTCCTTTCTCCAGGGGAACTTCCCAACCCAGGGATCAGACCCAGGTCTCCTGCATTGCAGACAGATTCTTTACCATCGGAGACACCAGGGAAGCCTTTACAGAACTAATACCTCTAACAAATGGAAGACATTTGCATTCTTTGTTCCAGAAAAGACCACCTGAGGCCAGATTCAAAGAGTACAGCCCTTCACATTCTCGAATTCTTATCAGAAAACCTGCCCTTAAACCACTGCTATAAAATTATTCATGAACTATAACTGGGTTGGGACACACAGTTTTGAAGGACACATACTTTTTCCTTTCCCTGAAAAATGAAGTTTAGCAATTGTTTTCTGTTTCACCCAAACCTCTGTCTTTGAGACTTGATTCAGTACCAGCGCACAGAGGTTGAGTCCTCAATATCAATCTCTGGAAGAAGACTGGCAGAAGCAGAACCCCAGGACCAGACTGAAGGTTATCAGATAAGACAGATAAAATACAGACGGCCTAGCTAAATTTGAAGTTTAGAGTAAAGTGGACACATTTGTGTATAATTATGACTTATGAATTGATGCTTTTGAACTGTGGTGTTGGAGAAGACTCTTGAGAGTCCCTTGGACTGCAAGGAGATCCAACCAGTCCATCCTAAAGGAGATCAGTCCTGGGTGTTCATTGGAAGGACTGATGTTGAAGCTGAAACTCCAGTATTTTGGCCACCTCATGCGAAGAGTTGACTCATTGGAAAAGACCCTAATGCTGGGAAGGATCGGGGGCAGGAGGAGAAGGGGATGGCAGAGGATGAGATGGCTAGATGGTATCACTGACTCGATGCACATGAGTTTGAGTAAACTCCAGGAGTTGGTGATGGACAGGGAGGTTGGCATGCTGCAGTTCATGGGGTCACAAAGAGTCGGATACAAGTGATTGAACTGAACTGAACTGAACTGATGCCTTATGCAATACTTAGGTGATATTTATAGGATTGGTAGAATAAAGCCACCAAGGAGATGTCCTAATCCCCAGAAAACTGTGAATGTGTTCAAAAGGGAATTAAGATTGCCAATAAACCTAAAATAAGAACATCATCTGGGTTATCTGAATGAGACCAGTGAAATCACAAGGAATATCAAATGGGGAAGAAGGAGGCAGAATAGTCAGTGTCAGAGTGATGCAAAGCTCAACTGATTGTGCTTTGAAGATGGATAAGGAGCCATAGGCCAAGGAATGCTGGCAGCCCCTGGAATTTGGAAAAAGCATATAGCTGGATTCTCCCCAGGACCTACAGACAGGAACATGGCCTTGCTGACACCCTGATCTTAGCCAAGGAGACCCATTGCAATCTTCTAGCTTCCAGAATTGTGAGATAATAAATGTCAGTTCCTGTAAACCACTAATTCTGTAGTAATTTGTTGCAGTAGTAATGGAAAACTATCATGTTTATACATTTTTAAAAAGTTGTTTATTTTAAATTTAAATTTAATTGGTTGACTTGTATTTTATCTGACAACTCTAAAGAAAGCCCTGGTAAACAGCTGTCAGGGAGGAAGAAATTTTCCTCTATCCATCTAGATTTTCTGGCTGGTCTAAGAATTAAGATGCCAAGAGACAGATGAAAAGGAGGAAATCAAACAACATTTAACAACATGAATACATGGACTACTCATATGGTAAAGAACCCACCTGTCAGTGCAGGAGACATAAAAGACTTGGGCTAGATCCCTGGGTTGGGAAGATCCCCTGGAGGAGGGCACAGCAACACACTCCAGTATTCTTGCCTAGAGAATCCTATGGACAGAGGAGCCTGGCAAGCTATGTTCCATAGGGTTGCAAAAAGTTAGACACGACTGAAGCCACTTTGAACAGAACATACATGGGAGAGACCCAGGAAAACTGAGCAATTCACCAAAGTGGCCAAAACCCTCACCTTATATACCAGCTTCAGCTAAAGACAAGATGATGTGGAGGGTGGGAAGACTCAGTTCTGGATGGTAAATAGGGGTGATTGTGATGCAGATATAAGTCACTAATTTCTATGCTGATAGGACTTTCTAGAGATATGGTTGTCTTCCTCCTCTTCTAGGTATGGCAAAGGAGACTCCCCATCTTTGGAGCTTTCCCTTGCAAATGTAAACTTTCTTACAAAAGGTTAATTGGTTTTCAGGGTTTTCCCCCTGTCTACTTTTTTTTTTTTTTTAGAAAATAACCAGCTTAAAACAATTAATATGCCAAAGGGACATTTTGGGATAATAAATTCTACACAGTCAAACTGAATTTGGGCCAGAGACCAGGTTAAAAACCCTGTCAGGGGCACTAAGTCTGTGTGGTGGGAGTTAGGCAGGAGCCCCAGTGTTCTTATTATAAAAGGGGGACAATAGCAAAAAAAAGTTGATAAGAAAGGTGCTCATATTCTGTCCCATGGGTGTCTCCTGCTCCTGAGTTCATTTTATGATAAACTTTGGAAAAAAAAAAAAATGTTATGTCCCTATCCCCCTCATCTGTTCTGATAAAAACAGCTGGACACTATGGGGCCCTCAGTGCACAAAAACCCTTCTCTGTCCCCTGCTTTTTGTTTATAGGAAAAAGGCTTCAGACTCCTAGACCTTCCTGAATTCCAAAGGACAGATCAAACAGTTACTAATTAGGTAAGTGAGGGAAGGCAGAAGCAAAGGAAAAGTGGTCAAGAAACAATAGTGGGCCTTAGTTCTTCCTCAAGTATTTTACATAACAATATATCTTTGAGCAATAACTAAAGCCCCACCCAGTAAAGAGAATGGTAACTTCAGACGGAGCGCATGATTTGTGGAACACCACCAATCAGTCAGAGGAAAGTCACACCCCTGCAGCCCTCACCTCAGATGTTGCCTTTGAAAACTCTGCCTGAAAGCAATTGAAGAGTTCAGATTTTTTTGGCATCAGCCATCATCCTCCTTGCTTGACCTTGTAATCAATGTATCTGTGCTCCAAATTCTAATATTTTGGTTTGCCTGGCCTCACTGTGTATTTGGGTACACAGACTTGTGTTCAATAACACACGACTGGTGCGAAGTGTCAATTGAAAAAAGAAAAAAAAAAAGCATAACATGAGAGTTGTAAATTAAATTTTATTGGTAACAAAATGAGGACAATAGCCAGGAGACAGGTCCTCAGCAAGCTCTGAGGAACTGTTCAGCTGAGGAGGGGAAGGTCAGTACACATGATTTTGGTGAGGGGAGATAAGAGTACTCAAGCACACATTTTGGCAGAGGCTTGGTGCAAGTCATGAGGAATAAATGTCTCCATTAGTGATTTTAGTGTGTTTATAGATATGGAAAGATGCAGGAAATTGAGCTCATACAGTCTTCTCCTGAAAATATCTTAATATCTGAAGATTTGTTCTGACAGTTTTTCCCAGAGCACAGAGTACTTCATTCCTAAACTCCACCCTGAACACCTTCCAGGATGTGTTAAAAGTCAGTGACTGCAATAGTTAGCGACCTCATCTTTGTAGAGGTGTTAAAGCAGGCAGGTAGCCAGATATGAGCAGAGATCGGATAGTAGAAAACCTCACATTGTGTGAAAAGCAGGGGTCCATGGGCAAAGAAAGGCAGGAACCTCCAGACAGACAGGAAACCACATATTTTGAGGGATAAGTGTTCTGGAGGCAGATAAAGAAAGGTGGGGAAAGGTAGGAATCTCTGGTGTTTGAATGTAACCTTTAGCTCATTATGCTTTCATAATAAAATTAGCCTTGCAGAGAAGAAGCAACCATTATGCACTGAGGCCATGACATTTCCCTTCAAGGTTGGATAAGGGCAAAAATCCCCACCCTCCCTGTCCCGCCCCGTGGGAAGGTGGAGCTGGTATGAAAATCAGAGAATACTGAAGAGTCCTATTCCAAGGCCACAGATGCAAGGCCTTGCATCAAGGCCATAGAGATGGAGCCCAGAACCAAGGTCATCTCTGGAACTGACTGAGCTTCATTGTAACCATTGCCAAAAGCCTCCCTAACCCTTACCATGCAGCCTCCTGGCCCCAAATTAGGCAAAAATTCCCACCCCAGTACTTACCCTATAGTGTGCTAACCAATCACCTAATGCCACCCTTCCAGCAACAGTTTTCTTTGTTTTTAGACTATAAAAATTGCCTACAAACCCATGAAAAGTATTGGCTCTCTCCTGAGTCAGTCCACTGTTCCAACCAACAGTGTCCTGTTGACTTTCTCTGGTCTATCAGGTGGTTGGCCCACTATGTTTACAACACCCACATTATCTCTGTTCTTTGTTCTTAATAAACTCACTCCTTGCTATAGTACTCTGTGTCTGGAAATTCTTTTCCAACCTGTGCTCAGGTTGCCATGAAAAACATGACCCCAAACCTTTCCTTCCCCAATGAGTATCCCTTCATTTGTAAGTCCACTTAAAATAGTCACAACCTATAAGTTGACAGTTCTGTTTTATTTGGTGGGAATTTTTAGAACTTCAAACCTGGCAGACAGCATTTCATGTAACCTTGACAGAACTGGGTAACCTCTGGGGAAGCAGGTGAGGGGGGAGGAGTAAGTTTATATAGAAGTTTGCAGCAAGAGGCAGGTAATCTGAATACCAAAAGATTATTGTTAGTTAAGGAAAACCAGATATCTCAAGTTAATGAATTTAGCACTTTTCTCTGTATGGGAAGATGCAAGAGTCTGGGCTTACTAAAGGCATTCCTTTCATATGTATCTCAGCTATCTTGGGCCAGCATCCTGCAATTTGAGTATTCATATTCATATTCATATTCCTTGTTCACCATAGGGAATGGAGGTAGCTTGTGGTGGCAGCTCAATGGCTGCTGGATAGCAGGTATTGTTCTTCCTGGGTTCAGAAATTCACATTTGGCTGGCTGGTGTTCCACTAACCTTGTTTTCAAGCTTAAAACTTGCCAAGGCTTTCACTTCTCTTAGTGAAGCGCCAGGATTCCTAACATGCCATGTTCAGTCCTCTGCCCACTTTCCTTGATCCATCTTCTCTCTCCCTTCCTGATTCTCTGTTCTGGCTTCACAAGCACACCACACCCTTTTTACTGGATTAGTGGCTGCAGCCTGTTGCCTCTGCTGTGTACTTGGAATGTGAATGTTTGTTCAGTACCAGCCTCTTGGTCCACCTCTTGTTCCTGGCCAAGTTCACTACTAGTGATCTTTTGGGTTCTGACTGAGCTGTAAGTGCCCCTAGGAAGTGGTGAGCTACTCCTGTGGGTTAAGACTCCCTCCTTAATGCTTACAAAGTACTTTGCCTGCCTCATTCCTGACACTGGCCATCCCCTCATGGGACTGGATTATTTTCTTGGTTGCCTTCCTCTTCTCCCTGACAGGAAGCAATTTGAGGGAAAGGATGCTCACTCTTGTGTTTCACTCAAATTCATACAGAATAATAGTATGTTGCTCCTTCTGCTGGAACATGCTGCTCGCAGATGCCCAGAAAGGAAGGGGTAATCAATTAGATCAAATAAACTATCTGATAAGTAGGGGATGGCTATTTGTCAGCAAATTTTTGTGAGTAGATGATATATATGCTTTTCTCACTGTGTTCTCAATTTATTACACAATCCTACAGCAAGGGCACTCTTCCCTCAGAACCTCTGTCCTTCTTTTCTCTTCTTTCCCTTCCCCTGGGCTGCAGTGCTGGGCACAGAGATGGTCTGGCTTTCTTACCTTTACTCTTTAGTGTGCACTCTGCAAGGCTGAGACAGGATCCCACAATTGACCTTCACTGTTATTGCAATAGGCTTGCAGTGGTCCCTCCCAAAGTCACCAAAAGTCACCACTCACCAAAGTCATTGGTGCTCACCACCACCACCAAAGTCATCACTCACCAAAGTCATCAGTGCTCTGTGCTCTACCATCACCAGTGTCAAAGCCTGGAGTTCCCCATCTGTGATGAAAGAAGCCTCCTGGGCAATGTTAACACCCTCTGAGGATGTGTTGGCTTGGCTTCTTTTCAGACCGGGTAACATTGCAGTTACCTGCCCTGGGCAGGCAGCTATGGAGCTTCTGTCACTGTGCACATTTGCCTTGCCTATGACTGCCCTGCTGCTGGTGCCCTGTGATTGGAGTCATCTCCCAGGCCTCCAGAGCCGTGCACAGTGAGGCTATGATGGGTTTCTTCCAGGTAGTCACTAAGGAGAAGGTCCAGATGCCCAGGAATTCCACCAAGGCTCCTGTTTCCTTCTCCATGGATCTCTATGGCCTGTGTCAAGAGGGTCACAGTGAAGAAACAAGCAAGGAAGGGAAGACAGAAAGTGAGAAAAGAGCTTCTCCCCTCCCTTCCTGAAAGCTCAAGGACTTATAATTGGAATAATCTCTTTGACAAGTATGTTGTGGAAATTCCTCCATCAAATAGGAGACTGGATGGGATGATTTCAACAGTCCCAGTGCCAGGGAGGGCATTATTATAATTCCTCCATGAACACCTTAAAACACAATGTTTTACACAATTGTACAGGTATTTCTGAAGAAGAAATTCCTAGAAATGGAACTGGGTATGCTCATTTCCCATTTTGATATCTATCAACTGCACATTCACACACACACACACACACTCACACATGTTGTACATGCACACAAATAACACGTGACAGTTATGAGCTCAAATGAGTAGAGATCTTTCTAGTAAAACTGTCCCTCAGTAGAAAGGACTGCCTGTATTGCAGCAAATGCTCACATGCTTGGATGATGAGAATACCATAAAGGAAATTTCAACATGGGCTACAACAGTCAGAATAGCTGGCACCCAAGGCACCCCTGACACTTACCTGTGGAAAACTCTGAACATCACCAGGACCTTTCCCTGAGTGGAATTCCCAGCAGTGGTTCGTTTGACGATGAGCCCTTTGGATAGGGACAGAGTAAAGATAGAAAACAGGTGATTAAACAGTTAATTCCACTAAGGGATCAAGAATGAAGAAAAAATTATGAAACCCATGTATATTCATGATCATTCAGGAAAACAGGTTTGCTTAACAGAAAAACCAAGCAAGCTTGCTTAGCAAGAAAACCATGCAACGGAAGCACAAGACATGCCCCAAAACAATAAACAATGATGGAATGAGACCCACATGCTGCCCAGTGAGCTCAGTAAGTTAGTGATCCCCAGGACATGCTTCTTTGCACACAGTAAGAGCAAAAATATAGAGAAGTGACATTATACTGAAACGTGAGATGATTTACTAATTTTAGTGCTTTTTACCACCCTTCTGTTAATTTGAATAGTGCCATAACATTCCCTATTTGACCATGTAGGGGCAAGAAATTTCCCCCATCTGACATGGAGGAAGAGCTGATGATGGAGGTGGAGGCTTGCTATTTACTCAAAAATGAGGAAGAAGGTGGTCTTTCCCCCCTCCCCACTTTTTCTTTGATTATAAAACCGTAGCCCACCAAGTCCTCAGGGCAGCATCCTCTTGCCTGCCTGCTTATAAGCTTCACAGCATTTTACTCTAATAAATCCCTTCTTATCTATTGCTTTGCTTCTAGCTAAACTCTTTCTGCACTGAAAAATAAAGATCCAGAGCTCCTCAGAGGCTTCCTCACCACCCTTTCCCACACATTTCTGTGGTTCCACTTTGGGAAACAGTGAATTTTCCAGGCCAGCCTCAAAGAACATGGGGCAGGAGAGAGGAGTTGTAGGGCAAGGTTATGGCTCCCCCAAAGCCCCTTTCTCAAGTCTCTGCATTGCTTCTCTCCTAGAATCTGCTCATTCTCTCCTCAAACTTAGGCTTATCCAGTGTGATTTCAGCCAAGAGGGCCAGAACACCATAACTCTGCTGGCTGTCTCAGGAAATAAATGAGTTTTTTGTTTTTTTGTTTTTTCTCAATAGTCAAGAAGTCATCCTGTGCATCTGGAACGGGTACACTTGAAAGGCCAGCAACACGTTTCAAGGCTTGGATGGAGTCTTATGAAGACCTCAGGGTAAGGAGCCTGTTGTCTCTAGGGTCTCAGAAGGCCTGTAGTCTGTCTGGCATGCTTCTCATAGCCCATGGCTGCTGGGTCAGCATTGTGACATCAGGGGAGGATGGGGATGGTAGGTGGCATGCTGTGGACACCATTCAGATATGTTTGCACTTGGCAGTCATTGCTCCTTTTGTCTTGATCTAGGAAAAGTCATCACTCCGCTCCCTATGCTGTTGTCCTGCAGGTCCCCAAAGGTGGCGTTGGACATGCCCACTGCACTGTAGGGAGCTGTATAATACAGCAACAGGGCCTGAGTTTGCTGTTGTCTTTGATCAGCTCAAGTCTGCCTCTGGTTGTTGGTCTTCTAATAAGCACAGAACCAGGGAAAGGAGAAGTTGCAGCTGAGATCCCCTCCAGCACCTCCACCATGACCTACTCCATCCTGTATAGCCACAGTTATTCTTCCAGTCCTTTGTGATACACCCTTCCCAAACTGCACACTCAGGACAGGACCAAGATCCTCTTTTCCAAAATGTGCACCAAATTCATGGCCAAAAGATGCAATTTGAAGCCAATGATTAGATCAAAACTCAGAAGGAATAAACGTAGAGAAAAATCTTCCATACTTCATCATATGGAGCTTGGACTAAGGACAGGGAGTGGACACAGGAAGCAGAGGAGGGGAGAGGTCAGGCGGGTATTTGGGCTGAATTGTGTCACCCCCATTTATATGTTGAAGTTGTAATCCCCAGGACCTCATGTTGTGGCTGTATTTGGATATAGGGACTTTATTATTATGTTTTAAAATTTTCTTATTTGCTTTAATTGGAGGCTAATTAATTTACGATATTGTGGTCGTTTTTGCTATACATTCACACGGATCAGCCATGAATTTACATGTGTTCCCCATCCTCACCCTCCCTCCCACCTCACTCCCCATCCCATCTCTCAGGGTCATCCCAGTGCACCAGCCCTGAGCACCTTGTCTCATGCATTGAACCTGGACTGGTGATCTATTTCACATATGATAATATATGTGTTTCAATGTTATTCTCTCAAATCATCCCACCCTCGCCTTCTCCCACAGAGTCCAACAGTCTGTTCTTTACATCTGTGTCTCTTTTGCTGTCTTCATCATTGCCATCTTCCTAAATTCCACATATATGTGGTAATATACTGTATTGGTGCTTTTCTTTTTGGCTTACTTCACTCTGTATAATAGGCTCCAGTTTCATCTACCTCATTAAAACTGATTCAAATGCATTCTTTTTAATAGCTGAGTAATAATCCATTGTGTATATGTACCACAGCAGCTTTCTTATCCATTCATCTCCTGATGGACATCTAGGTTGCTTCCATGTCCTGGCTATTGTCAACAGTGTTGCGACGAACATTGGGGTACACATGTGTCTTTCAATTCTGGTTTCCTCACTGTGTATGCCCAGCAGTGGGACTGCTGGGTTGTATGGCAGTTCTGTTTCCAGTTTTTTAAGGAATCTCCACACTGTTCTCCATAGTGGCTGTACTAGTTTGCATTCTCACCAACAGTATGAGGGTTCCTTGTTCTCCGTACCCTCTCCAGCATTTATTGTTACTAGACTTCTTCATAGCAGCCATTCTGACTGGCATGAGATAGTACCTCACTGTGGTTTGTTTTTTTTTTTTTTCGTTTATTTTTATTAGTTGGAGGCTAATAAAAATCCATGGCTGATTCATGTCAGCATGGCAAATCCACTACAATATTGTAAATTAATTAGCCTCACTGTGGTTTTGATTTACATTTCCCTGATAATGAGTGATGTTGAGCATCTTTTTATGAATTTGCTATCCATCTGTATGTCTTCTTTGTAAAAATGTCTGTTTAGTTCTTTGACACATTTTTTTTTTTTTGACTGGGTCACTTATTTTTCTGGAATTGAGCTGCAGAGGCCGCTTGTATATTTTTGAGATTAATTCTTTGTCAGTTGTTTCATTTGCTATTATTTTCTCCCATTCTGAAGGCTGACTTTTCACCTTGACTATAGTTTCCTTTGTTGTGCAAAAGCTTTTAAGTTTAATTAGGTCCCATTTGCTTATTTTTGCTTTTATTTCCATTACTGTGGGAGGTGGGTCATAAAGGATCCTGCTACGATTTATGTCAGAGAGTGTTTTGCTTATGTTTTCTTCTAGGAGTTTTATAGTTTCTAGTCTTACATTTAGATCTTTAATCCATTTTGAGTTTATTTTTGTGTGTGGTGTTAGAAAGTGTTCTAGTTTCATTCTTTTACAAGTGGTTGACCAGTTTTCCGAGAACCACTTGTTAAAGAGATTGCCCTTTCTCCATTATATATTCATGCCTCCTTTGTCAAAGATAAGATGTCCATAGGTGCATGGATTTATCTCTGGGCCTTCTATTTTGCTCCATTGGTCTATATTTCTGTCTTTGTGCCAGTACCATACTCTCTTGATGACTGTGGCTTTATAGTAGAGCCTGAAGTCAGGCAGGTTGATTCCTCCAGTTCCATTCTTCTTTCTCAAGATTGCTTTGGCTATTCGAGGTCTTTTGTATTTCCACACAAATTGTGAAATTATTTGTTCTAATTCTGTGAAAAATACCGTTGGTAGCTTGAGAGGGTTTGCATTGAATCTATAGATTGCTTTGGGTAGTATACTCATTTTCATTACATTGATTCTTCTGATCCATGAACGTGGTATATTTCTCCACCTATTTGTGTCCTCTTTGATTTCTTTCATCAGTGTTTTATAGTTTTCTATATACAGTCTTTTTGTTTCTTTAGGTAGATTTATTCCTAAGTATTTTATTCTTTTTGTTGCAATGGTGAATGGAATTGTTTCCTTAGTTTCTCTTTCTGTTTTCTCATTGTTAGTGTATAGGAATGCAAGAAGTTTCTGTGTGCTAATTTTATATCCTGCAATTTTACTGTATTCATTGATTAGCTCTAGTAATTTTCTGGTAGAGTCTTTAGGGTTTTCTATGTAGAGGATCTGCAAACAGTGAGAGTTTTACTTCTTTTTTCCCAATCTGGATTCCTTTTATTTCTTTTTCTTCTCTGATTGCAGTGGCTAAAACTTCAAAAACTATGTTGAATAGTAGTAGTGAGAGTGGGCACCCTTGTCTTGTTCTTAACTTTAGGGGAAATGCTTTCAATTTTTAACCATTGAGGATAATGTTTGCTGTGGGTTTATCATATATGGCTTTTTTAATGTTGAGGTATGTTCCTTCTATGCCTTCTTTCTGGAGGGTTTTTATCATAAATGGTTGTTGAATTCTGTCAGAGGCTTTCTCTGCATTTATTGAAATAATCATATGGTTTTTATCTTTCAATTTGTTAATTTGGTGTATCACATTGTGATTTTGATTTGTGAATATTGAAGAATCCTTGCATCCCTGGGCCACTTAGTCATGATGTATGATCTTTTAAATATGTTGTTGGATTCTGTTTGCTAGAATTTTGTTAAAGATTTTTGCATCTATGTTCATAAGTGATATTGGCCTGTAGTTTTCTTTTTTTATGGCATCTTTGTCTGGTTTTAGTATTAGGGTTATGGTAGTCTTTTAGAATGAGTTTGGAAGTTTACCTTACTCTGCAATTTTCTGGAAGAGTTTGAGTAGGATAGGTGTTAGCTCTTCTCTACATTTTTGGTAGAATTCAGCTGTGAAGCCATCTGGTCCTGGGCTTTTCTTTGTTAGAAGATTTCTGATTACAGTTTCGATATCTGTGCTTGTGATGGGTCTGTTAAGATCTTCTATTTCTTCCTAGTTCAGTTTTGGAAAGTTATACTTTTCTAAGAATTTGTCCATTTCTTCCAAGTTGTCCATTTTATTGGCATATAGTTGCTGATAGTAGTCTCTTATGATCCTTTGTATTTGTATGTTGTCTGTTGTGATTTCTCCATTTTCATTTCTAATTTTGTTAATTTGATTCTTCTCCCTTTTTTTCTTGATGAGTCTGGCTAATGGTTTGTCTATTTTATTTATCTTCTCAAAGAACCAGCTTTTAGTTTTGTTGATTTTGGCTATGGTCTCCTTTGTTTCTTTTGTATTTATTTCTGCCCTAATTTTTATGATTTCTTTCCTTCTACTAAGCCTGGGATGCTTCATTTCTTCTTTTTCTAGTTGCTTTAGGTGTAGAGTTAGATTATTTATTTGACTTCCTCCTGTTTCTTGAAGTAAGCTTGTATTGCTACAAACCCTCCCTTTAGTACTGCTTTTTACTGAATCCCATAGGTTTTGGGTTGTTGTGTTTTCATTTTCATTCGTTTCTATGCATATTTTGATTTATTTTTTTATTTTTTTGGTGATTTGTTGGTTATTCAAAAGTGTGTTGTTCAGCCTCCATATGTTTGTATTTTCAATAGTTTTTTTTTTTTTTTTCCTGTAGTTGACATCTACTCTTACTGCATTGTGATCAGAAACAGTGCTTGAGATGATTTCAATTTTTTTTGAATTTACCAAGGCTAGATTTATGACCCAGGATGTTCTATCCTGGAGAAGGTTTCATGTGCATTTGAGAAAAAGGTGAAATTCATTGTTTTATGGTGAAATGTCCTATAGATATCAATTAGGTCTAATTGTTCCATTGTATCATTTAAAGTTTGTGTTTCCTTGTTCATTTTTTTGTTTAGTTGATCTATCCATAGGTGTGAGTGGGGTATTAAAGTCTCTCACTATTATTGTGTTACTGTTAATTTACCCTTTCATACTTGTTAGCATGTGCCTTACACACTGTGGTACTCCTTTTTGGGTACATATATATTTATAATTGTTATAACTTCTTCTTGGATTGCTCCTTTGATCATTATGTAGTGTCCTTCTTTGTCTCTTTTCACAGTCTTTATTTCATAGTCTCTTTTATGTGACATGAGTATTGCTACTCCTGCTTTCTTTTGGTCTCCATTTACATGAAATATCTTTTTCCAGCCCTTCACTTTTAGTCTGTATGTGTCCCTAGGTTTGAGGTGGGTCTCTTGTAGATAGCACATATAGGGGTCTTGTTTTTGTATCTGTTCAGCCAGTCTTTGTCTTTTGGTTGGGGCATTCAGCCAATTTACATTTAAGGTAATTATTGATAAGTAGGATCCTGTTGCCATTTACTTTATTGTTTTGGGTTTGAGTTTATACACCTTTTCTGTGTTTCCTGTCTGGAGAAGATCCTTTAGCATTTGCTGAAGAGCTACTTTGGTGGTGCTGAATTCTCTGAGCTTTTTCTTGTCTGTAAAGCTTTTGATTTCTCCTGCATATTTGAATGAGATCCTTGCTGGGTATAATAAGCTGGGTTGTAGGCTTTTCTCTTTCATCATTTTAAGTATGTCCTGCCATTCTGTTGTGGCTTGAAGAGTTTCTATTAAAAGATCAGCTGTTATCCTTATGGGGACCCCCTTGTGTGTTATTTGTTGTCTTTCCCTTGCTGCTTTTAATATTTGTTCTTTTTGTTCGATCTAGGTTAATTTGATTAATATGAGCTTTGGGGTGTTTTGCCTTGGGTTTAATCCTATTTGGGACTCTCTGGTTTTGTTGGACTTGGGTGGCTATTCCCTTCCCCATTTTAGGGAAGTTTTCAACTATTATCTCTTAAAGTATTTTCTCATGGCCTTTCTTTTTGTCTTCTTCTTCTGGTATTCCTATGATTCAAATGTTGGGACGTTTAACATTGTCTCAGAGGTCTCTGAGGTTGTCCTCATTTCTTTTAATTCTTCTCTCTTTCTTACTCTCTGCTTCATTTATTTCCACCATTCTATCTTCCACCTCACTTATCCTATCTTCTGCCTCAGTTCCACTGTTGGTTCCCTACAGATTGCTTTTGATCTCAGTTATTGTATTATACATTACTGATTGACTCTTTTTATTTCTTCTAGGTCCTTGTTAAACTTTTCTTACATCTTCTCAATCCTTGTCTCCAGACTATTTACCTGTTACTCCACTTTGTTTTCAAAATTTTGGATCATTTTTACTATCATTATTCTGAATTCTTTTCCAGGTAGACTCCCTAGATCCTCCTCTTTTGTTTGGTTTGGTGGGCTTTTATCATGTTCCTTTACCTGCTGAGTATTTCTCTGGCTTTTCATCTTGTTTAGGTTGCTCTGTTAGGTTGGCCTTTCTGTATGCTGGAAGTTGGTGGTTCCTCTTTATTGTGGAGGTTCCTCCCTGTGGGTGTAGTTGGACGAGTGGCTTGTCAAGGTTACTTGGTTAGGGAAGCTTGCGTCAGTGTTCCGGTAGGTGGAGCTGGATCTCTTCTCTCTGGAGTGCAATGAAGTGTCCAGTAGTGAGTTTTGAAGTGCCTGTGGGTTTGGTGTGACTTTTGGCCACCTGTATTTTTGTGCTCAGGGTTATGTTCCTGTGCTGTTGGAGAATTAGCTTGGTATGTCTTGCTCTGAAACTTGTTGGCTCTTGGATGAAGCTTGGTTTCAGTGTAGGTGTGGAGGCTTTTGGATGAGCTCTTGTCGATTAATGTTTCCTGGAAACAGGAGTTTTCTGGTGTTCTCAAATTTTGGATTTAAGCTTCCTGCCTCTGGCTTTCAGTCTTATTCTTACAGTAGCCTCAAGACTTCTACATCCATACAGCACTGATGATATAATATCTAGGTTAATGGTGAAAATATTCTCCACAGTGGGGGACACCCAGAGAAGTTCACAGAGTTACATGGAGAAGAGAAGAGGGAGGAGGGAGATAGAGGTGACCAGGAGGAGAAGAGGGGGAATAAAAAGGGGAGAGAGTAATCTAATCTAGCCAGTAATCAATTCCCGATTTGCTCGCGACAGTCTGGAACATTCAGAGAGTTTCACAGATTTACATAGAGAAGAGAAGAGGGAGGTGGGAGATAGAGGTGACCAGGAAGAGAGGAGGGGGAGTCAAAAGGAGAGAGACCAATCTAGCCTGTGATCAGTTCCATAAGTGTTCTCCACAGCCCAGAACACCCAAAGAGATTCACAGAGTTAAGTAGAGAAGAGAAGGGGGAGGGAGGAGATAGAGGAGACCTGGGAGAGAAAAAGGAGAGTCATAAGGGGAGAGAGCAATCAAGCCAGTAATCACACTCCTAAGTAAAAATGGGTACTGAAGATTGGATTCTTAAAGGTACAGAGTTGATAAGAAATACCAAAAAGCAAAGATTAAAAATCTAGAGTAGAGGTTAGACCCTCAAAAATACAATATTAAAAAAAAAAATCGTAAAAGTTATAAAAATATATATATATAAAATTTGCCTTAGAAATAGGGTCTTTTTTCAAGGTAATAATAGATTTTAAAAATGAAAATCAAAAGAGCAATAAAGAGCTTAAAAACAGAAAAATTAAAAAATAAAAAATGATAATAGTAAAATATATCTAGGAATATCTCTGGAGTTATTGAGGGCAGTGTGGGGTCAGTTCAGTTTCAGATAGTTCTTTGTTCCAGTTTATACTTCTCAAGGTCTATAGGTCCCTTCATATGTAGCCAGTGCTAACTTCAGGGTTTTAATCTGTTGTACCCGTCACTTTCAAAGTCATTCCTTGTTCTTTGTTTATTTTGACTTCCTCTGTTTGCAAGTCTCTTCAGTATCTAACCTCCACCCTGATACAAGGGGGCAAGTGGTCACTTTTTTAGGTTCACTTGTTCAATCGTGCTTTTGGAAGAGAGGAACTCTGCAAACAAACATCACTGGCGTGTGTGGGGAGTGCTCACAGTGTCTGGGCCACACTGGGTTTGCCCCCGCTCATGGCGTGTGTGCTTTCCCTGTCTACACTGCTTAGGCTCCAGGTTGCTCTGCAGGGGAACTGTCTAAAGTGTGTCCTGGGTTGTGTGCACTTCCCAGGTCTAAGCTTCTCAGGTTTAGGTTCTTGGGTACTCCACAAAGGCACAGACTTGGTTGGGCCTGCGTTTTGTGCCCTGCCCAGGTCTGAGCAGCTCAGGCGACCAGGTGCTTGGCCAGCTCACTCTCTCCAGGTGGGTGGTGCATCTTATCACCTTCCTGGTCCCAGTCCCTCGGTTTCCTGGGTGCGCAGCGGGAGTGCCATCTCAGGTGTGCCGTGTGTCTCCTCTGGGCAGCTGATCTCTGGCTGTGACCCTCCTGGTGGATGTCAACCATCCAGGATCCCAGGAAGGCTTGGTTAACAACTGGGAGCCTGCTCGCAGTTTGGTAAAGGATGTCATGTCCAGGGATGAATTTGCCCCCTGTCTTTAGGCTCTGGCTGTCGCCCACTTGCCTCCCTGCCTCCGGCGTGGGATGGGTCAGTCTGCTAACAGCTAGCTCTCCTCTGGTATTTGCTCAGTCCATTGTTCTATGAGCGGCCGGACAGTGCCTTAGGTTAGAGCTTTTCCCAGGAAAGTTCTCTCTCTCTTTCTTCTTCTTCGTTTTTTTTTTTTTTTTTTCCTCTCTGGCTATCCCACAGTTTGGGTTGCTATCTCTAGG
The DNA here is from genome assembly GCF_019320065.1 of Cervus canadensis. Lineage (NCBI taxonomy): Eukaryota > Metazoa > Chordata > Mammalia > Artiodactyla > Cervidae > Cervus > Cervus canadensis. The sequence continues at coordinate 72,016,441 of NC_057400.1, forward strand.
TAGCTCCCTTAGATTACCCTCAGGGCATTCAGGCCTGGTTATTACCCTAAGCAATGCAACCCACGCCTCCCTGTTCAGCCCTCGCTTGCTGGTGGTGGACTTTAGCATCTGGGCTACTTCACTGGGAGTTGCAGTTAGACGCATAATCTGTGGGTTTTATCTATTTATTTTTTCTTCCTAGTTATGTTGCCCTTTGAGATCCCAAAACTCTCCACAGACCCGCCAGTGAGAGGGTTTCCTGGTGTTTGGAAACTTCTCCTCTCTTATGACTCCCTCCCCAGGATGAGACTCTGTTTCTAACTCTTTCGTCTCTCTTTTTATCTTTTATATTTTGTTCTACTTCCTTTCGAAGACAATGGACTGCCTTTCTGGGTGCCTGGTGTCCTCCACCAGCATTCAGAAGTTGTTTTGTGGTATGTTTGCTCAGAGTTCAAATGATCTTTCAATGAATTTGTGGGAGAGAAAGTGGTCTCCCCGTCCTATTCCTCAGCCATCTTAGCTCTGCTCATAGGGACTTTAAAGAGGTGATTATGTTAAAGGATTTCTTCCTAATCCAAGAGGAGATAAAACAAGATTAAGATGCAATCATGCAAAGAAGAAAAGACCATGTGAGGACACAGAGAGAAGATGGCCATCTGTAAACTGGCAGGAGACCCTGAGAGAAACCAACTCTGCTGGCCAACACCTTGATCCAGCACATCTACCTTCCAGAACTGTGAGGCAATAACTATCTGTTGTTTAAGTCACCCAGTCTGTGGTATTTATTTTGGTGGTCAGAGCTAATTAATACAGGTGGGGGAATGAAAATGAGGTGCAGTCAAGGAAGTCAAAGGGGTTTCAACTCGTGGAGGAGGCAGTGGTTGGTGCAAATCCCATGTGGATTAGACACAGGGCATCACTAGCAAATCCCGTGGTTCCCACCCCCATGACATTGTCTGGTTTTTCTAAAGAGAAATGTCCTACACATCCTACTCACTTTCCAGTTTTGGGAATGCAACTGTTTATTATCTCCATTCAGCAGCCAAGGAAACTGAGGTTTATATCTTTTGTGACTTGCCTGTAACTTTATAAATATTTAAGGACAGATCTCCTAACCCTCTTCTTAAATTCCTGCAAGGCAATTCTCCCAGATCCTCTAGTCTGAAGAGTGATTCTGAAACTCCAGAATTACTTCAGGAGTTTGCTTGCAGCAAGCTAGCTCAGTTGGTAAAGAATCTGCCTGCAATGCAGGAAACCCTGGTTAGATTCCTGGGTTGGGAAGTTGTGCTGGAGAAGGGATAGGCTACCCACTCCAGTATTCTTGGGCTTCCCTTGAGGCTCAGCTGGTAAAGACTCCGCCTGCAATGCAGGAGACCTAGGTTTGCTCCCTGGGTGGGGAAGATCCCCTGGAGAAGGGAAAGGCTACCCACCCCAGTATTCTGGCTTGGAGAATTCCGTCGACTGTATAGTCCATGGGATCGCAAAGAGTCAGACATGACTGAATGACTTTCACCTTCACTTTCTGCCCCGGTCTGATAGAAGCAAAGTGAAATACAAGCTAGATTGTCATAGATGGATAGACACAGGGTCTCCTCGGTGGTTGGCCTGGCAATCCTAATTGGTAAGCATTTTTGATAAGCCAGCTGAGAGGGGCAGCTTCAGGCTGGAGCTCTGGTTCATGGTGACAGAAGCCAGATTCTCTGCCAGCACAGAGGGAGAGAGTAGGGATGCAGAGGATAAGATTCTTAGGAGAAACAGAGTGACTGAAGACAGTGGATGGTAGAAAAAGCTGCCACTCCAAATGTCACTATGGCATGTGAGTTATTTCAAACTGAGAGCAATCAAAGCCCAAAAACTCTGGAAGAAACTTTAAACTCCTCCCTAAAGCCTAGGAGAATATACCTTGAGGACCTATTCCAGGAAGTGAGTTATCAGCATAGGGTGACTATAATGTGAACTAGGTGTGCAGACTGGGAGGAACCCAGCAAAGTCTGTTTGTTGAGTGCTCTCTGTGTCCCACTGTATCTGATGACCCAGTAAACATTTGTTTATCAAACATTTGTTTTTCTATTTTTATGTCAAAGTCCCAAACCCCTTTTCTTTTCATTGGAAAAGACTTTGATGCTGGGAAAGATTGAAGACAAAAGGAGAAGAGGGTGGCAGAGGATGAGGTGGTTAGATAGCATCACTGACTCAATGAACATGAATCACAGCAAACTCTGGGAAATAGTGAAGGACAAGCGAGCCTGGCTTACTGCAGACCACAGGATTGCAGAGATTCAGTCATGATTTAGTGACTGAACAACCACAATCCAAACCCCTGACCCAACATTCTTTTCTGTCTTTAGCCATGGATGATTTTTAAGGTGAGGATTTCAACCATTTTGGTGAATTATTCAGTTTTCCTGTGTTTCTTCCGTGTGTGTGTGCATGCTAAGTCACTTCTGTCATGTCCAGCTCTTTGCAACCCTGTGGATTGTAGCCTGCCAGGCTTCTCTATCCATGGGATTCTCCAGGCTTGCTATGTCCTCCTCCAGAGGATCTGCCTGACCCAGGGGTTGAACCCATGTCTCCTGGATTGCAAGTAGATTCTTCACTGCTGAACCACTAGGGAAGCCCTCTGCAATGTGTATCGAAGACAACATGTTATTAAACTTTGTTTGGTTATCTTCTGCTAATTTGTGTCATGTCAATTTAGTTCTTAGACCAGCCAGAGGAACCCAGAAGGGTAGAAGAAAATTTCCTCTCCAATAACAATTTATTACCCCCAAAGTGTTAGGCTAGTGACTGAGGCTAAAGGGCCTCAGCTTCCTCCCCTACAGCATGCTTGCATGCTAAGTCACTTCAGTTGTGTTTGACTCTGTGCGATCCCATAGATGGCAGCCCACCAGGCTCCTCTGTCCCTGGGATTCTCCAGGCAAGAATACTGGAGTGAGTTGACATTTCCTTCCCTGGCATAAGTTGCTTCAGTTGTGTCTGACTCTGTGAGACCTTATGGACAACAGTCCACCAGGCCCCTCTGTCCTTGGGATTCTCTAGGTGAGAATGCTGGAGTGGGTTGCCTTTCCTTCTCTTACAGAGCCTTTAGCAATTTGTGTGGAGGTCTATAATGCTTAGAACAGTTGGTGTGTGTGTCTGTGTGGCTGTGTGTGTCTGTGTGTCTGTGTGTATGCACGCACATATGTTTTGTTTCAAGACTGGTGGAAACTCCAAGAAAAGGATGGAAACGAGGTTTTGATTAAAGACAAACCAGTGGCACAGGAGCAGAAACGCTACTTCTATAAACTCCCTCCTCTCTCCAGGGCACCTTATCTGTATGTACCCCATCCCCCACAATCCTACAACACTGACACATCTTGCCCAGCTGCCCTGACCTGGGCTTCCTCCTTGGCATGGCCATATCATGTGCCTGCTCCCCCATCTTTCCTTCCCTGGGATCAAACTTTCTTCAGAAGACCTGCTGTCCATTTGTTGGCCTAACTGCTACCTTAGTTCGACAATTAGTTCATAAACCTTCTCAAAATGCCCTTTCTCACCTGGACACACATGCTCCACCCCAAGTCACCCCCAAGACTTGGTTTCTATCTCGTTCCCTCCTTGGGCCAGTGGCAGTATTTTAGAATGGTTCCATATTTCACTTCTTGTGGAACCCAGAGCAAAAGCCTGGGACTACAGGAGTGGGGACGGGGTTGTTAGCAAGAGCAAAGGGATTCTTGTTCTGTGTGTTTGATTGGAGGAATCCTGCAACTTTCTGCCTTGGAGAGGGCAGGGTTTTGGAGAACCCCTTGAATCATGGATGAGAGCTGGGTCAAGACTTGTAGTTGTTGGGGAGCTCCAGGGATGTGTATAACGTGGGGGATGACCACCCAACCACAGTACATGCACTGTTTGGGAACAACATTTTAAGGAGTCCAACTTATTCCCTGTGAAAGATGGCAATTCAAACACATTTTATCTGAAAAGAAAAAGTGTGCAAAAATAAGATAAAAGCTTGAACCAGGAGAAGGAAGAGTCCTTTGTTTGCTTTTTTTCCCTATTTACCAGTATAAATGATCCCCTTTTACATTACAAACTAGTGTCAATATATAGAAACTTAATTGGATATTTGTTATGACAAAGTGATACCCATGACTGATAGAATTGCAGAGTTTAATTGGAGAGGGAGAATCAAATATCGTCTGTATCAAGCTGAATGAACATCAGTTGTAAGTGCTGACCTCAGCCTGGGGAGAAGCTGCATTTGCTGCACTTAGCCTTAGGCTGGGTCTTTGAGGCAGCGGAGCTCACTCCTTCCTGTCTTCAAGTGGGACTAGTGTCTGTCTGCTAACCACACACACAATGGGTGGTAGTCTTTCTCTCAGATCCCTGCTGTAAATGCCACCTGCAATCCTGTGCATTTTTCAAGGCCTCCAGACACTTTCCAAAAGTTTTCCAATTTTTTCCAGCTCCACCTACTTCCATGAGGAGGTGAGACTGAGGACAAAAAGGAGAAAGTACAGGTTTTTGTACCAAAATCCTTCACTAGTTTCCCTCAGTTCAGTTCAGTTCAGTTCAGTTCATTCACTCAGTCATGTCTGACTCTTCATAGTGATGCTTCCTAAGGCCCACTTGACTTCGAATTCCAGGATGTCTGGCTCTAGGTGAGTGATCACACCATTGTGATTATCTGGGTCATGAAGATCTTTTTTGTACAGTTCTTCTGTGTATTCTTGCCACCTCTTCTTAATATCTTCTGCTTCTGTTAGGTCCATACCATTTCTGTCCTTTATTGATCCCATCTTTGCATGAAATGTTCCCTTGGTATTTCTAATTTTCTTGAAGAGATCTCTACTCTTTCCCATTCTGTTGCTTTCCTCTTTTTTGTTTTTTTGCAGTGATCGCTGAGGAAGGCTTTTTTATCTCGCCTTGCTATTCTTTGGAACTCTGCATTCAAATGGGAATATCTTTTCCTTTTCTCCTTTGCTTTTCACTTCTCTTCTTTTCACAGCTATTTGTAAGGCCTCCTCAGACAGCCATTTTGCTTTTTTACATTGCTTTTCCATGGGGATGGTCTTGATCCCTGTCTCCTGTACAATGTCATGAACCTCCATCCATAGTTTACCAGGCAGTCTGTCTATCAGATCTAGTCCCTTAAATCTATTTCTCACTTCCACTATTTAACCATAAGGGATTTAATTTAGGTCATACCTGAATGGTCTAGTGGTTTTCACTACTTTCTTCAATTTAAGTCTGAATTTGGCAATAAGGAGATCATGATCTGAGCCACAGTCAGCTCCCGGTTTTGTTTTTGCTGACCATATAGAGCTTCTCCATCTTTGGCTGCAAAGAATATCATCAGTCTGATTTTGGTGTTGACCATCTGGTGATGTCCATGTGTAGAGTCTCCTCTTGTGTTGTTGGAAGAGGGTGTTTGCTATGATCAATGCATTCTCTTGGCAAAACTCTATCAGCATTTACCCTGCTTCTTTCCGTACTCCAAGGCCAAATTTGCCTGTTACTCCAGGTGTTTCTTGACTTCCTATTTTTGCATTCCAGTCCCCTATAATGAAAAGAATATCTCTTTTGGGGTGTTAGTTCTAAAAGGTCTTGTAGGTCTTCAAAGAACCATTCAACTTCAGCTTCTTCAGCATTACTGGTTGGGGCACAGGCTTGGATACCGTGATATTGAATGGTTTGCCTTGGAAATGAACAGAGATCATTCTGTCATTTTTGAGATTGCATCCAAGTACTGCATTTGGGACTCTTTTGTTGACCTTGATGGCTACTCCATTTCTTTTAAGGGATTCCTGCCCACAATAGTAGATATAATGGTCATCTGAGTTCAATTCACCCATTCCAGTCCACTTTAGTTCTCTGATTCCTAGAATGTCAACGTTCACTCTTGCCATCTCCTGTTTGACCACTTCCAATTTGCCTTGATTCATGGACCTAACATTCCAGGTTCCTATGCAATATTGCTCTTTACAGCATCAGACCTATCACCAGTCCCATCCACAACTGGGTATTGTTTTTGCTTTGGCTCCATCCCTTCATTCTTCTTGGAGTTGTTTCTCCACTGATCTCCAGTAGCATATTGGGCACCTACCGACCTGGGGAGTTCCTCTTTCAGTATCCTATCATTTTGCCTTCTCATACTGTTCATGGGGTTCTCAAGGCAAGAATACTGAAGTGGTTTGCCATTCCCTTCTCCAGTGGACCACATTCGTGTCAGACCTCTCCACCATGACCCGTCTGTCTTGGGTGGCCCCACACGGCATGGCTTAGTTTCATTGAGTTAGACAAGACTGTGGTCCTGTGATCAGATTGGCTGTGATTATGGTTTCAGTGTGTCTGCCCTCTGATGCTTTCCAAAACACCTACCATCTTACTTGGGTTTCTCTTACCTTGGACGTGGGGTATCTCTTCACGGCTGCTCCAGCAAAGCGCAGCCGCTGCTCCTTATCTTGGACGAGGTGTATCTCCTCACGGCCGCCCCTTCTGACCTTGAACTTGGAATAGCTCCTTTCGGCCCTCCTGCATCCCCGCAGCTGCTGCTCCTTGGATGTGGGGTTGCTCCTCTCGGCCACCGCCCTGACCTCGGGCGTGGAGTAGCTCCTCTCGGCCGCTTGGGCAGCATCAATTAACCTCATTTACTTGCCTCTAAGTTGTGAAGAAGAATGCTTATTCTAAGGGATGTTTTTATGATTAAATGAGTTATAATAATATAAAGTTCCTGGCTTAGAGGTATCCCTTCTTTTTTATAGAGTACTTTATAGAGCATTCATGCACATATGTCATATCTTACCACTTATCCATGCATATTCACCAAATTTATCTGTGTGTGCTGTTTCTTTGGGGGGAGGACATGGCCTTGCAGGCTGTGAAATCTTAGTTCCCTGACCTGGGATTGCACCTATGCCCCCAGCGCTGGGAGCTGGGAGTCTTAACCACTGGATTGTCCGGGAAGTTGGTTTACCATTTTGAAAGGCATGATGCTTCCTTTTTCACTTGTAGCCTCACAGTACCAAAGGTCTTACTGTAAAATGCAATTCACTTTAGTTGTCCTGGACTAGCCATCCCACTTGACTCCACCCCCTTTCCTGCCCCTTAGAGAATGATCTCACCAAAACATTGACTTCATTGCAGTGGGTTTATATTAATTAACTAATGTAAAGCATTATATTAATCCTAATTAGTTAATGTAAAGCATGATTAATCCTAAAGCATGCTCAAACTTTCAGGAGAGTAAAGGCAAGTTCTTGACCTTGTGGATTTCATAGCCCAATCACACACAGGATAGTCCTGACAGGGTTTCTGGTGAATAAGAAAGAGGTGACACTCTTCGCCTGAGTTTTTCTTGTATGTTCATCTGATACACAACAATCATATCTGGATTTTAAAAATGTCAATCTTTAAAAGATAAACCAGTGGGTTGACAAAACCAGGAGCCTTGAGTTTTCACTGAGTCATCATCTAACCTCCAACGAGGGTATGCTTACCTAACATTGTGTGTATGAATTCATCACATTTCTTCTCTAATAACTCAAAATCCTCCTGTGAAATGTGGGGGTGGTCCTGCACCCTCAATGACCTTTGTGCAAATCATGCTATACCTTAGTTTGCTAAAATGAAACAAACGACCTATGTTTTCCTCTTGTCAAACATCTGGAGTTTTTCCTCATGTATTTTGCTTTTGGTGACTCATATTACCCAAAGATATCATTTCATATTTTCCCTCAGAAGTTTAGTTTTCCTTTCCTCATATAAGTCTGACATTTGCCAACTGTCCTAGCATCATCCACTGGGACACACAACTTTCCCCACTGATTTGTAATGACACTACTGCCATATATCAAATTTTTGTCTATATGCAAGACTATTTCCATCTTCTCTATCTAATTCTATTGTTTTTTCTTGCTTCTGCTGAGTTTTTAAAAATTATTATTGCTTTATAGCAAATCTTGACTCTAACACTGTATGCAATTTTTTATAATTCTTTTGCTAAAATCATCCTTGATCTTCTTTGGCTTCTGGAATTCTATGCACATATTAGGATCAGATATCAAATTTCAGAAAAAACATTCCTTTGGGATTCAGGTTAGATTTACATTGAAATTTAAAATTAGTTTTGGGAAAACTGACATGTTTAAACTATTGAATTTTGGTATATTAGCATGATATAGCTCTCAGATTATTCAACTTTTTCTTTTGCCGTTCAATTAAGTTGTAGTTTTTATACACACAAGGCTTGCCTATATTTATTTAAACTTGCTTTATATTAAATTATTTTATACTTATTTTATATAACATTTCTTTACTAATATGATGTGCATCACTAGATGATCAACCAAAATCAGATTGATTATATTCTTTGCAACCAAAGATGGAGAAGCTCTATACTGTCAGCAAAAATAAGACTGGGAGCTGACTGTGGTTCAGAGCATGATCTCCTTATTGCCAAATTCAGACTTAAATTGAAGAAAGTAGGAAAAAACACTAGACCATTCAGATATGACCTAAATCTAATCCCTTATGATTATACAGTGGAAGTGAGAAATAGATTTAAGGAACTAGATCTCATAGAGAGAGTGACTGAAGAACTATGGACAGAGGTTCATGACATTATACAGGAGACAGGGATCAAGACCATCCCCAAGAAAAAGAAACGCAAAAAAGCAAATTGGCTGTTTGAGGATACCTTACAAATAGCTGTGAAAAGAAGAGAAGTGAAAAGCAAAGGAGAAAAGGGAAGATAAACCCATTAAATATAGACTTCTAAAGAATAGCAAAGAGAGATTAAAAAAAAAAAAAAAAAAGCTTTCCTCAGTGATCAGTGAAAAGAATAGAGGAAAACAACAGAATGGGAAAGACTAGAGATCTCGTTCAAGAAACAGTAAAGATACCAAGGGAACATTTCATGCAAAGATGGGCACAATAAAGGACAGAAATGGTATGGACCTAACAGAAGCAGAAGATATTAAGAAGAGGTGGCAAGAATACACAGAAGAACTGTACAAAAAATATCTTCACGACCCAGATAATCATGATGGTGTGATCACTCACCTAGAGCCAGACATCCTGGAATGTGAAGACAAGTGGGCCCTAGGAAGCATCACTACAAACAAAGTTAGTGGAGGTGATGGAATTCCCAGTTGAGCTATTTCAAATCTTAAGAGATGCTGTTGTGAAAGTGCTGCCTTCAACTATGCTAGCAATTGGAAATCATCAGCAGTGACCACAGGATAGAAAAGGTCAGTTTTCATTCCAACCCAAAGAAGGCATGCAGAAGAATGCTCAAATTACTGTCATTTGCACTCTCTACAGATCTTAGGAGAGAGCCCTTTCCTAGAGGGTTATTAGGAAGTCTGGGGTCACCAAGGAGAGACAGGTCTGGGGAATTCTCAAGGAGGAAGAAAGGAACAACTCTTTTCCTCTAACATTCCTATAGGATTATATAACAATAATGTATCCTGCTTGGAGGACAGTCTTCTGGAAAAAAAACTTCTGGCTACAATTCTGCTATCTCAAAATGTGAATTATGCGAGTAGGTCTGGTGAGGTCTTTACAACCTCCAGACATTCTTTTGATTCACTGTAATAACTTATTTGAGAGTATATAACTCCATTGCTAATGCTAGCAAGGGGGTACTCTTTGTGCCCCCTTCTGATGTCTATGTCAGAGGGTTTCTCTATCTCTGTTATACTTTAATAAAACTTTATTACACAAAGCTCAGAGCTATCAAGCCTCGTCTCTGGCCCCAGATTGAATTCTTCTCTTCCGGAGGCCGAGAATCCCAGTGTCTTTGTGCCGTTCAGCAACAACCTTTCACTAGTAAAGTAATGCTCAAAATTTTCAATGCCAGGCTTCAACAATACGTGAACTTCCAGATGTTCAAGCTGGTGTTAGAAAAGGTAGAGGAACCAGAGATCAAATTGCCAACATCTCCTGGATCATCAAAAAAGCAACAGAGTTCCAGAAAAAACATATACTTTGCTTTATTGACTATGCCAAAGCCTTGGACTGTGCGGATCACAGTAAACTGTGGAAAATTCTGAAAGAAATGGGAATACCAGACCACTTGACCTGACTCTTGAGAAACCTGTATGCAGGTCAGGAAGCAACAGTTAGAACTGGACATGGAACAACAGACTGGTTCCAAATAGGAAAAGGAGTATGTCAAGGCTGCATATTGTTACCCTGCTTATTTAACTTATATGCAGAGTACATCATGAGAAACACTGGGCTGAATGAAGCCCAATCTGGAATCAAGATCGCTGGGAGAAATATCAGTAAACTCAAGTATGCAGATGACACCACCCTTATGGCAGAAAGTGAAGAACTCAAGAGACTCTTGATGAAAGTGAAAGAGGAGAGTGAAAATTTTGGCTTAAAATTCAACATTCAGAAAACTAAGATCGTGGTATATGGTCCCATCACTTCATGGTAAATAGATGGGGAAACAGTGCAAACAGTGGCAGACTATTTTGGGGGGGCTCCAAAATCATTGCAGACGGTGACAGTAGCCATGAAATTAAAAGATGCTTATTCCTTGGAAGGAAAGTTATGACCAACCTAGATAGCATATTAAAAAGCAGAGACATTACTTTGCCAACAAGTGTCCATCTAGTCAAGTCTATGGTTTTTCCAGTAGTCATATATGAATGTGAGAGTTGGACTATAAAGAAAGCTGAGTACTGAAGAATTGAACCTTTTGAACTGTGGTGTTGGAGAAGACTCTTGAGAGTCCCTTGGACTGCAGGGACATCCAAACAGTCCATCCTAAAGAAAATTAGTGAATATTAAATACTGAATATTCATTGGAAGGATTGATGTTGAAGCTGAAACTCCAGTACTTTGGCCACCTGATGCGAAGAGCTGACTCATTTGAAAAGACCCTGGTGCTGGGAATGATTGAAGGCAGGAGGAGAAGGGGATGACGAGGATGAGATGGTTGAATGGCATCACCGACTCGATGGACGTGAGTTTGAGTAAGCTCTGGGAATTGGTGATGGACAGGGAAGCCTGGCGTGCTGCAGTCCATAGGGTGGCCAAAAGTGGGACATGATTGAGTGACTGAATTGAACAGAACTTCTATTTTTTAGCCTATTGTTGCTGCTGTTCATTTGCTAAGTCATGTTTGCCTCTTTGTGACCCCATGGACGGCAGAATACCAGGCTTCCCTGTCCTCCTCTATCTCCCAGAACTTGCTCAAGTTCATGTCCATTGAGTCAGTGATGCTATCTAACCACCTCAACCTCTATGTCCTCTTCCTGCCCTCAGTCTTTTCCCAAATCAGGGTCTTTTCCAATGAGTCAGTTATTCACATCAGGTGGCGAAGGTATTGGAGCTTCAGCTGCAGCATCAGTCCTTTCAATGAATATTCAGGAATGATTTCCTTTAGGATTGACTGGTTTGATCTCCATGCTGTTCACAGGACTCTCTAGAGTCTTCTCCAGTACCAGAATTCAAAAGCATCAATTCTTTGACACACAGTTTTCTTTATGGTCCAACTGTCACATCCATACATGACTACTGCAAAAATCATAGTTTCGACTATATGGACCTTCATGGCAAAGTGATGTCTTTGCTTTCTAATACACTTTTCTTAAACTGAAGAACCTAGGGAAAACCAGTAGACCATTCAGGTATGACCTAAATCAAATCCCTTATGATGATACAGTGGAAGTAAGAAATAGATTTAAGGGACTAGACCTGATAGACAGAGGGCCTGATGAACTATGGATGGAGGTTTGTGACATTGAGCAGGAGACAGGGATCAAGACCATCCCCATGAAAAAGAAATACAAAAAAGCAAAATGGCTGTCTGAGGAGGCCTTACAAACAGCTGTGTAAAGAAGAGGAGCAAAAAGCAAAGGAGAAAAGGAAAGATATTCCCATTTGAATGCAGAGTTCCAAAGAATAGCAAGGAGAAATAAGAAAGCTTTCCTCAGTGATCAATGCAAAGAAATAGAGGAAAACAACAAAATGGGAAAGACTAGAGATCTCTTCAACAAAATTAGAGATACCAAGAGAATATTTCATGCAAGTTGGGTTTGATAAAGGACAGAAATGGTATGGACCTAACAGAAGCATGAGATATTAAGAAGAGGTGGCAAGAATACACAGAAGAACTGTACAAACAAGATCTTCATGACCCAGATAATCACGATGGTGTGATCACTCACCTAGAGCCAGACATCCTGGAATGTGAAGTCAAGTGGGCCTTAGAAAGCATCACTACTAACAAAGCTAGTGGAGGTGATGGAATTCCAGTTGAGCTATTTCAAATCGTGAAAGATGATGTTGTGAAAGTACTGCACTCAATATGCCAGCAAATTTGGAAAACTCAGCAGTGGCCATAGGACTGGAAAAGGTCAGTTTTCATTCCAATCCCAAAGAAAGGCAGTCCCAAAGAATGCTCAAATTACTGTACAATTGTACTCATCTCTCACGCTACTAAAGTAATGCTCAAAATTCTCCAAGCCATGCTTCAGCAATATGTGAACCGTGAACTTCCAGATGTTCAAGCTGGTTTTAGAAAAGGCAGAGAAACCAGAGATCAAATTGCCAACATCTCCTGGATCATCAAAAAAGGAAAACGTTCCAGGAAAAACATCTATTTTTGCTTTATTGACTATGCCAAAGCCTTTGACTATGTGGATCACAATAAACTGTGGAAAATTCTTAAAGAGATAGGGATACCAGACCACCTCACCTGCCTCTTGAGAAACCTGTATGCAGGTCAGGAAGCAACAGTTAGATCTGGACATGGAACAGCAGACTGGTTCCAAATAGGAAAAGGAGTACGTCAAGGTTGTATATTGTTACCCTACTTATTTAAATTATATGGAGAGTACATCATGAAAAACCTTGGTCTGGATGAAGCACAAGCTAGAACCAAGATTGCCGGGAGAAATATCAGTAACCTCAGATATGCAGATGACACCACCCTATGGCAGAAAGTGAAGAGGAACTAAAAAGCCTCTTGATTTTAGTGAAAGAGGAGAGTGAAAGAGTTGGCTTAAAACTCAACATTCAGAAAACTAAGATCATGTCATCTGGTCCCATCACTTCATGGGAAATAGATGGGGAAACAGTGGAAACAGTGGCAGGCTTTATTTTTTGGGGCTCCAGAATCACTGCAGATGGTGACTGCAGCCATGAAATTAAAGACACTTACTCCTTGGAAGGAAATTTATGACCAACCTAGATAGCATATTAAAAAGCAGAGACATTACTTTGCCAACAAAGGTCCATCTAGTCAAGGCTATGGTTTTTCCAGTGGTCATGTATGAATGTGAGAGTTGGACTGTGAAGACAACTGAGCGCCGAAGAATTGATGCTTTTGAATTGTGGTGTTGGAGAAGACTCTTGAGAGTCCCTTGGACTGTAAGGAGATCCAACTAGTCCATCCTAAAAGAGATCAGTCCTGGGTGTTCATTGGAAGGACTGATGCTGAAGCTGAAACTCCAATATTTTGGCCACCTCATGCAAAGAGTTGACCCATTGGAAAAGACCCTGATGCTGGGAGGGATTGGGGGCAGGAGGAGAAGGGGACGACAGAGGATGTGATGGCTGGAATGCATCACCGACTCGATGGACATGAGTTTGAGTGACCTCTGGGAGTTGGTGATGGACAGGGAGGCCTGGCATGCTGTGATTAATGGGGTCACAAAGATTCAGACACGACTGAGTGACTGAACTAAACTGAATGGAATTTAGAAAGACGGTAACAATAACCCTGTATGTGAGACAGCAAAAGAGACACAGATGTATAGAACAGTCTTTTGGAGTCTGTGGGAGAGGGCGAGGGTGGGATGTTTTGGGAGAATGGTATTGAAACATGTATATTATCATATGTGGAACGAATCGCCACTCCAGATTTGATGCATGATACTGGATGCTCAGGGCTGGTGCACGGGGATGACCCAGAGGGATTGGATGGGGAAGGAGGTGGGAGGGGTCCAGGATGGGGAATACATGTATACCCGTGGTGGATTCATATCAGTGTGTGACAAAACCAATATAATATTGTAAAATAATTAGCCTCCAATTAAAATAAATACATTTATATTAAAAATAAAATTATGTAATTAAATAAATGTATGCTGAAAACAGTCACAATATTGTAAAGTAGTTATCCTCCAGTCAAAATTAATTAATGAATATATTATCAGATTTTTTCTGATTTACTTTAACTACTACTTAGTGTCTTTCTAACATACATTTTTTATGCATTTAAATACATTCTTAAACATTTTTGAAAATATGTCTTACAATTATAGTCTGTTAAACTACTTGAATGGAAAAGTTTTTCTTTCTTAGTGGTAGATTAAATTTGATGTGTATTATATGCAACAGCATTTCATATGAAGTGAGCTGCATTTTAGGTTTTCTAATATTTAACTATTTAACAGTTCTGATATAAACCAACTTAATATAATTTATTTGGTATCTTTGTATTTATTTCATAAGACAAGGCTATAATTTTTGCTTTCTTCTAACTACCTTATTTTATTTTATTGTATTTCATTGCAATATAGCATTATTTTCAGGTGTATGACATAATGGTTAAATATTTGTATGTATTGCAAAATGATCACCATAAGTCTACTTAACATTCATCATCATGTGTGTTATGTGTGCTGTGTGCTCAGTGGCCCAGTCATGTTCAATCGAACCCCAGTCTCTTGCGTCTCCTGCATTGGCAGGTTGATTTTTTTACCACCGCGCCACCTGGGAAGCATGCATCCTTCAACGACCATGTAAAAAAGGGCTATCTTGATGTTTCAGACAACGTGAATCTTTGAGGCATTATGCTAAGTGAACTAAGTCTGACAAAGACAGATACCATGTGATCTCATTTATTTGTCAAGAATCCTTGACAATATCCTGGATATTTGAGCACAGTGAGTCCAAGTTAACACTGTGTCACAGCCATTACAGAGCTGACTGCTTATATGACCTCATTTATATGCGGATTCTTTAAAAAATAAATAAATAAACTAGCTCATTGATACAAAGAACAGATTGGTGGTTGCCCAAAGCAGTGGCAGGGAAGGGGAATGGAGGCAGCTAAATGGGTGAAGGGAGTTAAAGATACAAACTTCCTGTTACAAAATAAGTCCTGAGGATGTAAGGTGTAGCATGTTGACAATAATTAATGTGTATGTTAGTTGCTCAGTCTTGTCCGACTCTTTGCAATCCCGTGGACTGTAGCCTGCCAGGCTCCTCTGTCCATGGAATTCTCCAGGCAAGAATACTGGAGTGGGTTACCATTTCCTTCTCCAAGGGATCTTCCCAACCCAGGGATCACCCTGGGTCTCCTTCATTGCTGGTAGATTCTTTACCATCTGAGCCACCAGGGAAGCCCCCAGTAGTTAATAATACAGTATTATGTATTTGGAAGTTGCTATAGTTACAAGTTTCCCTTTGTGATGAGAATGTTAAAGATTTCCTTTTAGCAACTTTCAAATATTTAATACTGTGTTATTAACTATTGTCAACATACTGCACATTACATCCCCTCATGTGATACCCATCTTTCAAGGTTTATTTTTATCTAATAAAGTGTTCATTTTATAACTTATAAATTAAGTGGTATGAAATAGTTCATTTATCTTAAGATTTAAAAATCTCTATAACTATAGCCCTATATTCTTCTGAGGATTTTATTTCTTCCTTTTCTTTATTTTTAGAGTCTGTCCATGTTATTAGTTTTAAAAATAGTATATACTTTTGTTTTTCATAATCTTCTCTATTACTATTTCTTTATTTTATATCTTATAAATTTTAACCTATCAACTTTTTCATTGTTCTACACTTTAAGTTTTATGTTCTGTTCTTTTTCTAATCTCTTGCTTTGCAAGTTTGGATAATATTTTTCTTTTCTAATATAAACAACTCAACTAGTCCTTAGATTTTGACCATCTAATAAAATATTGTTCAGTTCTTACTAATTTGTAATTTTCATTAGGATTTTTTCACAAATATATGTTTTTCCTTGGAAATATGAAGGCTAGTTTGTGCTGTTTCTTGCTTATTTGTACTTTATTTATATGTTACAACCAGAAAAAATATAGTGCAATTGATCTGATATCTGGTTATCCTTGCTCAGCATGTGGTCTATTTTTCATTTTATTTTGTTTTATTTTATTTTTAAATTTTAATTGGAGGCTAATTACTTTACAATATTGTAGTGGTTTTTGCCATACATTCACATGAATCAGCCATGGGTGTACATGTGTTCCTCATCCAGACCCTCCCTCCCACCTCCTCCACATCCCATCTCTCAGGGTCATCCCACCCTGCATTATGCATCGAACCTGGACTGGCAATCTGTTTCACATCTGATAATATTCATGTTTCAATGCTATTCTCTCAAATCATCCCACCCTTGCCTTCTCCTGCAGAGTCCAACAGTCTGTCCTTTACATCAGTGTCTCTTGTTGTCTCACATATAGGGTCATCATTACCATCTTCTAAATCCCATATATATGTGTTAATATACTGTATTGGTGTTTTTCTCTCTGACTTACTTCACTCTGTATAATAGGCTCCAGTTTCATCCACTTCATTAGAACTGATTCAAATGCATTATTTTTAATAGCTGAGTATTGTGTATATGTATTGTGTATATGTACCACAACTTTCTTATCAATTTGTCTGCCAATGGACATCTAGGTTGCTTCCACATCCTAGCTATTGTAAACAGTGCTGCAATGAACACTGGGGTACACGTGTCTCTTTCAATTCTAGTTTCCTCAGTGTGTATGCCCAGCAGTGGGATTACTGGTATTGTATGGCAGTTCTATTTCCAGCGTTTTTAGTGGCTGTACTAGTTTGCATTCCCACCAACAGTGTAAGAGGGTTCCTTTTTCTCCACACCCTCTCCAGCATTTATTGTTTGTAGACTTTTTGAAGGCAGCCATTCTGACCAGCGTGAGATGTTACTTCATTTTTTTCCCCCTTAATGTAGGATTTTTAAAATTATTGTTTGTGACATTCTGTATTGTTGGTCCTTTATTGGACCAGAACCTGGTGGTCCAGAGTCTACAATGAGAGAGTGAAAGAAGGAAAGAAGCTAATATTCCCTGGGTTACGCAGCTGGCTTTTGAGCTCCAGGGAATCAGCCAGAAAGTGAGAGAGAGGGAGAGAGAGAGAGATATGGGGACCCAAGCTCTGATGGAGCAAAGGTGATTTAATCAACATGGTGTGGGCATATATACTGTCTTACAAGGTAGTTATTCTCAGCAAAGATAAAGATTAAAATTCCAGACTTACAAAGCATAAGGTGATAAACAATCACTTTTACCGTATGGTTCACAAAAAGGAAGAGGGTACTTATCACCATAATGAAGGACATGCCTGGATTCCTCAGCCCCTGGAAAGGGGTGCCTCTCCTCTTAATTCCTGAATATTCGGGAATTAATAACGACCAGAGGATTCATGACAGATCCAAAACAGCACACAGGATGCCTCCTGTTAAATGCTTCCTGACACTGTATGTCTCATATTATTCAAAATTTCTATTGATTTTTAAAATATTACTGAGTGCTCATATTCTGAGAGATGAGTTAAATATTCACACCTATGTATTTAGATTACTCAGTTTGTCCTTGTAATTTTGTGTGTTTTACTTTTACATACTTTAAAACTACCTTAGGCTCTGGGTTGCTATAGTTTTCTGTTGAATTCGTTCATCATTTTTCATGTTCAAAATACTTTTTCTCAGTAGCAATTGTCTTTTGCTTTAAAACATATTTTATTAAACCATTTTAATTAATGCTTTTCCTGATATATCTTTTTATATTCCTTTCTTGTCTTTTCTTAATGTTTAATATTTGTGAGTTAACCTGCACATTGTTTAAAAAGTAGTCATAAGGGAGTGAAATGATGAAATTCTGATATTCTTACCCCACAATCATGATGGTGATTATACCTCCTGTCTTTCTTTCACTCAACTTGTTTCAGAAATTATGCTGGATAGGAAAAATTGTAGACTCCTCTGTTGAGATTTGAAGAACTATCACATAACATAGCCAAAACTATCATAACCTAATCTATATTTTAAAAATTATTTTTTTGCTACTGTTTTGTTCAAAACACTTTTCGATCATAAACAAGTGTCCTTGACAATATGCCAGATACCTGAGTGCAGTGAGTCCAAGGTAACCGGCGTCACAGCCATTGCAGAGCTGACTGCTGGGTTCTTTCAAGCAGTGCGTGCTCTGTGCTCGGTTGCCTCAGTTGTGTCTGACTCTTCAACCCCATGGACTATGGCCCACCAGGCTCCTCTGTCCATGGGATTTTCCCAGAAAGGATACTGGAGTGGGTTGGCATTTCCTTCTCCAGGGGATCTCTCAAACCAGGAATGAAACCCTTGTCTTCTGCGTCTCCTGTGGATTCTTTGCCCCTGAGCCATAGGGGAAGCCTGATTCTCTCTGTACCTGCAACCAAACGCTACTCTTCCCTTCACACTTCTTGAATTAGTTTCCCTGCTATTTTGCCTCCACCATCGGCAAACCCCAACGTTCCACCTACATACTTCACGGAATGCTGAACTGGAATTGCCCATCACGAGCCTCTAACATTTTGTCTTATGGATGGGGAAATGGAGACTCTGGCAGGGAGAGAGGATGGCTTAGGCTGATTAGAGCTAGACTCACGATTCCACCTCTGCCTGTGATGCGCACACTATATCTTTCTTTATTGTTTTGTGCCACTAGCAAACTTCTATTGTGTGATTGTGTGTGGGATTTTGAATTGTTTTCCAAGGATGCTGTTGTGGATAAGGAACAGTTTTCTCTGCCTCTCCATATTCACAGTGACTCATAGATATTAGATCATTATTTGCTTTTTCATAAGTTCTTGCCTTGTCTCCTGCTTTCCATAGTGAGATGCTGAGGGCTGTGAGAGGCAGAGCCTTGGGCTTGGTTGTATTTTTCCAGCTCCCATCTTAGCAGCCCATACCTGGAAGTGGTGGCTACAGTAAATATTTGTTGATTTGAAGAGCTAGTGCAGTTTATTTCCTCTCCTCCTCCACTTCTGCATTTAAACTGCTTTCTTTTCCCAAGGTGCCCTGCCTTCATTATGACTGCAGGGTTTCACAGAAATGCTGTTCTGTCTGTACCAAGACAGCACAAAGCCTCAGGGAACCCACTTCAGTGATGAATATACCCAGAGATCCTTCAAAATTGTCATCCCAAATATTTTTAAAATTCTCCAAATTATTAATCAAGATGTATTTTTTAATGCTTCTCTTTCAATATCCCACAGAAATTATATTCTTTCCTTGGTTGTTATTAAAGAAATCTCTCCTGGTTCATTTCTGAGTCTGACAAGTTCTGCATATAAAATCAATAGCTGGAGATTTTTAATAGTCATCAAGATTATGACTGTGCTCTTGCATTTTCTTTTGCCTTTCTTTCTCAGCTTGAGTCATTTGCCTCTTCTTCCAAACTTGGCAGACAAGGGCCTCTCCAAATGCAGGCTCTGAATTATTAATGCTGCTCAGGCCACCAACAGTGCCCACGCAGCTTCTGCGCAGCTCATTCTGAAAGGATGCACCAAATCATTAAATGCTGGCTGCCCCCTATAAACCCTGGGACCACACACATCTAGAGATGCTATTTTACTAAATTATTTCCCTACTGCTAGTTTTTAGATTACTTAGGCTTGGTTCAGTCATACTTATTTTAGCATACATTTGTTAGCCACAAATTGTCCCAGGAGATTGGGTCAAAAGTTGTGTTCTGAGAAGCTCTCGTAAATTAATGAGAAAGGCACATGTACAAACAACAAGGTTAGGGCACAAAGGGTATCAACTATGGAGGGAAGGTCAGTTCCTCAGAATACAGGAAGAGAAGACTCCTTGGGGAAAAAATAATTTCATCTGCTCCTGGAAAGAAGAGAACCTGGAGGATGATGGGGAAGTGTTGGGTTAGAGGGCATTTTAGACAAAGGGAAGGCTATAAGCGATATGGCCTATGTGAAAGCAAGTGATGAATATTAAATACGAAGCCCAAAGTTGTGAGGACAAGGGGAATGTTTCATAGTGCAACACAGGAATCTTTTCCATCAGGAAAGGCTGTCTCAGGTTAGGTTCACTCAGGGTGTTCCTTTAACTATAACAAAGTGACCAGAGTAAATACCTGCTTACCGCTGTTAGAAACAAAAATTGTACGCGGAAGTGAGAAAATTCAGGACAGGAAACACCCTGATAAGTCAGGGCCGAGACCTTTTAAGAGTGGCAAACAGCCACTTTTAAGCCTTTTAAGAGTGGCTTCTCTCTCCAGTTGTGACAAATGGTGGACACAAGGCAGTCTTAATTCTGTAAGACCCTAGGAAGACCTTGGTCCTTGGCAACACAGGTTGAAAATTACTGCAAACTTAGATTAACTTTATGACAGGAGACTGTGACTGTATATTTTTAATTTAAACATTACTAGAACTATGTAAAATGGAAATGAAAATTCAGTGCAGAGCTGTGGGAAATTGCAGAACCTGATGATACAAGAGAAAAAGATGCAGAGCAGACTAGACAGCCTTCTCTTAGACACACTTAGATAAGGGTTTGCATCAGCTTTTCCCTTAGAAGCAGTGGAAAGTGTCTGTTCAAACACACTTGATGTCTTTGTCCTTCAAAATTCTGTTCGAGAAAATCCCACTCAAATTGGATTGACTTTGTTTGCTGGAATGACTGAATAGTCCAAAGTCAAAGGTTGCTTGGTTGTGTCTGGATCAGACTCCATGATGAATCAGGATGTCTTTCATCTCCTACCTGCTAGTCTCAGTCTCCTGAGTCTCCTCTGGGGCTCTGTGCTGACATCCCTCACTTGTTATGCCCAGAAGAAAGACAGTTTCTGTTTCCATCAGTGCCAGCTGAGGCCCACGCATCCCTCTTCTTGGTCCTGACTGGGACATGTGCACATCCCAGGAACAAACACTGCAGTAAATGAAGTAGATTAATGGGATCAAGGGGCTTGCTGAAGAAAAATCAGGGTGCTTGGAGTGAAGATGGGTAGTAGATGGTCATAGACTCACTCAGGCAATACACAGCAATCAGGTGATATTTTAAGACCCAACTGAAATCTCACTTCTTTTTGGGAAACCCTCTCTTACTCATTCTGCAGCATTTGCCTCTTCATCTGCTACAATTTTCTTTCCACAACCAAACTGTGTGCTCCTTCAGAGTCTGTACCCACTTTTGCAGGGTGCCAGACCAAGAACAGGGTGTGCTGAGGTGAAGGGCATAGACATGGGGTACACACAAGCATACTATTTATATGCTAGGGACATGCATTTATTGGTAGTATTTCTGCATTGATTTTTTTTTAATCTTTTTTTTAAATTTTTTAGAGGTATAATTAATTATAAAATTACATTAGTTCTAGGCATAGATATTAATGGTTCTATATCTGTATGCATTGATTCTTTTGAGGTAAAGATCTAAACACATTACTAATTTTACCAACACTTGTAATATACCTATAATTTATTGCAAGTTGTCGTTTTTGTTGTTCAGTCACTAAGTCATGTCTGACTCTTTATGACCTCATGGACTGCAGCATGCCAATCTTCACCATCTCCCAGAGTTTGTTCAAACTCATGTCCATTGAGTTGGTGTTGCCATCCAACCATTTAATCTTCTGTTGTCCCCTTCTCCTCAATTTTTCCCAGCATCAGGGTCTTTTCCAATGAGTTGGCTATTTGAATCAGGTGGCCAAAGTATTGTAGCTTTAGCTTCAGCATCAGTCCTTCCAATGAATATTCAGGGTTGAATTCCTTTAGAATTTACTGATTTGATCTTGCAGCCCAAGGGACATTCAGAAGTCTTCTCCAGCACCACAATTTGAAAGCATCAATTTTTCAATGCTTAGCCTTCTTTATGGTTCAACCCTTTTGTGCCCAGGAGCACCAAAAGGGATTGCTTAGTTTCACTGGGAGGACTCACTGATGAGACCCTAAACCAGGTACTTAGGCTAACTTGGACGTTGATGTTCTTGATCTGATTATCTTGTAATAAGAAACACTTATAATTAAGATGTTAATAATAAATTAAACAATAAAAGATGAGTTGCACATGTCTAGGGGACTGTGGCCAACCTTCATATTCCTCCTGCATCTGGAGTCATGGGCATATTGTTAAAACACTTGTCAAGGAAGCCCACTGAGTGCATTGCTAATGTGAATTGTAATCCTTACCCTCTTCAGAACATATGCCCTCTATGTCAGGGCAAGAAGGCAAGAACCAAGAAAACATTCTTCATAAAAAAGGAGGAACTGTTACAAAGAGTTCATATCCTTTTTTCAGGTAAGAGAAACATGATAAATAGGAAAACATGTTTTCTGATGGAATATTATATTTCATTCTTTTTTTTTGTTTGTTTATTCAGAGTAAGGGATTTGGAATAAATTAATGACTCATAAGCATATTTCTTTTCTAGATTTTTAATGAATTGAAGTCTGAGGCCCTAGAGGGGTTCCACTCTTCCAGCACATGGCTTGGGCCTGGAAATACAAATCTTTGGGCTCAGCTATGTGTTCTTTTTCTTATATAAGCCTAAGTTTTGAATGCACACCCAAGTCAGAATTGAACACAAGTGGGAGTGTGGCTGTTGCAAGTCCAGTGCTCAGACCTCAGTGTGAAAGAAGGAGAGCAGTCATTCAGAACAGCACTGCAAGAGAGAACACAGGTGCTGGGCAACCCCTCAGGAGACAGTGTGGATAGGCAGGTATGGGTGGGGAAGCCCCACATCTGGGTCCTGCGTGAGGACCCATTGGTTGCCTGGACTTCTTCGGGCTCCACATGGAAGGCAAAGGGGAGGACACAAGACTTCCAGAACCAACTCAGTGCCTGTCTCCTAGCCTTTATGATTGTCTTTGAGCCTCTTAGGTCAGGGTGAGAGTGGAGGAAGACAGCAAATATTTATTGACCAGTCTTGCTCCTGGCTGAGGAGGATGGAGGCAAGTGTCCACAAGAAACAAAAAGATCCAAATCAAAACAACATTCTCTGACATCTTGTGTGTATTTATGTATTTAGCTGCACCCCGAGTCTTGTGGGATCTTATTTCTCCAATTAGGGGTTGAACCCCAGGCCTGTGGCTTATCCTCTGCAGAGAGGCAGCCAGCCCCCAGCTGTCTTTCCCAGATATTTGGTCATCTTCTCACCAAGTCTTAAGGTGCCCATGATAATGTTCTGCTGTTTGTGAATCTGGCCCCTGAGAAAGTATTTGGAAATATTCAAAATTCCTGAGAAGGACTGCAGACACAACATAATCAGATTCCCTGCTTTTATTTGTTAATCTTTTATTCTTTTTTCTCTTCTAGTGTTATCTCTTTTTACTTTTTAATTTTTTTCTTTCATATTGGAGTATAGATTTCCAATGTTGTGTTAGTTTCAGGAGTACAGCAAAGTGATTCATTTATACATATACATATAACTATTCTTTTTCAGATATTTTTTTCCCATTTAGGTTATTATAGAATATCGAGTCCCCTATGCTATATAGTAGGTCCTTGTTGATTATTTTATATACAGTAGTATGTACACGTTACTAAAGGGGTAAATTAGGAGGTTGGGATTAACATATATGACTCCCTGCTTTTATAGAGAGGATACCCAGAAGCAGAGTAACCACACCTGAGCTCTGGCAGAGCCTGGGTGTAGCTGGTCGGTCTCCAGCTTAGCTTCCCCATTCAGCTGAACTCTGAAGTCTCAGGATAGAGTGAGGGCAGGCACAAGGAGGCAGAGAGGGCTAGAATTACAGATGAGTGTGCCTGCCTCCAGCCAGTGCAGACAAACAAGGGTGAGGCCCTCAGAGCAGGAGCCCACCTAGCATTTCACCTGTTGCATTACTGCTCAGGGCCTGAGTGTTCTGATCTTTCTGAAACTCAGTACTTCTAGGGAAATATGGTTGCTGGGCAAGCATTCTTGACTTTGTTTGCTCAAAATAATTTGGGCTTCCCAGATGGCACTTTTTGCCATTTCATGCTTTTCATAGGGTTCTCAAGAAAAGAATACTGAAGTGGTTTGCCATTCCCTTCTCCAGCAGACCAAGTTTTGTCAGAACTCTCCACCATGACCTGTCTATCTTGGGTGGCCTTACAGGGCATGGATTATAGTTTCATTCAGTTAGACAAGGCTGTGGTCTCTGTGGTCAGTTTGGTTAGTTTTCTGTGATTGCGGTTTTCATTCTGTCTGCCCTCTGATGGGTAAGGAAAAGAGGCTTATGGAAGCTCCCTAATGGGAGAGACTGACTGAGGGGGGAAATGAGTCTTGTTCTGATGGGCAGGGCCATGCTCAGTAAATCTTTAACTCAATTTTCTGTTGATAGCTGAGACTGTGTTCCCTCCCTGTTGTTTGACCTTAGGCCAAACCATGGTGGAGGTAATGAAGATAATGAAAGAGACCTCCTTCAAAAGGTCCCATGCACACATTGCCACACTCAGTGCTCCTGACCCTGCACCATGCCACCGTCAACCCACCCCTGTGCTGGAGACTCCTGGACACTCATGAGTAAGTCTGGGTCAGTCTCTTCTGGAGTCACTGCTCCTTTCTCCTATAAAGGAGAGAGTTGGACTGTAAAGAAAGCTGAGCACCACAGAATTGATGCTTTTGAATCGTGGTATTGGAGAAGACTCCTGAGAGTCTCTTGGACAGCAAGGAGATCCAACCAGTAAATCCTAAATCAGTCCTGAATATTTATTGAAGCTGAAACTCCAATACTTCGGCGCCACCTGATGTGAAGAGCTGACTCATTTGAAAAGCCCCTGATGCTGGGAAAGATTGAATCTGGGAGTAGAACGGGCCAACAGAGGATGAGATGGTGCTCCGAGAGTTGGTGATGGACCGGGAAGCCTGGCATGCTGCAGTCCATGGTGTCACAAAGAGTTGGACACGACTGAGCGACTGAACTGAAGTGAAGTAGTGTTTAAAGAAGAAAAGAAAGTGAAGTCGCTCAGTCGTGTCCGACTCTTTGCGACCCCATGGACTGTAGCCTACCAGGCTCCTCCCTCCATGGGATTCTCCAGGCAAGAGTACTGGAGTGGGTTGCCATTTCCTTCTCCAGGGGATCTCCCCAATTCAGGGATCGAACCGGGGTCTCCCACATTCCAGGCAGACACTTTAACCTCTGAGCCACCAGGGAAGCCCCAGAGGTAGTGTTTAGTGGTAAAGAATCTGTCTGCCAATGCAGGAAACAAAAGGAGACATGGGTTCTTTCCCTGGGGATTGGTAAGATCACCTGGAGAAGGAAATGTCAACCCACTCCAGTATCCTTGCCTGGAAAATACCATGGATAGAGGAGCCTGGTGGGCTACAGTCCATAGGTTCGCAGAGTCAAACATGACTGAGTGATTTAGCACGCATGCTTGCTAAGTGCTCTTGAGAAAATAGTGTCACTTCTGGTGCCTTTTTAGTGGGAATGTATGCACATGGAAGAAAGCTGCATGTTCCCTCCAGCACCTATTCTGCTCCCATCCCACAGGTCTGCTTCTTCCCCCAGGCACCAGGACTCAAGTCTCCTTTGACTCTTCTTCATTCAGCTCCACCCTCTTCTAGTCACAGTCAGGGGTTGGCCTCTCACAAGACCCTACATTCCGCCTCCTCCCCCAACTACCTCTTCTCTTCTCTCTTCCATGGTCTAGACTGTATTCTACCTGGATAGAGGATCACCTCCCAAATTTCCCATCTCAGCCTGCCTCTCTGCACCCCTTAATGCTATGGCCAACCTTTATAAGATGTAATTTTGATCATGCATTTAATTTCCCTTATCAAATATATTTATCAATTTCTCATTGTCTGAATAATCAAGCCAGTCTTCACAGTCTCTCATCTCACACACAGTGTGGTTCTCAGGGTCTGCCACCTGGAGGCCATATCCTGTGAGGGCAGGAGGGGAGGACCACCGGCCTGCTTCCAGTCTGCTCTGAGACTTCCTTGATGTGTGACTGGTGCAGGCCGCTGACTTCCCTGGACTGAGTGCCCTCACCTGTAACACTCACTTTACAGCCAGCCTGCTATCCTCACAGGGACACTGGAGCTGGAAATGCCTCCTCACATGCAGGCGGCCCCTCCACAGCCCTGAGCCTTTTCTCCTCCTAACACAAGTCTCTACTCTGTTCCTGTCCCTTCCCTGTCCTCTAGTCTCACTTGCAAGAACTTCTCAGCATTTGTGCTTTGAAATTTGTCAGGCTGCCTGCTTTGTCTCTTCTGGTCTAAAACCTCATTTACCAAGATCTGATTTCATACTTATGTCTACCTTGGCGACCGCAGGCCAGGCCCCACCCACTGAGGTCATCCTGCAAGCCAGCTCCCTCCCCACCTTGGGTATTGAGCTGTGCTCCCAGCCTCCTGTCTTAGCACACATGTGGACATCTTTGTCTTCCTTCTAGAAGCAGAGGCAGTGCCTCCTTCCTGAGTAGGGGCCAAGTTATCCCCATGGTGTGAGTGCTCTGAAGGAAAGGCTGTTCTGTCTCACTTCATCCTCACGTCTGACATGTTGCCTGGGGCTCCGCCAAGCCTCACACAATGCCGAAACTGAGTAGCATGTGGGCCAGCAGGAGTCTGGGGCTTTGCAGACAGCTGACTCCAAACTCCCTCTGCTTCTTCCCAGCTGTGGATATTGACAAGCTACTAAGTAGCTCTCTGGGCCCCATTTTTGGCTGTTTTTAAACAATAGGGCACTTTGTTCTTTTTTGAGCTGCTGGGAGGAATAGTGACATAACCTTGGAGAGATACTTAGCCCGAGACACAATCCTTAACCCTGTGGGTCCTGCCTCTAGTTAGTCGCAGCTGCCTGGGGGTGTATGGGAAGGATTCTGGGTCCAGGTCTGGAATACAGAGAAAGTTGGAATGGTGACTCGTGTGCCTGGTACCTGCATGTATCATTTCCCTCTAGAACATCATGCTTTGAACAGCTCAGAAAAATGATGTTTGTGGTTCTTCTCCTGGAGAGAGTGAAGAGAAGCCTGACAAAGTCTCTGTCAGGCTTTCACTCTTGCTTTGAATCTGGGTCTTCCTGTTTTGTGACCCTGTCATCCCCAATGTCAGAACAAATTGTCCAGTTAATCAGTTATGGGAAGGAGAACTAATGAGGGAACTGGGTCCTGGAGATTGACAAGGAGAGGGAAATTTTTTCACTTTGCAACTAGTTGCTTTGGCATTTTGTAGACAGCCTTGGGCTCTCGAGTTTTGTAACACACACCAGTCCATTGGAAACAATTTTTTGTGTAGTTTATAAAATATTGATTCTCCATCTTCCTTAACATTTTAATTGCATTTCAGAGAACACTGAGCTGCCGTAAATGTGGGGCAGCCTGGTTTCCATTTGCTCCCAGGGGAACAGGCACTCTGGAGAAGTAAGAATGCAGAAAGCTATCTTATAAATAAACCAGAGGAATTATAGGGAGGACAGCCATATGTGGCCTGGTTGGAAAGGAAGCAAGCTAGTTTTGGGGGTACAGGAGAAAAATTGAACCAACTTACTGGTGTGAAGAGATTCAAGGCATGTCTGAGCACATGCACTCATTCTCCTATACCCCAAATGTACCTGGGCTGCCAAATGCTGTCCAGCCACTTTCTGCTGAGCCCCCTGAGCACAAGGTAGGTGGTGAACCTGGGTCACCAACACAGTGGTCATCAGGACAGGCCAAGCAGAGGGCAGCAGTCACCACTGGGAATCAGACTCCCATGAGCCGTGTGGGCCCCACGGGAAGTAGCTGTGGGAGAGAAGCCAGAAGGGCTGACAAGCCTGGGGCTAATGGGGAAGCATAGACGCAGCTCCTGTTGTGTTGGAAGAATGTGTGCTGGTGTCTGGGGAGACAAGGGTTTCTCATAGTCTACAGGATGCATCACAATCATGGAGAGCCAAAAGCCTCCTACATCCTTGGAACTGGCTGTGCATGCCTGCCCATGAGCATGCATTCTGTCCTCCCGCTATGTCAGCACCATCTCTGGGTTCTGAAGGCACCTCCCCTCAACCCCCAATCCTTGCCTCTAAAGCAGACTGCATCAATCCAGTTTTAAACCGTAGCAAAACGAGCCTAGTGTTGTAAATTAAGGACAGAATTGTAAATTAAGCAGAAGTGCTTCCAGGAGCTGCCCGAGGTATTCAGAAAGCTTCCCCAGCCCTCTCTGGGCCATGTGGTCTCTCCAGGCTTTGAGGGCAGGAATTGTGGGCTCCATTTACTCCACACCTACCATTTTCTGAATTTTTATTTATTTTATGCTGGCATCTTTTACAGCTGTTTAACTTTTTGTGAGTTGCATGTCTCCTCTTTCTATCTGTGCTACAAGTGCCTCAAAGTAGTGATTGCACCAGGAGTTTTAGAATCAACATTAGATCTCAATTCCTGAAAGGGACTTTTCTGACTCGGTTTGATTTTGTTGTTGAGGGAACTGGTTTGAGAGTTTAAAGGAGTTCCCTGAGGCCACCCAGGGTGTGGGGCAGGCCTGCTCTACAGATGAACTATTGTCAACATTGGGTGGCACTACAAACACAGGTGGTGCCTTGCTTCCATCCTCTGCTTAACAAAATTATTGTCATCTTGTAACTGGGAAAAGTTAATTTTGAACTAATGCTGGATCTGCTTCTGTGACTAACTCGCCCCTGCCCCTTTCTTGTTACTGTAGGCATACATAATGTCCTGCCTCAGGGAGGTAACCTGAGCAGCCCACCAGTGAATGACTGTAAGGACGTGAAACTAAGTCATTCCCCTGCCATTCTAGGGGACATTTGCAAAGATTGAATAGTCTTTTTACTTTGTTTCCTCACCTGTCCCCATCTTTGATCCTATAAAAAACCTGGCAACCAGGCCCCTGGTTATTTTGGCTATTCTGAAGTGCTAGCTAATTGTTCTTCTCAGTCAGCTGGTCAGCTGGCTCCTGAATGAAATCCCTCCCTGATCCCAACACCTCGACTCAAATTCATTGACTTATCTTGTGGCAGGTAGAGCAAGTTTGGATTTGGGACCAATCAGTAATCCTGTTGTACCCAGTAACACTATGTTGTTGCATTCAATTTTATATATATGATTACATTCAATAAAGTATTACATATGAAATAAATCTTGCACTTACTAAAGAGAGATATTATACCTCGTCATCTCTACTCTTTCACTGTTTTAAATTTTCCACACATATGTAAAGTCCATGTTGAACAATATTGAAATAGCTTTAGTTTTGTGTATTGGACTTTGTGCTTTCATTGATTGTTTTAAATGTGTTGTCAAAACACAAGGGTATGAAGTACCATATAGGTTAGAGTTGCAAGCCGCCCCTTAGGAGAGTCTGGAGGTCTCTCATCTTATGACTGACACACACAGGGGTGGCTGAGATGGTGTGTGTTGGGACATACTCTGAATCAATTTCCATGTAGAATACAATGTTTACTTAAGGATAAGTCATAAAAATATGCTTATTTAAGGCTGATATTTATATTATTAAAACTTAGCAGTAACCACAGCAGTTGTTTAAGACTTAGACCAACATAAGATTTTTAAAGGTGAAGAAATATTGTTGACATTCTTCAGAATGGTGATAACAAAAAACAAATCAACTTCTAGTAAGTTTTTTATTGTTTTATAGTCCTCTACTGTCACCCCCTTCCCTGGTGGTTCAGAGGTTAAAGCGTATGCTGCAATGCAGGAGACCCAGGTTCGACCCCTGAGTCAGGAAGATCCCCTGGAGAAGGAAATGGCAACCCACTCCAGTATTCTTGCCTGGAGAATCCTATGAAGGGAGGAGCCTGGTAGGCTACAGTCCATGGGGTCACAAAGAGTCAGACATGACTGAGCACTTTCACTTTCACTGTCACTGTCACTCCATTATTCTTACTGGAAATCCCATGGACAGAGTGGCCTGGTGGGCTACAGTCCATGGGGTTGCAAAAGAATCGGACACAACTTAGTGACTAAGCAAAAACAATACCTGACAACGCTACCCCATTACCTACACCTGGAGAAGTCTACCACCACCCCACAATAGTTTGGTGCTGTTGCTATGGGTTTGTGAAAACAACTGTATTTTGCCAGAAACATGGGTATACAAACACTCACGTTTCTCCTGGTCTAGCTGTATCTTCCTATCAGGTTCTTTACAGATGGAAAGAGTGGTTAGCAAATGAACAAATGTTATGAGGTTTTGAGCCTAATACCCTAAATGGAATCACAGAGGGTGTGGCTGGGCCTCTGGAGGCTTCCTGTCTAGATCAGAGGGGCTGAATGAACCCTCTTTCAACTACCTGGATGTGTGTAACTTTTAACTCTGCTGGCCAGGAGCCTGCTGACCTTTGCAAAGCAGGTCAGCTGTTGAGAAAAGTGGAGATCAAAGGGAAGGACATGAAGCAGCTGCCATGTCTGGAGCTCCATCCTTGGGTCCTCAGGTCCCTGCAGCAGTCCTGCACCCTAATCCCAACCACCAACACTGAAGAGGGAGTTAGGCAGAGAGGGGTAAATTTTCCCAAATGAGAGTTTGGGAAATTTGTGTGAAAAATATTTGTACTTAAAGGTGGCAAATGTTGTCACTTCTGTTGTGAAAGTAAGCTTTACTTAAAAAAATATATATATATTACTGCTTTCTAAAGAAAAGGAAAACTGGGCACTCTTCTTTCTTCTTCTGTTAGTGCTCAGTGGTTCTCAACTGCAGCTGAAGGTTGGATTCACTTCTTGTGGACTCAGATAAATTAGATGTCTGAACCAACTCCAAACTAATTACTATATCAAATGCGTGGCCTAAGATATCACCCTCTGTATCTTTAAAGTGCTCCTCAGGTTGTGTGTACTCTGGCTGAGCATGACTGAGATACCCAATAGGAAGTGATCTGATAAATCAGACAACTTCTTTGGAGCCATTCCTGACAAAGCCACCATGACATTCATGTGGCTGTTCATTGAGGTGCTGAATATGTGAGCTGTGCACACAAGGTAAATAATAAATGTCCCACCTACAAAACTATCAACTATATTACTGCTTAGAGGCAAAGAAATGAATAGATGAATGAAATTTCAGATAATTTTAAAAAGTCTGAGGCTGTGATGAAGCACGGAGAACTCAACACCACCATGGGGACATTGGCTTGGACCATGCCCTCGATCATGATACTGTTTAGCTGAGTAGAGAAAACCTCTTGCAGTTCTGGGGGCAGTATCTTTTTTGGCAAATATATGGAAGTGAAGATCATAGGAGGAACACTTTCTCCACACTCTTTATTCTTGTGTTGCAGAATGTTACTGATTCTAAATGAATCCACTCTTATTCTTTAATTTTCTGTTGAGATCATGCACAATAATTCTTTTTTATTCCTTTGGATAACCACAAAGTTTCACCCTTTTTTAAAATGATCTTTTTAAAATTCCTGAGAGTTACCAAGAGCCAAAGTGATCTGAGTATTTCGCTTTAAGAGGACTTGCCTTGTTACCTTCTATGAAGTATTGTAGGATCTCCCCTTTCTTGGGAAGTTGGAGAAAAGTTTATGCAATTTAACCAAAGAACCTGCTGAAGCTACTCTCAGCTTTTCTGGCCCATGTTATTTTATGTTACTTTAATTTATAAGTAAAAAGTGCAACAGATATTCCTCTAATGCCTGAGGTGTCTTTCCTTGGCACATTAATTTGCAAGTCAGCAGGATGCTTGTGACAAAGGCCTCTTGTGTCCTTAGGCTATGATCAAACAAGACTATGACAAGTAGCAGGGTAGACCATCATGCCAGGTTGCACTGTTCTGTCTCCAGGAAAGAGCCAAAGACCTTTCCTGGTTAAGACTGGAATCTGAAAGTAGCAGATGGGTCAGAGCATAAGGGTCTTCACTGAGTTCTGCTCACCACCATCTTATAAGAGATAGTAATACACAAAGCATTCATGGCTTTATTTTTTCAACAAGCAGAAGAAAAACTGAGAAAGACTTAATCATGGTAATAACCACCAAAAGCTGTATTTGTGTGATCAGAGCAACAACTTTAACACATCTATCAGAAGAAAAAGATTTCCTCAGGGCAGCACTAATTCTGTTCCAAACAAGAAGCCACTCATCTCTGTTGAATTGGGTTCCACATACAAGCAGTGACACCAGAAGACACCACTTGCCAGAATTGATTATTCTATATTCTAAAATAAAAAGCACTCACAGGGACTTCCCTGGTGGTCCAATGGTTAAGAATTCACACTTCCACTGCAAGGGACATGGTTTCCATCCCTGGTCAGGGAACTAGGATTCTGCATGGCACAAGTTATGGCCAAAAAAAAAAAAAAAATTATAAAAAATAAAGAGCACTCGCAAACTATCCATGGCCTGCCACCTGAGGAAAACACAGCACACACAGGTAACACACGCAAGCAAGAGGTGCACTAACCCTCAGGCATGTGTGAGGGCATGGTGCTGGCCTTTAACTGGGCTGCCATAGGTCTGTGTGTATACTGTGTTTCCCTCCTAAAGGATGCTGGCATGCTCAGACCCCTGGAAAAGATGGATTTCATTCTGGGAGATATTGCCTCAGAGGCTAAGAGTAAGGGTAAGGTTGGAAGCTGGGAAGAAATGAAAGTAGGGATCCAGTTGATGGGTCCAGGAATTTGAAACCGTGGGAATGATAGCAGACTAGAACAGAACTGCATTCCATCAGATCCAGTAAAGAGAAATTTCACATATACCATTAAGTGGAAGGTGCCAGCCATTTCGGTGTGCATGTGTGGACAGAATTCTATTCTGGAGGAGACTGGCTTCCCTCCTGGGCTGGCAGCCAATGTGAGTGATGTCATTAGTTGGTTGGCAATGAGGTGACAGTGTAAATCAGCTGCGAAGGGGTGGGGACAAGCTTGGGCCAAGGATTGACTGGCGGAAAGGCTGGCAGGGAGAGCTGTCACCCAGGGAGGGAGAGGAGCTGAGTCCTGGGAAGCAGATGGTGGATGGGGCCCGAGGCGACAGATTTGAACAGATCAGTATAGCGATATAGCTTCATTTTCAGGACCACTCTGTGAAGAGATGGTTCTGGGGAACAGGTCTACCTCCCAACAGGTCCTCTTGCCTCCTGGGATGTTTTCACAGGAAGACAAATCTTGAGTTCTGGCCCCAAAGTGCTGTAAGAAAAATTTGGTCTCATTCCTCTCAGTTCTATTCTTTGTGTCATCCAAGTGGTTAAATGCTGTTTTATAGTCTGTGACATCCCAAGCTGACAGCATACATCAAACCTGACCCTGGCACCAGAGCTCCCCAGGCACTTGTTCACCTCCCATCTTCTCTGCCAGCTATCCACCCATTGTAGGAAGGCAGTTCATAACAACAAGCTAGGTTTCTTCCTACTTCCGCAGGTCCACAGGAGTCCCCCACCCCCCCACCCCGGCCCCTTGCCCCTTGCCCAGCCAACTCCTATCCATTTATTCTTTGGCTTCTGCCAAGGAAGTTCTCCCTGACACACTTCCTATGGCTGCTGCCCCCAGAGCCCCTTGTGTGAACTTGAAGGCTCCCATCTTAGAATCCTGGTTCCATTTTTTTCTTACCTTCCAGACTAAGAGATTTCCAAAGTGAAGGGAAAATTCTGACTAATTTTAATAAGTTTCTTTTTAAGAAATTTTAGCACTTTTCAAGCACTCATTAAGTTCATTGATGTTTAAGTATTTCCTTATTTGTGGTCAAATTTAAGCTATTTTATTTTGGCTTTTTTTTTTTTCCATTTACAGTGTGTGAAGTCACTAAAGAAAGACTCAAAAGCCACTCATTGATCAGAGCTCTAACAACAAGGCATGAAATTATGAAATATACTGATTGTGACCAGTTATAAATACCAGCAGGAAAAGTCAGAGCGTTCTCTGAGGAACTGTCATTCCTTCATCTTTTGATTCTTAGTTCTACTTGGGGGAAGTTAGATGATACTCTTGCAGGCTTTGGAAAGTGTTTGTGATGCAAACACAGCTCCTGTAGTCTTCTGTGCCAGATGCAGCAAGGAGATCCAGCAAACTGTTCAGGGATCTATAAATCAGGCTCTAGGAGCCAGCTTCTCCAGTTCAGAGGCATTAAAAGAAAGAAGAGAGGGATGCTCTATTTTTCATCATTACATTCCTAGACTTGACTTATAGTCAGATTCAGAGAGTAGCTAAGATTTACACTATAATTTATTGCTACATACCATAACCTTGACATTGTATTCAAGGCTTGGGGAATGGACTCTTTCCTAAACTACAAGTTTCAGGGTTGCTGCAGGGATGCTGGCCCTCTCCCTACACATGGACTAGAAAGTTGCCCACCCAAATCTTGTTAGCAATGATGTGGAAGGAAGGGGCTCTTTAATACTCAATGACTTCATCTTTGGCACTGGGTACCTAATTATAGAACCTGTCACTATTACCTAGTGGGAGATATGTTTTCATCTCATTTATCTCAACCATAAGTATAAGGACAGGGGATTTGTCTTCCTCATTATTACATTCTCTACCATTAGCAGAGGGTAGATGTCTAAGAAATGACAGCTATGAATGAATGAGGTTAGGTCAACCTCAGTGATTTTTCAGGGATTTAATGCATATTGATTATAGTTAAATGGTTAACAACTATGGGATAAATAAAGTATAAAGGGCTTTGCAAATACTATCTTCACAACAGAAGGGGAGGGAAGAGGCATTGTTATCTCCTTCTATGGATGAGGATGATCTAAGGGTGCGTATAATAAGACACAAAGGAGCTGTGCTTTGTGTCCAAGTCAGGTCTCCCTATGTGATCGCTTTCCTCCTCAAAGCCATGCTCATGCCCAGAGAAGACAGTCTGCTTGACTACACACATACACAGCCCACATTCCTAAGGCACATCACAGTGTGTTGGTTTTCATTAGTCTTGCTAGGTGGTGAGTTTCTTTTTAAACACAGACCTTCTTCTATAGTACCTAGATAGCCCAGGGTTGGCTCTGGTTGGGTGGGATATTAGAAGGCCTCCTGGATCCCCAGAGAGGAGGGATTGTGGGGCCTGAAACTGTGGTTGGAAAGGGGCACTGAAGGCTGGGGAAGGAGAGGCACGTTATACATTCTCAAGCTGAAGGCATTATTCTTGTACAACGTGCATTATTTGTTTATTCAACATGGGTATCAAGTGCATTTTATATCACAAAGCACTATTCTAGGGAACTAGTTATTAATAAAATTGTTCCTGAATAAGAGATATTTTATAAGTATTATTTCCAGATATCATGTAATTCTTCTTGACTGATATTATCACAATTTGAAAGCAAAAGATTCTGAGGTTGGACCAGGTTGAGCATCTTGCCAAGGTATCATAGAAAGAAATCAATAGAGTACATTTAAACCTGAGTCTTTCTAAAGTTCAAGCTCTAAACATGTCTGCAATTTATGAAAAAAGGAAAAACAACTTTAACGGACATGTGTTCTGACTAAATGCACTAAAGTTAGTACATTTGATATGATGGCACAATAAAAATAAGACAAGATGTAAGAGAACTACTAGAGCTAATCAGTGATAAGTTTAAGACCAGTGAAACTTGCCACAGGACAGAGAGCTATGTGGGTGGCCAGCATAGTGTGAAGAGGAAGCCCAAGTGTCTATGTACTGAGCCTACTGGGTACCTTGTTAGCCTTCAGAAATGACACAGGGCCAACTCAGAAGCAGCTCTCTAAAGAGACCCCCCCTATCTGATGTGGGCTAGACAAGGACAGAGCTGCTTGGAAGGTGTCCTGGGGCTGGAATGTGCCATTGGTAGGGTTCCATGTACCTGAAACTGTGAGAAATGGAAGTTGCAAGTGGATACCAGAGAATCTCATGGGAAAGTCACAATGTAAAGTCTTCCTTTCAAAGTATTTTATATAGAGAGAAGCCAAGAAACAGACCCAAATGAGAAGCAAAGTGTCTTTGGCTGGGAAGGGAAATGAAGGGGTAAAAAGCAATGTAGAAAATTTCTGGACACTATGTTGAGAATATTCATAAACTTTGCATAAAATCAATGAGTAGGTTTTCTGGGGAAAGTCCTTTAGATATAGAAATGTTGACCATTTGTGGCTTGGCAGGGTAGGCTGGCATGAGCTCCCTTAATATATAAAGCAGTGAGGCCTTTGGCAGTTTTAGGGAACCTCTGTACCATGATACTCAGAGGCATTAGTGATGGTGAGTGGCTTCAGTCACCAAGTAGGTGAGCATCTTGTAGAGGTACACTGCAGTTCTGGTAAGTGCCACCTCACAGAGCATGACACCTGGGGAATGTAGCCTCTGCATTTAAATCATCCACATGAAAAAGTTTGCATTCCAAGTCTTATATGTGTTCTTCTCTTAAAACAACAACAATTAAAGATGCATTTTTTTATCCCATGGACAGAAGAGCCTGGTGGGCTACAGTCCATGGGGTTGCAA
The DNA here is from genome assembly GCF_019320065.1 of Cervus canadensis. Taxonomy (NCBI): domain Eukaryota; kingdom Metazoa; phylum Chordata; class Mammalia; order Artiodactyla; family Cervidae; genus Cervus; species Cervus canadensis. The sequence goes on from NC_057400.1 coordinate 72,052,740, forward strand.
AGAGTTGGACATGACTAAGAGACTAAAAAGCAACAGCAATTATGGATCAGAATGGAATCAAACTGACACCTGAGCCCAAAATCATACACAAGTTCCCAGGGAGGGGATTTATGTGTGTGTGTGTGTGTGTGTGTGTGTGTGTGTGTGTGTGTGTGTGTGTGTGACAGAGAGAAAAAAAGATTAAAAAAAATACTATTACCACTATATGAAGTGAGTCAACACAGGGCAATCTCTAAGGTGATATTTAAAAGAAATAAACCTAAGGTTCTCCAGGATCAATCAAGATGATATCCTAAGTGAGAATGTTGAAACATTTTATCAGTTTTCCACTAAAATAACTCAACTACTGTAAAAGGCAAAATTCTGTATCACAGTGAGTAGCCATTAAAAATTGAACACTGATGTACAAAATCTCAGAGTTCATCTTAACTCTCAGTATGAATGAACGGGTCTCGCCTGTGTGAATATTTGCACAATCTAACAACCCAGGAAAACTGCAATTCCCAAATTAGAGCAACAGTGTGAGCATTTACTGCAAAAGATTCCCTGTAAAATAAAGATAACATAATACCAATACACTAAATTCTCCAATCATAAGACAAAAAGTGGCTGCATGGATACAAAAACAAAGCCCATCTATATGCTGCCCACATGAGATTCACTTTAGATGGAAAATATACACAGACTAAAAGTGAAGGTATGGAAAAAATATCCCATGCAAGTGGAGACCAAAAGAAAGCTGGAGTAGTTATACTTATATCAGACAAAATACACTTTAAAAAGACTGTAATAAGAAACAAACAGAAGCATTGTACAAAAATTAAGGGGTCACTCCAATAAAGGAATATAATACTTGTAAACATTTATGCATCCAATATAAGAACTTCTGAATATATAAAGCAAATATTAACAGACCTAAAGGGAGAAATTGACAGCAACAATAATAGTAGAGGACTTTAATATTCTGCTTACATCAGTAGGTAAATTATCTGAACAGAAATAACAATAAAGAAACATGACCCTTAAATGACATAATAGAACATATGACCTTAATACACATATGCACATACAGACACACACAGATACACACATAGGGCATTCATCCAAAAGCAACAGAATATATGTTCTTCTCAAATGCACTTGAAACCTTTTCCAGGATAGATCATATGTTAGGCCACAAAACAAGTCAATAAATTTAAGAGGATGGAAATTATATCAAGTAAATTTTCCCACCACAGTGGTATGAAATTAGAAATTAACTTCAAAGAGAAAACTGCAAATTCACAAATATGTAGACACTAAACAACATGCTAGTGAGCAACCAATTGGTCAAAGAAGAAATCAGAAAAGAAATTTTAAAAAAATACCTCAGGACAAACAAAATGGAAATGTACCAACATTTGTGGGATGTAGCCAAAGAAATTCTAAGAGGAAAATTCATAGCAATAAATGCCTATATTATGCATTAGTGATGGGAACATAGAACAGTGAAATGGCTTTGTAAAACAGTTTGGCAGTCCTCCAAAACTAAACTTAGAATTAGTCTATGGTCCAGCACTTGTTATACTAGAATTATACTAAAAGTAACTAAAAGCATATGTTTGCATAAAGACTTACACATTGTGCCATTATTCATGGTAGCCTCAAATAAAGATGACCCAAATGTTCATCAATAGATGGACAGATAAAATGTGGTACATCCATACAATGGAAAATTGTTCAGTCATTAAAAAATGAAGTACTGATACATACTAGAACATGAATTAACTTTGAAAACATTGAGCTAAATGAACAATAACAGATACATTAACCACATATTAAACAATTCTACTTCCATGAAATATCCATAACAGAAAATCTACAGAAACCAAAAGTTGTTGCTGGTTGTCAAGAGATAGGGGAAGGGGGAAATGGGGAGTTATAGTTAATATATATGGGGTTTCATTTTGCAGTGGAATGGTGAAAATATTCTGGAATTAGATATTGGTGATGGTCACTCAACCTTGTAAATACACTAGAAAGTATTTAATTTTATATTTATAACACTTGAATTTTTGATACATTTTGATATGTTAATTATATCTCAAAATGAAAAACCAAAATAAGAGATAAAATGGACAAGCAAAGATAACTCAGAAAAAAAGACTTCAAAATATTATCCCAGTTAAGCCAGAATATGCATAAATGGTGTAAACCACCAGCAGAACTCATGGAGATTTTATTGTAGAATAAGAAACTGTGTGGAGAGGTAAGATGATGGGGTGTTCTGCTGCTACTGAAAAATCCAGGGGTTACTAGTGGTTGTCCCCATAGAAAAGAGAGGAACCTATTCTAAGGACTGATATGAGAACAAGCAGTGAAACTGTCAGAATGTAGCCTGTGTTCTGATTTTCTCAAATACACTTTAAAATATTTCCAGAAGTGCAAGATGAACTAGTAAGAAAAATAGTCAAAAGAGAATCCAAACTTAGCAAAATAGGAACAATAGGATTAATAAAAGAGAAGGTTCTGATATAAAGGATGAAACATAAAGGGGAGTCAGATCTCAGAACTGTGGAGATGACCAGATAGACAGAGTATTTGAAAACTGTTAAAACTTCCCTGTTCCATCCCTCTGATGAGGCATGAACTCCATCTAAAAGAGAAGAAACCATCTCATATTTGGTAAGCAACACTAAATGACAAATGAACTTCATGTAGTGATATTATCAAACAAATGATGAAAGTGATAAAAGTTAACTGAGTTATAATTTAATAGATAATGAAGGCATATATTAAAATTATGGTTTCATGTCAATGAATGGCAAAAACCACTACAATATTGTAAAGTAATTAGCCTCCAACTAATAAAAATAAATGGGAAAAAAAAATAAAATTATGGTTCAGAGTAGATAAACCATGATCTAATATGAAAAAAGATAAAATTAAAAAAAAAAATATGAAGAGAAGAAAAATAAAAACATTAAGAGAAGAAAAAAATGCCAAAGATGAGATGTAGAAAATTTCAGAATTTAAATTACTAAACAAATGAAGTATATGAAGAGAAGCAGACATGCTAAAAATTTGTTATATATATATATATATACACATACATATTAATGAAGAATGAATTAGAAGGAAATGAATAGGTGATAAAGTATAGTAAGGGAATTAGAGGAATAGGACAATGAAAAAATAAAGAAAAATAAATTTTTAAATTAGAGAAAATGATAGATGTAGAAGACAAAAGAATATAACATCTATATTGATATCCATATCTAGTATTCCCAAAGGAAAAAAGAAGCAAACATAAACCAAAGCTATAATTCAAGAAATGTTGTATATATGAAATGACATCAGATGCTTATTGAAATCCCACACTGTGAAACTGTGAAAATTTGAGGCAGAAAAATCAATCCTGAGATGTATTTCAGTAAAGTTGTAAGGCCTTAAATATGTAGAAAAAACTTTTTTGAAAAAGGATGAAAATATTCAATTTACAAACAAAAAAATAGGTAATTACCATGCTTCTTGAAAGTAAGATTTCATAACAGAAAACAATAAAGAAACATCTAAGATGCAAAGGAATGAAAATGAGAAGCAAGAATGTCATGGTTGGTCAGACTGACAAACAACTATAAAAGCTAAAACTAAACAGACATGTATTTTCAGGAGCACACAGAATTTCTTTTCTTTCCCAGGTGGCGCTAGTGGTAAAGAGCTTGCCTGTCGTTGCAAGAGATAAGAAATAGAGGTTTCATCCCTAGATTGGGATGAGGAGGAGGGCATGGCAACCTCCAGTATTCTTGCCTGGAGAATCCCATGGACACAGGAGCCTGGCACACTACAGTCCGCATGCACATAGGAATCAAAAGAGTAAGGTTTAGCCAACCAAGAAACCAGGAGAAGGTTTGGATTAAAGTGTGATCTTGAATATTAAATGTATTTAATTTTAGATCTAAAGATCAATGATGGTGATAAAGTGGGGAGTAAGGATATCACTTTATAATAGAGAAGAGAAAAAGAATATGGCTTGGGGATTATAGTTCACTTCATTATTTATCATACAGAGAGAACAGTAGACAGTACCCAGGGAAATACAGGAGTTCAGGATACTATATGCAAAAAAAATAAATTTCTTGTTACAGCCACATTAAAGTACAGTTAAGGTCAAATATAGCTCTTATCCAGAATATATAAAGAACTACAAATCAGCAAACAGAATAGAGAAGAACTCATTGAAAAGTAGTCAAAATTCTATAAAGACATTATACAAGAAGACATATAATGCATAGCAAGCATATAAAGTTTATTACCTTCATTAGTCCTGGAAAAAATAGAAATTAAACACAAATACAAATTAAAACAATGATTTAATACCATCACACACACATCAGAGGGGCTGAAATGCAAAAGACAATGAACAAGTATTAGAAGAAAGAACATTTGAAGAAATCATAATTGAAAACTGCCCAAATTTCATAAGACACATAAATCTATATACCCAAGAAGATAAATGAACTTCAAGTAAGATGAACTAGAACAGATTCATATAAAGTAACATTATCATGAAACTGTCTGTTATGGGCTGAGTTGGGTCCCCCTTGCCCCAACTGATATGTGAAAACCCTAACGCCTAAAACCACAGAATGTGACAATATTTGGGGATAGGGCCCTGAAAGATGATTAAACTAAAATGAGGCTGTTGGGTGGGCCCTGATCTAATCTAACTGGCATCCCATAAGAGGAGTAGATTTGAATACATAGAAAAGCAACAGGGATGGACACAGAGGAAGGGCCCTGTGAGCACACAGTGAGAAGGTGGCCATCTGCAAGGCAAAACAAGAGGCTTCAGGAGAAGCTAACTATGCTGACACCTTGATCTTGGACTTCTAGCTTCCAATACGTGAGAAACTAAATTTCGGTTGTATAAACCACCAAGCCTGTTTTGTTATGTCAGCCCTCACAACTGACACAGTATTTAGAGCCAAAGACCAAGATAGACTCTTGAAGATAGAAAAAAAAAAAAAAAAATTCATACAAGGGATTTTCAAAAATTAACTGCTGATTTATCCATAGAAATCAGGGAGGCCAGATAACAAGTTTAAAGTGCTGAAAGAAAGAAAAAAAAAAAAAGTCAAGTGAGAATTCTATACACAACAAAACTATTCAAAAATGATGTAGAAATTAAATCATTCCAGTTAAAGAAAAATGGGGAGAGTTCATCACCAGAAGAACTGTCCTACAAGAAATGATTCAGAGAATCCTTCACACTGAAGTGAATGAACACTAGATAGTAACTTGGATCTACCTGAAGAAATAAGACATTACTTTTCTCCTGCAATTATTATAATTCAAAAAACTGTGGTATAAAGCAATAATGAGCTTAGAGAGAAAAAGAGGGGGGTATTTTAAGATAAAAAGGTCAATAAATCAGGTAAACATAAAAAATTACAATCATATATGAATATGAATACATGAAACACAAGCTGATAGAAAGATGTGAAGGAAGAAATTGATAATTCAACAACAAATTTGAAGACTTAAATATCCCACAATGAATAATGGATGTAACAACTGAACAGAAAATAGAAAATAAAGTAGAATATTTGAACAAAAGTATAAAACAACTAGACCTAACACAATTCCTACAGAACTTTCACCTCAAAACAGTGGAATACATATTCTTCTTAAGCTTGCATGGGACATTCTCTAGGATAGACCATATGCTAGGTTGTAAAATAAACCTGAGTAAATTTTAAAATAATTGTACTCATATAAGACTGTTCTTTGATTACACTGTAATTAAATTACATATAAATAACAGAAAGCAATTTGAAAAATTTACAAAAATATAGGGAAATGTGAAAATTAAACACCATACTTCTAAAATAACTAATGGATTAGAGCAAGAAAATTACAAAATATTTTTAGATGAATAAAACCAAGTAAATCACATACACAAATTTAGGGGATGCAGCTAAAGCAGCACTTAGAAGGAATACTATGAACAATTTTGTGACAATAGTTTAGATTATCTTCATGAAGTGGACACTTTCCTTGAAAGACACCAACTCCCAACTCTGAATCAAAAATAAACAGAAAACCTGAATGTCTATAACAAGCAAAGAGATTGAAATAGTGACCAAAAATCCCTTTCAAAGGAAATCCCATAGCCACAGTTTCACAGATGAATTCTACTAAAGTTTCAAAGCAGAAATAATACTAATTAACCACAGATGTTTTCCAAAAATAAAAGAATATTTTTAAAATTATTCTATGAAGCTAATATTGCCCAAATATCAAAACTGAATAAAGACCTCTGAAGAAAAGAAATCGCAGACTAGAGTTTCTAATGAAGATAAATGCAGAAATCTTTAACAAAATACTAGTAAATTGAAAATAACAATACATAAAAGAGATTATACATTGTAAGTAAGTAAAAGTTATTCCCAAAATGCAAGGTTTATTTAACATAGCAAGATCAATCAAATATACTGTATTCACAGAACAAAGGACAGAAAACATAAAAAGCATCTCAATAGAAACAGAAAATGTATTTGACAAATACCATTATTTCATTATTAAAACAAAATCAAAACCGAAACTCAGCAAATTATAAGGAAGCCTAGTAAAAGAAATCTATAAAAACTCATTAACTAACATCGTTTTGATGGTGAGAAATGCTTTCCCCTTCAGATTAGGAAAAAGACAAGGATGGCTCTTCTGTTTGTTTTTGAATATTTTATTGGAAATTCTAGCCATGCTAATTAGGGAAGAAAATTAACATATGACATTCACATTGGAAAGCAAGGAGTAAAACTGTCTGTATTCACAGAACACATGATTTCATATACACATGAAACCATAAGTGAAAGCAAAAGTCACTCAGTCGTGTCCAACTCTATGTGACCCAATGGACTATATAGTCCATGGAATTCTCCAGGCCAGAATCTTGGAGTGGGTAGCCATTACCTTCTCCAGGGAATCTTCCCAACCCAGGGATCGAACCCAGATCTCCTGCATTGCAAACAGATTCTTTACCAGCTGAGCCACCAGGGAAACCTAAAAATACTGGAATAGGTAGCCTATCCCTTCTGCAGCAGATCTTCCTGACCCAGGAATTGAACTAAGGCCTCATGCACTGGAGGTAGACTCTTTACCAGCTGAGATACCAGGAAAGGCCATATAAAACCATAAGGAGTGCACAAAATACTAGAACTAATAAGGAAATCCAGCAAGGTTGCAGGATGCAGGATCAATATGCAGAAACCAGTTGTATTCTACACACTAAAAGTAAACAACCTGAAAATTAAGTTAAGAAAACTATTTCACTTATATTTTTATCACAGAGAATAAGTAATTAGGGATAGATTTAACAAAAATTGCAAGAGTTTTACACTCAGAAGTACAAAGCATCATTTAAGCAATTAAAAATCTGAATAAATGGAAAGAATTTCAATGTTCATAGATAAGAAGTTTGATATTGTTAACTTGTAAATACTTCCCAAACTGATATGCAGCTTCAGTTCAATTCAAAAGTTTTTGTTGTTTATGGAAGCTAACAAATTAATCCTAAAATTCATGTAGAAATACAAAGATTCCAGAATTACATGATCTTGGAAAGATAAACTTGGAGGACTCATATTTTCTGACTTTAGAACCAACAGTAAATCTATAGTTATTGCAACACTGTGTTACTGGCATAAGGCTGGAAACAAATATCTGTGGAGTATAAATGAGAATTTGTAAATAAATATTTAAATGTATGGTAAATTACTTTTCTGCAAGAATGCCAATATATTTCTGGGGGAAAAGCAGTCTTTTCAACAAATGGTGCTGGGACAACTGCAAACCACATGCAAAGAGAGAATCTGATGCTCTACTCACATGTACAGAAAAATTAACACGAATTAATCAGAGACCTAAAGTTGAGAGCACTATAAAACTTTTAGAATAACACATAAGATTGTACCTTTATGTACTTTTATTTGGCATTTAAACTTAGATATAATACTAAAGCAAAAGTAGATTAGAAAAGTGAGACTTTATCAAAAATTAAAAGCTGTTGTGCTTCAATGAACATTATCAAGATTCTAATAAAATAACAAAAAGGATAGGAAAAAACATCAACAAATCATTTACCTGATCAGAGACTTCTATTCAGAATAAATATGGGACTCTTAAACTTTGATAATAATTTACTGCTAAAGATTAGTAGCAAACCAAGACACCTACCACTGGAGAAGAGAATGGCAAACCACTTCAGCATTATTACCTTGAGAACCCCATGAACAGTATGAAAAGGTTAAAACATACGACACTAAAAGATAAACTCCCCAGGTCAGTAGGTGCTCAGTATGCTATTGGAGAAGAGCAGAGAAATAGCTACAGAAGGAATGAAGAGCCTGAACCAAACCAGAGATGATGCCCACTTGTGGATGTGTCTGGTGGTGAAAGTCCAATGCTATAAAGAACAATACTGCATAGGAACCTGGAATGTTAGGTTCATGAATCAAAGTAAATTGGAAGTGGTCAAACAGGAGATAGCAAGAGTGAACATTGACAATTTAGGGATCAATGAACTAAAACAGAGCAGAATGGGTGAATTCAACTCAGATGACCATTATATCTACTACTGTGGGCAGGAATCTCTTAGAAGAAGTGGAGTAGCACTCTTACTCAAAAAAAGATCTCAAAATGCAGTATATTGGTACAATCTCAAACATGAAAGAATGATCTGTTAGTTTCCAAGGCAAACCATTCAATAGCACAATAATCCAAGTCTATGCCCCAACCATTAAAGCCAAAGAAGCTGAAGTTGAATGGTTCTGTGAAGATCTACAAGATCTTCTAGCCGCTGCTGCTGCTGCTAAGTCACTTCAGTTGTATCTGACTCTGTGCGACCCTATAGATGGCAGCCACCAGGCTCTGCCGTCCCTGGGATTCTCCAGGTAAGAACACTGGAGTGGGTTGCCATTTCCTTCTCCAATGCATGAAAGTGAAAAGTGAAAGTTAAGTCGCTCAGTCGTGTCCGACTCTTCGCGACCCCATGGACTGCAGCCTACCAGGCTCCTCCGTCTATGGGATTTTCCAGGCAAGAGTACTGGAGTGGGTTGCCATTGCTGTCTCTGACAAGATCTTCTGGAACTAACAGAAAAAAAAAAAAAGTCCTTTTCATCATAGTGGACAGGAATGCAAAAGTAGGAAGTCAAGAGATACCTGGAGTAACAGGTAACTTTGGCCTTGGAGTACAAAAAGAAACAGGGCAAAGGATAATAGAGTTTTGCTAAGAGAATGCCCTGGTCATAGCAAACACACTCTTCCAACAACACAAGAGAAGACTCTATACATGGACATCACAAGATGGCCAACACAGAAATCAGATTGATTATATTCTTTGCAGCCGAAGATGGAAACTCTAGTCAGCCAAAACAAGACCAGGCAGGAGCTGACTGTGGTTGAATCATGAATTCATTATTGCAAAATTCAGACTTAAATTCAAGAAAGTAGGGGAAACCACTAGACCATTCAGTCAGTTCAGTCACTCAGTCATGTACAACTCTTTGTGATCCCATGGACTGCAGCATACCAGGCTTCCCTGTCCATCACCAACTCATGGAGCTTACTCAAACTCATGTCCATCGAGTTGGTGATGCCATCCAACCATCTCATCTTCTGTCTTCCCCTTCTCCTCCTGCCTTCAATCTTTCCCAGCATCAGAATCTTTTCCAATGAGTCAGTTCTTTGTATCAGGTGGCCAAAGTATTGGAGCTTCAGCTTCAACATCAGTCCTTCCAATGAACATTCAGGACTGATTTCCTTTAGGATTGACTGGTTTGATCTCCTTGCAGTCCAAAGGACCATTTAGGTATGACCTAAATCAAATAACTTACAATTATACAGTGGAAGTGACAAATAGACTCAGGGGATTAGAACTGATAGACTGCCTGAAGAACTATGGATGAAGGTTCGTAACATTGTACAGCAGGTGCTGATCAAAACCATCCACAAGATAAATAAATGCAAAAGGCTGTTTGAGGAGGCCTTACAAACAGCTGAGAAAAGAAGAGAATTGAAAGGCAAAGGAGAAAAGGAAAGATACACCTATCTGAATGCAGAGTTCTAAAGAATAGCAAGGAGAGATAAGAAAGCCTTCCTAAGTGAACAGTGCAAAGAAATAGAGGAAAACAACAGAATGGGAAGACTAAATATCTCATCAAGAAGATTACAGATACCAAGGGAACATATCATGCAAGGATGGACACAATAAAGGACAAAACATCATGTTCCTAACTGAAACAGAACATATTAAGAAGAGATGGCAAGAATACACAGAAGAAGTATACAAAAAAGATCTTTATGACCCAGATAACCATAACCATGATGCTGTGATCACTCAGCTAGACCCAGACATCTTGGAGTGCAAAGTCAAGTGGGCCTTAGGAAGCATCACTATAACCAAAACTAGTGGAGGTAATGGAATTCCAGTTGAGCTATTTCAAATCCTAAAAGATGATGCTTTTAAAGTGCTGCACTCAATATGCCAGCAAATTTGGAGGATGCAACATGGCCACAGGACTGGAAAATATCCATTTCATTCTAATCCCAAACAAGGTCAATGGCAAAGATTGTTCAAAGTACTGCACAATTGCATACATTTCACACGCTAGCAAAGTATTGCTCAAAATTCTCCAAGCTAGGTTTCAAGAGTATGTGGACTGAGAGCTTCCAGATGTACAAACTGGGTTTTAAAATGCAGAGGAACCAAAGATTAAATTACCAACAACCACTGGATCATAAAAAAAGCAACCAACGGGTTCCGGAAAAACATCTATGTCTGCTTCAGTGACTACATTAAAACCTTTGAATGTGTGTATCACAACAAACTGTGGAAAATTCTTAAAGAGATAGGAATACCAGACTACCTTACCTGCTTCCTGAGAAGCCTGTATGGAGGTCAAGAAGCATCAGTTAGAACCGGACATGGAACAATGGACTGGTTCCAAATTGGGAAAGGAGTGCATCAAGGTTGTATACTGTCATCCGCTTATTTAACTTATATGCAGAGAACATCATGAAAAATGCTGGGCTGGATGAAACAAAAGCTGGAATCAAAATTGCTGGGAGAAATATCAATAACATCAGACATGCAGATGCACCATCTTTGTGGCAGAAAGCAAAGAGGAACTAAAGAGACTCTTGATGAAAGTGAAAGAAGAGAGTGAAAAACCTGGCTTAAAACTCTACATTCAAGAAACTAAGATCGGGATGGGGAATACGTGTAACTCTATGGCTGATTCATATCAATGTATGACAAAACCCATTGAAATGTTGTGAAGTAATTAGCCTCCAACTAATAAAAAATTAAAAAAAATAAAAAGAAACTACGATCAAGGTGCCTGGTCCCATCACTTCATGGCAAATAGATGAGGAAAAAATGGAAACAGTGACAGAGTTTATTTTCTTGGGCTCCAAACCATTGCAGATGGTGACTATAGCCACGAAATTAAAAGACAGTTGCTCCTTGAAAGAAAAGCTATGACACATCTAAACAGCATGTTAAAAAGTGGAGACATTACTTTGCCAAATGATCCATATAGTCAAAGCTATGGTTTTTCCAGTAGTCACGTATGGATGTGAGGTTTCAGACCATAAAGAAGACTGAGAACAGAAGAATTGATGCTTTTGAACTGTGGTGTTGGAGAAGATCCTCGAGAGTCCCTTGAACTGTAAGGAGATCAAACAAATCAATCCTATAGGAAATCAATCCTGAATATTCATTGGAGGGACTCATGTTGAGGCTGAAGCTCCAATACTTTGGCCACCTGATACAAAGAGCTGACTCATTGGGAAAGACCCTGATGCTGGAAAAGATTGAAGGCATGAGGAAATGGGGACAACAGAGGATAAGATGGCTGCATAGTATTACCAACTCAATGAACATGAGTTTGAGCAAGCTCCAAGGACATGGTGAAGGACAGGGAAGCTTGGTGTGCTGCTATCCATAGGGTCACAAACAGTCAGACATGACTGAATGACTGGACAACAACAAAGATATCTACCCTGAAAAGGAGAAAAACAGGCCTTAGAGTGCATGTACGGGTTTTCTAGAAAGCCACAGTCTTCTGGTGAGCCTGGCCATGGCAAGATCAAGGTCAAAGGAACGAATCAGAGGTGAGATTTATATTCCCTAGAATTAACTTATCATAGCCAACTCTAGGCCATTCCCATCAGTTATTTATAAAATCAGCACTTTTTACTTACTTTTTCTTTAAGCATAATTTTTAAAAATATCATTAAAATGGGGAGATTTGACTACATATTTCTTCCAAATAGGAATACAAATGACCAGTAAGCAAATGAAAAGATGATAAACATCATTAGCTATTAGATAAATACAAAGAAAACCATATTAAACTTCCATTCACATGTGGTAAGGTGGCTACAATAAAAAAGGTATACAATGACAAATTTTGGTGAGGATGTGCAAAAATTAGGGCCCTTATTCATTGTTTTTGGGAATATAAAATAGTACATCTATTTTGGAAAATAGTGGTAGTTCTTAAAAGTATTAAAGATTGAGTTATCATATGACTGAACAATTCAACTAAAAACCTACAATCACACAGAATCTTTTACACAATTGTTTCTAGTGAGAATATTTGGTAAAGCCCCAAATAGAAATAACCAAAATGCCTATCAACCAATTAATGGATAAATAAAATGAGACAGATCCATGATAAAAGTTCTGATCAAACCAATTTCATTTGGAAAGTGTTTTCCTACATCACCAAGCAATGCTCTGATATCAGATGGATGTCCTACCATTCAGCTCAATTCTTACACCACCTACATGGAGGTAGCATCAGACCCCACAAGTTAAGGGCTCAGTCCCACAAGACTGTCCTGTGTTTCTAATGTGTGTGAAGTCACTCAGTTGTGCCCAACTCTTTGTGACCCATGGACTGTAGCCTACTAGGCTCCTCTGTCCATGGGGTTCTTCAGGTAAGAATACTGGAGTGGGTTGCCATTTCCCTCTCCAGGGGATCTTCCTGACCCAGGGATCGAACCTGGGTCTGTTGCATTGAAGGCAGACTTTACCCTCTGAGCCACCAGGGAAGCCCTAATAGAATGCTTCTTATATCAACCACAAAAAAAAAAGAAAAAAGGTGTCACCTGTGTGACTGACTGAGCAGTTTTAGACTGGAGGTTTCAGCCACTCTCTCCTTGGTTTTATTAATTTGCTGGAGTGATTCACAGAACTCAGAGAAACATTTTACCCAATAGATTACTGATTTATTACGAAAGAATATAACTCAGGAACCGCCAGATTGAAGAGACGCAGAAAGCAAGGTTCAAGGAAATGGCTTGGAGCTCCCACTGTTTCTTAGAGCACACTATTCTCCTCAAATCTCCATGCATTCAGCAACTCAGAAGGTCTCTGAGTTCAATCATTTTACGATTTTTTTGGAGGCTTTATTAGACAGGCACACTTGGTTAAACCATTGGCCACTGATGCTTAAACTCTGTTCCTGTTCTTAGTTGCTCTAAGAATAAAGAGCCACCCTATTAATGTAACAAAAAACACATTTGGGTTTTAGTAGCTCTGTGCTGTAAAGGGGATGAAGGTCAAATATATGTTTCCTATTTTAAATCACAATATCACATATACAAAGAAATTGTCAAGGGAAAGAAATGAAGCACTGATATATTCTATGACATGGATGAACCTTGTAAACAAACGTTAGTGAAAGAAGCCAGTCATAAAAGACCACATATTATTTGATTCCATTTTTATGCATTGTCTGTAATAGACAATTGTAGGAAAAAATAAAGTAGATTAATGGTTTTCCTGGACTGGAGAGAAAGATTTAGGGAATATTTGCTAAAAGGTTCAGAGTTTTATTACCTCAAAAGGTGATGAAAATATTCTAACATTAAATAGTGGTAAAGGCACAACTCTTTGAGTACACTAAACAACCATAAATTGTATAATTTACAATGGAGAATTTTTGGTATATGAGTACAATGCCATTTTAAAAATAGATTGCCTATTTTTGGAATTTAAATTCACTTTAAAACACTGAAAGATTTAAAAAAAAAATCATGATTTGAAGTCAGGTCAAGAGGTCCAAGGGCTTCCCAGGTGACTCATAGGTAAAGACTCTGCCTACCAATGTAGGAGAAGCAGGAGACACAGATTGGATTGCGTTAAGAAGATCCACTGGAAAAGGAAATGGCAACCCACTCCAGTATTCTTGCCTGGAAAATCCCGTCACAGAGGAGTCTGGCAGTCTACAGTCCACAGGGTCGCAAAGAGTCAGACATGACTGAGCACACAAGCATGCCAGAGTCCAATGACCACCTCCTTGTATCCATCAGTAGATGACTATGCTTGTGGTCCACATCTCAGAGGCAGGCTTCCCCTTACGTCCCACTCACACCCCCAGGCTCTAAGGTCTACAAAGTCAGGGACTCTATATGCATATTTTTTGTGTTTGCCATTCTGTACTTAACACGAAGGATGGTGCCAGGCATGCAGAGATTGGCCATATATTCTAATTAAATAAATGCCTTTTCTCCCACTCACTCATCCCACCTATACACATATACAAAGTATTATATGTGTACTAATCTTTGTGTATCACATATGCAAACGAATTGTCAAGGAAAAGAAATGGAGCACTGACACATGCTATGGCATGGATGAACCTTGTAAACAAACACAAGTGAAAGAAGTCAGTCATAAAAGACCACATATTATATGATTCCATTTTTATGCATTCTCTGTAATAGACAATTCAAGGAAAAGATAAGGTAAATTAATATAGATTAATAAAGTAGATTAAAGTAGATTTTCCTGGAGTAGTAGTAGCCAGTCCTTCTCCAGTGGATCTTCTCAACGCAATCCAACCTGTGTCTCCTGCTTTTCCTACATTGGTAGGCAGATTCTTTGCCCATGAGTCACCTGGGAAGCCCTTGGACCTCTTGACCTGACTTCAAATCATGTTGTTGTAGTTGTTTTTTTTTAATCTTTCAGTGTTTTGAATTGAATTTAAATTCCAAAAATAGACAACCTATTTTTTAAAATGATGTTTGTACTCACATACCAAAAATTCTCCATTTTAAATTATACAATTTGTGGTTGCTTAGTATACCCAGAGTTGTGCAACCTTTACCACTATTTAATGTTAGAATATTTTCATTGCCTTTTGAGATAATAAAACTCAGAGCCCTTTCCTGGATTAGTAGTAATCCAAGCTATCTACCAGGCAGGAGATTAAAAAAAAAAAAAAGAGAACTAGGTCACAAAGTGCAAGCCAGAGATGGTTTGGAATCCAAAGTCCTCTTGTGAGTCTCAGACAAAGTCATCAGAAATGAGTCAGAGATGAATTTACTTGGGACTTCTGGTCCCAAGATTTCAGCTACCTTAGCCACATTTAGGCCACTCCCATTATCAACACTTATTATTTAATTTTACTTTAAATATACATTTAAATGATATTGCTCTTCTCAGTGAAAAGAAGGGAACTTACTTTTCCCTTCCCCTCAGGCATTAGTTGGTACCATCAAATGGTACTTATCCATTCTCCCTAGGCAGAAGAAATTTAACATCAGTAGAAAAACCTTTTAAAATCTGTTTTATTTTTCCATCAATCAAGTGTCCATTTTATGCTACACTGCAATGTTTTAAATCTCTTTCATTCTTGGACCATATCAAACTGGGATAAATCATAAAACTGACTCATTCAAGATACCAACAGATATATTAATCCTGTCTTATCAGTTCAGAATGCAAATAAAAAAGAGTAGATTTTTTCCTCCAATAAAGTGGTATTTTCAGCAGAGGGCTGTGGTTCAGTTCAGTTCATTTCAGTTGCTCAATCATGTCCAATTCTCTGTGACCCAATGGTCTGTAGAATGTCAGGCTTCCCTGTCCTTCACCATCTCTTGGAGCATGCACAAACTTGTGTCCATTGAGTCAGTGATGCCATCAAATCATCTCATCCTCTGTGGTCCTCTTCTCCTCCTGCCTTCAATCTTTCCCAGCATCAGGGTCTTTTCCAATGAGTCAGTTCTTCGTATCAGGTGACCAAAGTATTGGAGCATCAGTTTCAGAATCAGTCCTTCCAATGAATATTCAGGACTGATTCCTTTAGGATTGACTGGTTTGATCTCCTTGTAGTCCAAAGGACTCTCAAGAGTCTTCTTGAACACCACAGTTCAAAAGCATCAATTTTTTGGCACTCAGCTTTTCTTATAGTCCAACTCTCACATCCATACATTACTACTGGAAAAGCCATAGCTTTGACTATATGGACAATTCTTTACAAAACAGTGTCTCTTGAGTTTCAGTATGCTGTCTAGGCTGATCACTGCTTTTCTTCCAAGGAGCAAGTGCCGGGACCAGCCGGCAAAGAGAACAAGTCATGATCGCAACAGCACGGAAGCCTGAGAAAAAAGCTGATAGTAAAGAATGGGGTCGAGAGGACTGAAATGCTCTTTAGGCATGTCAGTGATTTTATTGAGTAAAACAGCTACCTTTATACTAGTACAAGCAGAAAACATAGTTCATAAGAATGCCATCTGGTTTTTGTCACATCAATACAATTCTTTGTCTTAAGTGATTGCAGAAGCTTACATCTTGTTTTTGGTATTCCAAGATAAACTACTAAGTGAAGGTCACTACTATGTTTTTCTCAAGGAAGAACAAAGGAGACCCAGCAAATGTTTTACTACTTTATCATGGGGTGGCGGGACAGGGAATGGCCTCTTTCAAGGCTTTCCTAGGGCCTTTTTGGGCCTTGAGCAGGCCGGCTCCCCGCAAGCAAGTATCTTTTAATTTTGTGACTGCAGTTAACATTTGCAGTGATTTTGGAGCCAAAGAAAATAAAGTCTGTTACTGTTTCCATTGTTTCCCCATCTATGCCATGAAGTGATGGAATTGAATGCCATGATCTTTATTTTTGAATGTTGAGGTTTAAGCCAGCTTTTTCACTCTCCTCTTTCACTTTCACCAAGAGGCTCTTTATTTCCTCTTAGCTTTCTGCCTTAAGGGTGGTGCCACCTGCATCTCTGAGGTTATTGATATTTCTCCCAGCAGTCTTGGTTCCAGCTTGTGCTTCATCCAGCCTGGCATTTTTCATGATGCTTTCTGCATAGAAGTTAAATAAGCAGGGTGTATATAGTCTTGACATACTCCTTTCCCAATTTGGAACCAGTCCATTGTTTCATGTCCAGTTCTAACTGTTGCTTCTTGACCTGCATACAGGTTTCTCAGGAGGCAGGTTAAGTGGTTTGGCATTCCTGTCTCTTTTAGAATTTTACACAGTTTGTTGTGATCCACACAGTCAAAGGTTTTGTTTTCAACAGAATGCTGTGGTTACTTACTAAATTAAAGAAAATGCACGAAGCATGAAAATGCAGTGTTGGTCATAGAACAGAAGTAAGGCCAAGCAAAGTGAGAGGCCAGAGAGGTTGTTCTAGGTCTAGAGCATATAGGCATCTTGGAATAGGGATCATTCACTCTGTGCCTCTTTGAACCTCCAGTGTCCTGAGTCCACCCTGAGAGGTGCTTACCTGGCTGTGCTTGGTGAGCTCCCATACTGCCACTTTGGTTATTACATATGGTGCCAGCTTTCTTCCTTCACCCTATTCTCATCCAGTCCCCATTTCTGAGTTCCTGTTTTCCCAAGGCACCTCTGGATGACAGTCAACTACTGGGTTGATATGACACCTCTTCCTTCAGGAAAGCCATCATCTTCTAGAAGAGAACTCCATCACCTCTGATCAGTAGTTGACAGTGGATTGCAATACTTAATGTCAACAGGGCTTATGCCACACCTGGAAAGTGGAATGTGATTAATCACCACTGTCTGTAATGAGTGCTGGGATGGAGAGAATGCTACATATTTGTCATCTGTGATGCATCCCAGTGCTCTCGTTTAAAGCTAAACTCACTTCACACAGGCAATGGCCGCTCACATACTCCACATCAGTCACAGTGGTACTTGTGACTGTTCAGACTGCATTGTTTTTCAGGAGTCCACACTGTTCCTCAAAGATAGCAAACACACTCAAACCCCAAGATTTTGCCCCTGCTCATCCTCCTGCCTGCCTTTCCTTGTTCAAATATTAGTTTCCAGTGAGACCTTCCCTGAAAACTTTTGTAAAACAGTATCACCTCTCCTCTCCCATGCTTATTTCCTCCCCATGGAACTTACCATCAACTGACCCACCATATCACTCACTGATGTTACTGGTCTGTCTTCCTATCCAGTGCACTGGCATTGGGAATGGGGCGGTTTGCCTGATTTCTTCTGCGCTGTTTTCTGATTACTTCTGCTAGAGTATTGTCTAGCACAGAGCGGTCCCACACTATTTACCTGTTGAATAAAATAGTGAATTGACTATTAAGCTAGCTTTCTTCCTTTCCCTTCATGGAGTCCCCACATTGTACATTTTTCTTTATTTTTGGCTTTAATTTTTGTTCTTTTTCTGTGCCTTTGCATTTCCTTTCTTTTTGTTTTTCTGACTTCTTGAATTTTACCTATGTCTGTTACATCAGGCACATTAATTGAAGTTTTAGCAAATTTGTGAGGAGTGCTGAGAGGATGTTTTGGAGCATGCCCTCTATGGGAATTTATCTGATGTTGTTCTCACAATCAGACTGAAGTTATTAGTTTTGGAAAGGAAGACCACAGAGACATATCACATTCCAAGGGTCTATCCTCAGAGCTTGATTTATCACTATTGATGTTAAACTTGATCACAGGCCTGAGGGATTATTCATTAGCTTTCTCTACTGTAAAATTATTCTTCTCCCCCACCCCTTTCTGTACTGAACTCTCTGATAGAAAGTCACTCTGTCTGCACAACCCACATTTGTGGGGACAGTGACACTCCACATAATTAAGAGAGGAGTGTTACATACATTGTTTGGGGCTTTCTTCTGCATAGGAGGTTAGGCTCTCCTCTTTTACGTTTATTCAATAATGTGGTTAAATGAGTATGGACTGGTGTTTGCTTATTTTTTACTTTGGTCTAAAATAATATACTACTTTATTTATTGAGTTACTCAGATTGTTCCAGCTTTGGCCGCTTGGAATTCTTTCAGTTGAGTCTTCTGTCCTGTTGACTTCCTTCCACTAATGTGAGCTTGTTTTTTTTTTTTTTTTCCTTTCTTTCTGCTTACTTTCTTACTCTGATTCTACAAGCTGCTCCAATTATGCATTATGGCCAATTATGCCACAGTCCTGAAATCCATAATTTCTACAGAGAGTTCTGATTTCTTTGGTAGAAGATCTACAGTGAAGATGCAAATACTAGTTGTCCTCATAGTAATGGAGTATGATTGCCACTAGGCCCTCTCAGCTGACATAGCAAGTGAAAATGTGTGCATATACCATGCAATGCATGCATACATATATATAAATGTTTTTGTATGAGCTATTTGTACCCATATCAACTGAAATGTGAACTGATACTAACACATCCAAACAATATAGTATCACACTGATCATTCTGAAACAAGAGGGAAAGGGGCAGACCAAAAGTTTTTGAAAGAATGACACAGCTCAAGTATACAACATAAGCTGATTAGAATCAAATGGATCCAAGATGGCAGACAAGTCAACATTGACTAGAACTTGACCCTCAGTCAGCAAGCTAAATGACACATCCAGAGGCACCATGACAGTTCCAAGGCAATATCAAAAGACCAAAAAGTGGGCAGAGGCCCAACTCCTGGAAATCTCTACCCCTTCCCCAAAATATTTGGATTAATCCTCCCACTCACTAGCCTATAAAATTACCCAGCCCATAAAAGCTAACCATGGCACATTTTGAGGCTGCCAGATTTGCCATCTGCAATGGGTCACACTCTGTCTGTGGAATGTGTTTCTCTCTAAATAAATCCACTTCTTACCTATCACTTTGTCTCATTGAATTCTTTCTGTAATGAGGCATTAAGAAACTGAGCTTCATTAGGTCCTGAAACCAAGTACCATGGGTTTTGGCTGGTTTCGAGTCCTAGTTATGTGGGTTAGAGTATTAAACTAGGTTTTGGCTGTTTTCTTGTCCCAGTCTCCTGGGTTAGAGTCCCAAACTTGACTTTGAATGGGTTTGAGTCCCAACTGAGGAAAATTATTTCAATTCTAGCCTCTTGCTTGTTTCTAACCTTCCACTTCCAAAGTAAGAAATCCTCTCATAGTCTGTCAATCATTTATGTCAGCTCTAGTACACATGATAAAATGGCTCTTCTCCCAATTTCAGAGGTGGAGTTTCTCCATCACCATCAAGATGTTCTGGGCTTCAGTTGGGTATCCTGCAATCAATTCAATTCTGACACTATCTACCTATGGAGAACATCAGTTCCCATGTGTTAAGGGCTCAGTCCTACAAGATTTTCCTTCTAAAGTGTTAGAGCTGTTACTGAGTCCAAGTTTGTTCTGCTCAATGCCTGATAGGCCAATAAATCCAGGAGACGAAGTATTGAGGCAATGGATACAACTTTATTTGGAGAGCCAGCTGACAGAGAAGCTGGCAGACTAACATCTTAAAATAACCACCTTGTCAGAGTCTGGAAGCCAAGTTCTTTTATAGGGCCAGAGAGAGGGACAATGAGGAACTAAAGTCAGAAGGCAAAATAGAGAGGGAGAGGCGGTGGGGAAGTAAAGTGAAAGGGAGAGAGAGGCAGTAGGGAAATAAAGTGAGAAGGTTTTCAGTCTTATAAAACATCTCTGTGAAGGGTAAACCTTTGAAAGAGGTGTGTTAATCTCTTCTTTCTTACAGTTATTCACAGGTCTGTGCTTAGTTGCTCAGTCATGTCTGACTTTGCAACCCCATGGATTGTAGCCTGCCAAACTCCTCTGTCCCTGGGAATTTTCCAGGCAAGAACCAGAGTGGGTTACCATGCCCTCCTCCAGGGGATCTTCCCAACCCAGGGATTAAACTCAGGTCTCCCACATTGCAAGCGGATTCTTTACCAGCTGAGCTACCAGGGAAGCCCCATTTACAGGTAGGCAGGGCCAGATTATCTATGAGCTGAAAAAAGGAACTTTAGTTTACAGTCAGGTAGAGGGGCATGGTGCAGAGTGTATAATTATAATACAAAAGCAATGAAAAGCAAGTCAAAAAACCAGTTTCCAACATGGAGCCATAATTGGCTTCTTTGCAAAAGAGCTGCTCACAGAACACAGAGAAACATTTTACTTATAGATCAATAGCTTGTTAATAAAAGAACATAATTCAGGAATAGCCAGATGAAAGATGTTGTCTTCTAAGAGAATACACTTTTCTCCTGTGAGGACATCAAAATTGCAACTAGCTGCTGAACAATCATTGACAGGAGAATGTTGGAACCCACTAAAAAAAAGATACCTTACATTCAAGGGCCAAGGAAAAGCCACAAGACCATAGGAGAGAGTGGCAGTCATGTTAAAATAAAATTCCATACCCACCAGAGACTCTTGGAAGACACAAACAAAATCTTGAGCACACCAGGAACCAGGGGAAGGGAGCAGTGACTCCTACAAGAGGCTGAGCCAGATCTGCCTATGAGTGTTTGAGGGTCTCCTGCAGAGGCATGAGTCAGCACGGGCCTGCCATGGGGACAGGAACACTGGTAGCAACAGTCCTGGGAGGTGCAGCATATTGGCATAAGTCCTGTTGGAGGAGGTCACCATTATCCCTACTATAAAGCTGCCAAGTGGGAGATCTGCAAACTAGAGAACAGTTATACTGAAGAAGCTCAACACTGTTGTGAGGTTCTAGGCCCCACATCAGACTTATCAACTTGGGAATCCAGCAAAAAGACTGGGAATCCCCAGGTAATTTGACTTTGAAGGTCAGCAGGATTTGATTACAGAACTTCTACAAGACCAGGGTAAACAGAAACACTGGGAAGGCACAAACAAAATTTTGGGCACACCAGGACACAGGGGAAAGGAGGGTGACCCACAAGAGACTGAGCCAGACTTGCCTGTGAGTGTTTTATGGTCTTCTGTGGAGGCATGGGTCAACAGTGGTCTGCTGCAGGGTCAGGAGCATTGGCAGCAGCAGTAATGAGAGGTCCATGATGGCATAATTCCTTTTGGAGGTCACATTTTACCCTCCTATAGAACCTGCATACTCCAGGACTGGGCAGCCACAGGCCAGTCAACTATAACAAGGAGTCAGTACAGTTGTACCCATCAACAGAAACCTGGATTAAAGATTTACCAGAGCAGGATGCAGTCTATCCCACAGCCAGCCCCTTCCATCAAGACGCTGGCACAAGCCTCTTATAAGAGCAAAGAAATATAATTCCATTCTCTCCAGAACAAAAACTACCACCACAGAAAACTAACCAAAATAATCACATGGATCACAGTTCAGTTCAGTTCAGTTCAGTCGCTCAGTCGTGTCCGACTCTTTGAGACCCCATGAATCGCAACACACCAGGCCTCCCTGTCCATCACAAACTCCCAGAGTTTACTCAAACTCATGCCCATTGAGTCGGTGATGCCATCCAGCCATCTCATTCTCTGTTGTCCCCTTCTCCTCCTGCCCTCAATCCCTCCCAGCATCAGGGTCTTTTCCAATGAGTGAACTCATCACATGAGGTGGTGAAAGTATTGGAGTTTCAGCTTCAGCATGAGTCCTTCCAATGAACACCTAGGACTGATCTCCTTTAGGATGGACTGGTTGGATCTCCTTGCAGTCCAAGGGACTCTCAACAGTCTTCTCCAACACCACAGTTCAAAAGCATCAATTTTTTCAGCACTCAGCTTTCTTCACAGTCCAACTCTCACATCCATACATGACCACTGGAAAAACCATAGCCTTGACCAGACGGACCTTTGTTGGCAAAGTAATGTCTCTGCTTTTTAAAATGCCATCTAGGTTGGTCATAACTTTCCTTCCAAGGAGTAAGTGTCTTTTAATTTCATGGCTGCAGTCACCATTCACAGTAGAAAGCATCATGATGAACAAAGTTAGTGGATGTGATGGAATTGCAGTTGAGCTATTTCAAATCCTGAAAGATGATGCTGTGAAAGTGCTGCACTCACTATGCCAGCAAATTTGGAAAACTCAGCAGTGGCCACAGGACTGGAAAAGGTCCGTTTTCATTCCAATCCCTAAGAAAGGCAATCCCAAAGAATGCTCAAACTACTGCACAATTGCACTCATCTCGCACACTAGTAAAGTAATGCTCAAAATTCTCCAAGCCAGGCTTCACCAATATGTGAACTGAGAACTTCCAGATGTTCAAGCTGGTTTTAGAAAAGGCAGAGGAACCAGAGATCAAATTGCCAATATCCGCTGGATCATCGAAAAAGCAAGAGAGTTCCAGAATAAACATGGATCATAATCTTGTGTAATTCAATGAAACTATGAGCCATGCCATGCAGGGCCATCCAAAACAGATGAATCATGATGGAGAGTTCTGACAAAAGGTCAGAAGAAATGAAATAGAGAAGAAATGGCAAACCTATTCTTGCCTTGACAACCCCTTGAATAGTATAAAAATGCTCCAATATTCTATTGAGAAAGAGCAGAGAAATATTGCCAGAAGGATGAAGAGGCTGGACTAAAGCAGAAAAGAAACTCTACTGTGGATGTGTCTGGTGGTGAAAGTAAAATCTGATGATATAACAATACTGCATATGAACCCTGAATGTTAGGTCTGGGAATCAAGGTAAATATGATGTGGCAAGAATGAACATTTGCATTTTGGGAATCAGTGAACTAAAATGAATGGGAATGGGTGAATTTAATTCAGATGATCTTGTATCTACTACTGTGGGCAACAACCCCTTAGAAGAAATGGAGTAAACCTCATAGTCAACAAAGAGTCCAAAATGAAGTCCTTGCATACAATCCAAAAATGACAGAATGATCTCTGTTCATGTCCAAGCCAAACCATTCAAGACCACAGTAATCCAAGTCTATCAATCAAAGCAGCTAAAGTCAAATGGTTCTATGAAGACTTACAGGACTTTCTAGAACTAACATCAAAAGGATGTCCTTTTCATCACAGGGGATTGGAATGCAAAAGTAGGAAGTCAAGAGATACCTGGAGAAACAGGCAAGTTTAGCCTTCGAGTACAAAATGAAATGGCAAAGACTAACAGAGTTTTCTCAAGAGAACAGTCTGGTCATAGCAAACAACCTATCACAACAAAACATAAGACAACTCTACACATGGACATCACCAGATGAGCAATGCTGAAATCCGATTGATTATATTCTTTGCAGCCAGAGATGGAGAAACTGTTCAGTCAGCAAAAACAAGACCTGGAGCTGACTGTGGCTCGGATCATGAATGCCTTATCGTAAAATTCAGACTTAAATTGAAGAAAGTAGAGAAAGGCCTAGCCCTTTCAGTTATGACCTAAATCAAGTAGAGGTGACAAATAGGTTCAAGGGATTAGAACTGATAGACAGAGTGCCTGAAGAACTATGGATGGAGGTTCATAACATTGTATAGGGGGCAGTGACCAAAACTATCCCAAAGAGATAAGAAATGTAAGAAGGAAAATGGTTGTTGGAGGAGGCCGTACAAATAGCTGAGAAAAGTAGAGAAATGACAAGCAAAGGAGAAAGGGAATGATATAACCAACTGAACACTGATTTCCAGAGAATAACAAAACAAAGCAAAGGAATAGAGGAAACCAATAGAATGGGAAAGACTAGGGATGTCTTCAAGAAAATTGGAGATATCTAGGGAATAATTCATGCAAAGATGGGCACAATAAAGGTAAGAAGCAACAAAGACCTAATAGAAGCAGAAAATATTAAGAAGGGGTGGCAAGAACACAGAGAACTATATATATAAAAAAAAATCTTAATCTTTCAGTTCATTTTTGCATAAAGGTCTGTGTCAAAGTTTATTTTATTAATATTTGTAGTTTTTTTATATATAGATCCCATGCACAATTTGTTAGATTTATACTTGAGCACTTCTTTTTCTGACACTAGTGTAAAAAATAATGTTTTTTTTTTTTAAATTTCAGAATCCTGTTATTACTGATATACAGGAAAGCAACTAAGTTTTGTATATTGACCTTGCATACCCCAAATTTGTTTTACTAGCTTATTATTTCCAAGAAGCTTTTGTAGATTCCCTGGGGCTTTCTATATGGCCTATAACATTATCAAGGAATAAATGAAGTTTTCTTTTGTCCTTTTCAATCTATGTTTCCTTTATTTCTCTCTCTTGGCTTATTACTCTAAATAGGACTTCTGGGACAATGTTGAATTGGGCTGGTGATGTAAGACATCCTGCCTTTACTCCCTGTCTTAGGAGAGAAAGTATTCAGTTGCTCATCTTTGAATATGATGTTAGCTCTATGTTTCCACATATTCCTTTGTTAACTTAGAGCCTTTTTGAAACCTATGTTTTTAAAAGTGCGTTTTTTGTTTTTTTTTTAATGAATTCACACAGAATACTTTATAGACTTCTTCAGTGAAACTCTCTGGGGCTTGAAAGATTCTAATTATTAATCCTATTTCTTTAATAGTATTTATATATATATTATACTTAATAGATATTCAAGTTATTCATAGTTATTCAGTAGTTATTCATTTCTCCTGGAATAGGTTTTAGTTGTGTGACTTTTTATAGGAATTAGTCTATCATCTAAGTTTTCAAATGTGTGACCATAAAACTGTTCATGTTGTTGTTTTATTAATTGTATTTATTAATCTTTAACTATAAAGAAGGATAACTTTAAAGACTGACACATCAGTTCAAGGGGAAAATCATTAATTCCAGATGTTGCAAAGTAGGTATGGGGAGAGATTTTGGTAGTTGTTATGTATAGGTAGGAGCTTCCCTGGTGGCTCAGTGGTAAAGAACCCGCCTGCCAATGCAGGAGACGTGGGTTCAATCCCTGGGTTTGGAAGATCCCCTGGAGAAGGAAATGGCAACTCACTCCAGTATTCTGCCTGGGAATTCCATGGTCAGAGGAGACTGGTAGGCTACAGTCCATGGATCTCAAAGAGTCAGATGCGACTTAAGGACTAAACAACAATGGATAGGTTGCTTTCTTCTTGCTCTTTCTTGAGATACAGTTCATACTGAGTCCAATAACTAAATGGGAATATCACCCACTTCCCGATACCTACCAGACCGCAGCTAAAAATCTTTATAGAAGACAAAAACAATTCCTGATCAGTTCCAAAACAAAGTGGAAAATACT
Organism: Cervus canadensis; assembly: GCF_019320065.1. Lineage (NCBI taxonomy): Eukaryota > Metazoa > Chordata > Mammalia > Artiodactyla > Cervidae > Cervus > Cervus canadensis. The sequence goes on from NC_057400.1 coordinate 72,078,908, forward strand.
TACTTTTTCTGACAAGTAGTCTTGTTTGCATCTCTCTAAATCCAACAAAAGTGAAAGTGAAAGTCGCTCAGTTCCGTCCGACTCTTTGCGACCCCATGGACTGTAGTCCATGGAATTCTCCAGGCCAGAATACTGGAGTGGGTAGCCTTTCCATTCTCCAGAGGATCTTCCAAACCCAGGGATTGAACCCAGGTCTCCCGCATTGCTGGAGGATTCTTTACCAGCTGAACCACAAGGGAAGCCCTAATACCACGGAAATTATACAACAAGCAGAGAGATGATACTAAAGAATGAAGAAGGTAAAAACATTAGGGACAAATGACTTGCAGAACTAATAACTGAGTTAAATTAGGTCATAAGATATAAAATAATCATACAACATTTGAGTTTGTTTCTGCTTAGTAAATACGTTTTTTAAACTTTTTTTTTTTTTTAAGATTCAACATACAAGTGATATCATACACTATTCCTCATTCTCTGTCTGACTCCATTCACTCAGTATAACAATCACTAGGTCTTTCGATGTTGCTACAAATGACATTATTTTTTATTTTTTAAAGGATGGGTAATATTCTATTGCAGGTATGCACCAATTCTTCTTTATTCATTCCTCTGTTGACAGACATGTAGGTTGCTTCCATGTCTTGGCTATTGTAAAGAGCACTGCAATGAACATTGGGGTGCATATATTCTCTTAGATAATGTTTTTCTCTGGATATATATGAACTTATGGTTTCTAGGAGGAAGTGTAGGGGAGGAGGGATTGTCAGTGTGTTTGAGATGACATGTATCCACTACTATTTTTCATGTGGATAACCAACAAAGATCTACTGTATAGCACAGGGAAATCTCAATATTATGTAACAAACTAAATGGGGAAAGAATTTGGAAAAGAACAGATATATGTATATGCATAACTGAATCAATTTGCTGTATACCTGAAGCTAAAATGACATTATTAATCAATTATACTCCAATAGAAAATTAAAGAAAAAATTAAAAAAATAAACATAAAAATCAATTGTATTTCTATACACTGATGAACAAGTGGGATGAACAAGTGGAAACCTGTATAGAAATTCAATACTTGCTTAAAAAATGAACTAGAAGTATAAATATGATGAAACATGCACAGATAAAAAATTACAAATGTTAATGAAAAAAATCAAGGAAGACTTAAATGTTTCATGAAATGCAGTGTTTCAGGAGTGGATGGCTTAACATTGTAAAGAAGTCAATGCTTCCTAATTGAAATGTAGGTTTAATAAAATTAATATTGAAATTTCAGCAAGGTGTTTCTTGTAGACAAACATGTTCTAAAAGTTATAAGAAAGGGAACTACTTTAGAATAGTTAGAACAAGTTTCAAAAGTATAAACATGGAGAAATTACTCTTTCTCACATTAAGACTTGCTATCTAATTGCAGTGATCAAGTGTTGTGGTATTAGCAGAGGGATATTCAGGGATCAATAGAAAACCCAGAAACAGATCAACACAAATATTAATTTTCAACAAAGAAGCAAAAGGAACTCAATTGAAGAGAAACAGCCTTTCAATAAATATTCAACAGTAGTTGGATATTCATAAGCATAAAAGTGAATCTTGGATTCACATTTTACATTAAAATTAACTCAAAATGGATTATCAATTTTAAATGTAGAATATAAAACTGTAAAACTTCTAGAATAAAACTATTAAAACTATTGAACTTGAAACCACTTGTATTATACTTAAAAAGAAAAATTGATAAATTGAGCTTTATGAAAATTAAAAACTTTTCCTCTGTGAAGTATTCTGTTGAGTATAAAAATACAAACTACAGCTTGAGAAATATTTGCCAATTATTCACGTGATAAAAGACTCATATATATAGTTCTCTCAAAACTCAGCAATAAAACCCAAGGGATTCAAAAGAAAATGAGCAAAGAAATGCAGACAATTCACTGAAGAAGTACATTATATAAATGTCATAAAAGCAAATGAAAAGATGTTTAACATCATAGTTAGTTAGATAAATGAAAAAAAAAAACCCACAATGAGAGATATTACATACTTATCAGAATAAAATAAAATAAAATAAAAATGATTACTATGTGCTTGTGAAGGTGCCCCAAGAAACGATTTCACATACATTAATGTTAAGTATGTAATATAGTACAACTGTTCTGGAAAATAGCTCAACAGTTCCTTTACAATGTAATAATGAACTTTCCATACAACCCAGCAATTGCCTCTTGGGCATATATCCTAGAGGAATTAAAAATTATTTCCAGGCAGATATTTATAAACAAATGCTTACAGCAGGTGTATTTGTAACTAGCCCTTAATTGGAAACCACCTAAATATCCTGCATGGATAAATAAATTGGTATATCCATAGCATGGATTATCCCTATTAATAAATATAAACAAATTATTTATATACACATGATATAGGTAAACCTCATAGAAGTTACGCTGAATGAAAAAAAAAAGTCTCAAGATAATTCAAACTGCAGGATGCCTTATAGAAGATAAGATGAAATAACAAAGCTGAAGATATGAAAAACAGAGAAGTGACTGTCAGGGTAGGTGAGGCTATAGAGGATATCTGCGCGGGTACTGTAGTAATTACCCACTCCAGTACTCTTGCCTGGAAAATCCCTTGGGCAGAGAAGCCTTGTAGGCTGCAGTCCATGGGATCTGGAAGAGTCGGACACGACTGAAGCGGCTTAGCAGCAGCAGCAGCAACTGTAGTAACTGACGGTTAAGCGTGTAGGTAATGGTGAAGATTCCACAAAACTGCATGTGTTAAAATTACACAGAGTCACACACATATACATAAACACAAATTAGTTCAGTTCAACTGCTCAGTTGTCTCCAGCTCTTGGTGACCCCATGGACTGCAGCACTCCAGGCTTCCCTTGACTCGGTGATGCCATCCAACCATCTCATCCTCTTGTCATCCTCTTCTCCTCCTGCCTTCAATCTTTCCCAGCATCAGGGTCTTTTCCAATGTGTCAGTTCTTTGCATCTGTGGCCAAAGTATTGGAGTTTCAGCTTCAGCATCAGTGCTTCCAAAGAATATTCAGAATTGATTTCCTTTAGGATGGACTGGTTGCATCTCATTGCTATCCAAGGACTCTCAAGAGTCTTCCCCAACACCGCTTTTCAAAATCACCAACTCGTCGGCACTCAGCTTTCTTTACAGTCAACTCTTACATCCATACATAACTACTGAAAGACCATAGCTTTGACTAGACTGACTTTGTTGGTAAAGTAATCTTTGTTTTTTAAAATGCTATTTAGGGTTTTCATAACTTTTCTTCCAAGGAGCAAGCGTCTTTTAATTTCATGGCTACAGTCACCATCTGCAGCGATTTTGGAGCTCAAAAAAATAAAGTCTGTCACTATTTCCATTGTTTCCCCATCTATTTGCCACAAAGTGATGGGGCCAAATGCCATGATCTTAGTTTTCTGAATGTTGAGCTTTAAACCAACTTTTTTGCTCTCCTCTTTCACTTTCATCAATGGCTTTGTAGTTCTTCACTTTCTGCCATAAGGGTGGTGCCATCTGCATATCTCAGGTTATTGATATTTCTCCCGACAATCTTGATTCCAGCTTGTGCTTCATCCAGCCCAGCGTTTCTCGTAATGTACTCTGCCTATAAGTGAAATAAGCAGGGTGACAATATACAGCCTTGACGTACTCCTTTTCCTATTTGGAACCAGTCTGTTGTTCCATGTCCAGTTCTAACTGTTGCTTCCTGACCTGAATACAGGTTTCTCAAGAAGCAGGTCAAGTGGTCTGGTATCCCCATCTCTTTCAGAATTTTCCACAGTTTATTGTGATCCACACAGTCAAAGGCTTTGGCATAGTCAATAAAGCAGAAATATATGTGGGTTTTTTGTTGTTTTTTCTTTTTTGTTTTGTTTTTGTTGTTGTTGTTTTTTCTGGAACTCTCTTGCTTTTTTGATGATCCAGTGGATGTTGGCAATTTGATCTCTGGTTCCTCTGCCTTTCCTAAATTCATCTTGAACATCTGGAAGTTCACGGATCATGAACTGTTGAAGCCTGGCTTGGAGAATTTTGAGCATTAACTTTACAAGCATGTGAGATTCAATGGTGAGTTAGTTTGAGTATTATTTGGCATTGCCTTTCTTTGAGATTGGAATGAAAACTGACCTTTTCCAGTCCCATGGCCACTGCTGAGTTTTTCAAATTTGCTGGCATATTGAGTACAGCACTTTCACAGTATCATCTTTTAGGATTTGAAATAGCTGAACTGGAATTCCGTTACCTCCACTAGCTTTGTTTGCAGTGATGCCTCCTAAGGCCCACTTGAGTTCACATTCCAGGATGTCTGGCTCTAGGTGAGTGATCACACCATCGTGATCATCTGGGTTGTGAAGATCTTTTTTGTATGGTTCTTCTGTGTATTTTTGCCAACTCTTCTTAATATCTTTTGCTTTGTAAGGTCCATACCATTTCTGTCCTTTAGAGCCCATCTTTGCAGGAAATGTTCCCTTTGTATCTCTAATTTTCTTGAGGAGATCGCTAATCTTTCACATTGTATTGATTTCCTCTATTTCCTTATATTGATCACTGAGGAAGGCTTTCTTATCTCTCCTTGCTATTCTTTGGACCTCTGCATTCAAATGGGTAAATCTTTCCTTTTCTCCTTTGTTTTTTGCTTCTCTTCTTTTCACAGCTATTTATAAGGCCTCCTCAAACAACCATTTTGCTTTTTGCATTTCTTTTTCTTGGGGATGGTCTTGATTCCTGCCTCCTGTACAATGTCACAAACTTCCATCCATAGTTTTCAAGCATTCTATCAGATCTAACCCCTTGAATCTCTTTCTCACTCCCACTGTATAATCATAAGGGATTTGATTTAGGTCATACCTGAATGGTCTAGTGATTTTCACTACTTTCTTCAACTTAAGTCTGAATTTGGCAATAAGGAGCTCATGATCTGAGCCACAGTCAGCTCCTGGTTTTGTTTTTGCTGACTGTGTAGAGCTCCTCTGTCTTTGGTTGCAAAGTATATAATCAGTCTGATTTCGGTATTGACCATCTGGTGATGTCCATATGTAGAGTCTTCTCTTGTGCTGTTGGAAGAGGGTGTTTGCCATGACCAGTATATTCTCTTGGCAAAACTCTGTTAGCCTTTGCCCTGCTTCATTCTGAACTCCAAGGACAAATTTCTCTGTTTTTCCAGATATTTCTTGACTCCCTACTTTTGCATTCCAGTCCCCTATAATGAAAAGGACACCTTTTTGGGGTATGAGTTATAGAAGGTCTTGTAAGTCTTCATAGAACCATTCAACTCTGGCTTCGTCAGCATTACTGTTCGGGACATAGACTTGGATTACCATGATATTGAATGGTTTGCCTTGGAAACGAACAGAGACCATTCTGTCGTTTTTGAGATTGCATATAAGTGCTGCATTTTGGACACAAATTAGCATGACTGGTGAAGTCTGAATAAGTCCTTTGGGTTGCATCAGTGTTAGTGTCCTGGCTTGAAAATTGAAGGATAGCTTTGCAAGATATTAACATTGGGAGAGGCTGATGAATGTTGCACAGTAATTCTCTGGAAATTTTTTTGCAGTTTCCTATAAAACTTTATTTCAAAATAAAAGAGTTAAAATATAATAAATAAAGCAATAGAAGAATTTGTGTTATCATATAATTTATGATTTAAATATTAATTGTTATTTAGCAGATGGCATAAGTGATGTATTTTGTTTCTCATAATTTTTACTGGAGTATAGTTTCTTTACAATGTTGTGTTAGTTTCTGCTGTATAGTAAAATGAATCAGTTATATGTATGCATATATTCCTTTTGTGAATTTCCTTCTCATTTATGTCACCATGGATCATTCAATAGGGCTCCCTGTACTATACAGTAGGTTCTCATCAGTTATCTATTTTATACATTAAAGTGAAAGTGAAAGTCACTCAGTCACGACTGACTCTTTCAGACCCATGGCTTACAGTCCATGGAACTCTCCAGGCCAGAATACTAGAGAGGGTAGCTATTCTCTTCTCTGGGGGATCTTCCCAATCTAGGGATCATATTCAGGTTTCCCATATTGCAGGCATATTCTTTACCAGCCGAGCTACCAGGGAAGCTCATTTTATACATAGTAGTATATATATTAATCTCCAAACTATACAAACAGATTATGCAGCTAGATATCATAAAAGCAACCCAATCAAAAAATGGACAGAAAACCTAAATAGACATTTCTCCAAAGACATACAGATGGCCAAAAGGCACATGAAAAGATACTCAATGTCAATAGTTATTAGAGAAATGCAAATCAAAATTACAAGGTATCACCTCACACAGGTCATAATGGCCATTATCTAAATATCTACAAACAATAAATGTTGGAGAAGTTATGGAGAAAAGGAAACCTTCCTACACTGTTGGTGGGAATGTAAAGTGGTACAGACACTATGGAAAACAATATGGAGATTTCTTAAAAAGCTAAAAATAGAGCTACTGTATAATCCAGCAATAAGACTCTTGGGCACATATCCAGAGAAAACCGTAATTTCAAGTAGATTTGTAGTAGAAAAGTTGTGATTTTATTTAAAAGAGAAAGCTCTATGCACTTTTAAAAAAATATTATTATTAGAATGGATGAGAATAGGCAAAAACATGAGGGGAGGAGTAAGACTTCAACACTGATCTCAGTCAGTCAGTTCAGTCACTTAGTTGTGCCCAACTCTTTGTGACACCATAGTCTGCAGCATGCCAGGCCTCCCTGACGATCACCAACTTCCAGAGCTTGTTGAAACTCATGTCCATCAAGTTGGTGATGCCATCCAACCATGTCGTCCCCTTCTCCTCCTGCCTTCAATCTTTCCCAGCATGAGTCTTTTCCAATGAGTCAGTTCACATCAGGTGGCCAAAGTATTGGAGTTTCAGCTTCAGCATCAGTCCTTCCAATGAACACCCAGGACTGACCTCTTTTAGGATGGACTGGTTGGATCTCCTTGAAGTCCAAGGGACTCTCAAGAGTCTTCTCTAACACCACAGTTCAAAAGCATCAATTCTTCGGGGCTCAGCTTTCTTTATGGTCCAACTCTCACATCCATACATGACTACTGGAAAACCATAGCTTTGACTAGATGGACCTTTGTTGGCAAAGTCATATCTCTGCTTTTTAATATGCTTTCTAGGTTGATCATAGCTTTTCTTGCAAGGAGAAAGTGTCTTTTAATTTCATGGTTGCAGTCACCATCTGCAGTGATTTTGGAGCCCCAAAAGTAAAGTCTGTCACTGTTTCTATTGCTTCCCCGTCTATTTGCCATGAAGTGATGGGACCAGATGCCATGATCCTAGTTTTCTGAATGTTGAGTTTTAAGTCAACATTTTCACTCTCCTCTCTCAATTTCCTCAAGCAGCTCCTCAGTTCTTGTTAGGTTTCTGTCATAAGGATGGTGTCATCTGCATAACTGATATTCCCAGCAATCTTGATTCTAGCTTGTGCTACTAAAGCACTCCCTTTTGGATCCTGAACACCTAGCCAGGAGACACAAGTCCTTATCCACTTATTTTCCATTTCTTCTCAAGGAACACATTCTCCCAGAATATACACTGGTGTTTTAACTTTTGGCTCAATATCCATTGTATATATTCTCCATCCAGTACCCTCTCCGAGAAGTAAGTTCTAACATTTTGAGAACTCTTCACTTAATGCTCACTTCATTTTCATTTTCCACAGAGTTCTGACTGAGATTATATCTACCACCTCCTTGGTATTTTAACTTGGTCCAGTCCACGTAATTTTTAGGACTTTTGAGAATATTTGGGAAAGCATCTGTTTTAATGCCCCACCCTTATGTGCTCAAACCACTGTTTAGTCACGAATTCCTGGCTCCTTAATTTCTCTAAGTCTCAGTATACTTAATTACAAAGTGGCATGGTCACACTTATCCAGTGGAATGAGTTAAATGAGATCATGTATATAGAGCATTCAGTACCATGCTTGAAAAGTCATGCCACACATGTTCAAATGAAAATGCTTTCAGTCTTGCCATCTCTCTTCTAATAGTCAATATTCTTTGAGTAGGGTTAACAACAATAGAAATAGAGGAAATAGAGAAATGGATATGGGATAGAATCTTTTAAATAGCTCATCAGTAAATTTGAACTTTATCAAGTAGCAAACAGAAAACTCTTTTGAATAGAAGAGAGATTAGAGAAGCCCACATGAATATGAAACTGCAGGATAACAGATAGATTGACTTCTATGTTTTAGATACCTCAGTTTTGGGTATATTATCTTAGTACAACAATACAAAGAGATGAGCATGCACACGTCTGTGTGCGTGTGTGTTTGTGTGTGTGTGTGTGTGTGATGTCATATTATTTTGCTTACATCCTCATAGTTAGTGTTTCACTGTCTATTTCTGTGTAGCAAGTTGCTCTAAAACTCAGAGGCTAAAAATAATGAGCATTTACTATGCCTCCCAAGTCAATGAGGTGGCTGTGTGGTTCCTCTGGTCTCTTGTGTCTATGCTCAGTGGCAGATTGAGCAGACATGTCTGCTGTTCTTGGCTGGGCTCACTCACATATCTGGCCTAGAATGACTCAGCTGGGACAAGTTGGTCTTCTCTGTGAAACTTTTCTGTGTAAATGTCATCTCCCATTTCTCCGGTTGGATTTGGAAGAATTCTGTTATTGTTGGTTAATAGCAATGGCAGAGAAGCAAAAAATAAATGAAATACATAAGAACTTTTCAAGAGTTTTCTTGTGTCAGTCTTGATACCATCATTCCTTTTGTCAAAGCAAGTTACATGGTTTGGCTTGTAATCAGAGATTATAAAATTACATAAACAAACATGCAGATACCAGAAGACCATTAATGAGATCAATCAAGCACAATTATTAAAAGGAAAAACTGAAACCCACTGAACCCCAAATCTATAGATAATATCCCCATACAACACAGATTCTCTGTACATAGTTCTTTACATTCTGAAATGAATGATTGTGTGCTAAGTCACTTCAGTCATGTCTGACTCTTTGTGACCCTATGGACTATAGCCTGTCAGACTCCTCTGTCCATGGGGTTCTCTTGGACAGGATACTGGAGTGGGTTGCCCTGTCCTCCTCCAGGAGATCTTCCTGACCCAGGGATCAAACCTGCATCTTTCAGGTCTCCTGCATTGGCAAGCAAGATCTGTACCTCTAGCACCACCTGGGAAGCAAAATGGATGTTTCAGTACTGACAAAACAAAGTAATCAATGGCCATTGAAATTCCACCCAGAGCCCAAGCTGCTTAGAAGAATCAGAAACCTGACTCTGACAGGCTGACAAGTTAAGAAGGACACTCGCTTACCTTCTCCCTGAGTCTTGATATAGCAATACAACTTTAGAAACCTAGTCATAATTTCATTTATCGTTTTACTTCCCTGAGACACATTACAATTACACTATTGTAATGTGAAGTAGAACACATCTACATCTTAAAGACCATCTGAGCAATCTAAAACATGATTCAGACTGAAGCCCATTCTTGGATTTCAGAAGATGGCAGCTGGAAGCAAATGACATTAACTGAATTCCTTTAGATGGGTCAAAAGAAATCTTGTCTCTCAGGTAGGCAAAAATTAATGAGACATTCAGGATGCTTTTAGTCTATGTAGCAACAGTGGGGTTTCTCTGGAGACTGTAATATTTAAAGTTACATTTTATTACTAAGCCTTGTAGAGGATCTGCAAATTACATTTGCTTAATTCCACAGCATTATGAAATGTCAGCCGCTTGATGTCTTTGAACACTGGCTTCAGCTGACTTTGAAAACTTGGAGGATCTTGCTTCCTTTTTTCCAGTGTTTAACTTTTCAACCAATAAGTGGCAATGGAACAAATACCCCTGATAATAGAAGCCAGGTCTGATACAGAAGCCGTTCTTTTTAGAATTCTTGGAGCTTAATTTCCAGGCAGCCTTTCCCCAGAGCAGTTTGATTTGCATGTGAAAGTTTTGTTTTTTTGTAACTTACTTTGTTCCTTTAAAGTGACTTAAAAAAAAAAAAACATAAATAAATAAAGTGACTTAAGATTTGACAGAAGGTCTGTTCCTTAGTGAGGATGAAAAGTTGTCCAGTTTTCTTAATTCACAGTTAACAAACTTTTATGAAGCTGAGTCTGAAGCAGACATTCTGACACCTAGAAGAATATGTCCCAACCTGGGCATAACCATTTTATGGGATCTGGCTGCCAAATTCTTTTAGATATTAGAGATGGGGGTGTTGAAGAGACAAAATAAAAAGGCCATTAATCTTGCAAGTATCTCCTAGACTGGCAAGCCTCAGGGAGGGGATGGGTTAATTTCTTCCTTCCTGCTATCTACCCGTGGACAGGGTTCTTAACAAAGGCACTTTATTTTAACAGTTAGGCAGAGGGGCAGGATTCTCTGATGAAGGTCATTATGTATGATTATAATAACAAAAGCAAAGAAAATCAAGTCAAAGAAACTGTGAAGTCAGAATTGGCTTTTCTACCTATCACTTCTGAGGCCTCACTCACAGGAACAGGCCAGGTAAGTCATGAGTGGATGTGACAAGGTGAACCCACCAGCTCTTGACAGAGATCCTGGGATCTGGACTAGGTACCCAGACTGCCTTACTTGTGCTTTGCAGAAATGCCTTCCTCTACCATCCACCCAGTTTTTAACTTCCCACTTCTCCTTGGTGATCTGGCCCAGGTGTCAGCTTCCTTGGCAGACTGACTCCATGGTCCCCCCTTGAGGGTGGGCAACTCCCTCCCAAAGTTCAGAGAGCTTTCAAAACCCTTTTTATCACAGACTCCAGTACAAGGCCAGGCTGTAATGAGGAAGCAGCCCGGAGGCTCTTCTCATGTTTGTAGTTAAGGGCCTGGTATAAAACATGTCATTGGTGATGAAAAGTGTATGTAAAATTCAATCACAGAGCAATTCATAGTTTTTACTTTCTTTTCCTTTCCTAGACTCTACACAGGGTCCACATTGCACCTATTATTTCATCCTTATTTCTAATATAGTAACTGGCCCAGACTAGGGCCTGATAAGTGAGTTAATTAATAATGAAAATATATTCTCCACAATTATATTGTTAGAGTAGTTCCCTTTGAAGTCAAAGATTCCTTTCTTCTAAGGAAAGCTTTTACAGTTTATAAGATGTCTTCAGAATCTCTGCAGGTGGTAAAGATGAGAGGAACATCTCCAGCTATAGGTGAAAACTTTCTGAGCTCCTCCAGGGGGTCAGAGTTCTGGACTCCACACCTTCTTCTCTCCTTCTAAAACCAGCATGTAATCATATGGTTTTTATCTTTCAATTTGTTAATGTGGTGTATTACATTGATTGATTTGCGGATATTAAAGAATCCTTGCATTCCTGGGATAAAGCCCACTTGGTCGTGGTGTATGATTTTTTTTAATATGTTGTTGGATTCTGTTTGCTAGAATTTTGTTAAGGATTTTTGCATCTATGTTCATCAGTGATATTGGCCTGTAGTTTTCTTTTTTTGTGGCATCTTTGTCTGGTTTTGGAATTAGGGTGATGGTGGCCTCATAGAATGAGTTTGGAAGTTTACCTTCTTCTGCAATTTTCTGGAAGAGTTTGAGTAAGATAGGTGTTAGCTCTTCTCTAAATTTTTGGGAGAATCAGCCTGTAAAACCCAATCGGGTCCTGGGTTCTGTTTGCTGGAAAGAATTTGATAAGTTCGATTTCCTTGCTTGTGATGGGTCTGTTAAGATCTTCTATTTCTTCCTGGTTCAGTTTTGGAAAGTTATACTTTTCTAAGAATTTGTCCATTTCATCCAAGTTGTCCATTTTATTGGCATAGGGCTGCTGGTAGTAGTCTCTAATGATCCTTTGTATTTCAGTGTTGTCTGTTGTGATCTCTCCATTTTCATTTCTAATTTTGTTAATTTGGTTTTTCTCTCTTTGTTTCTTAATGAGTCTTGCTAATGGTTTGTCAATTTTGTTTATTTTTTCAAAAAACCAGCTTTTAGCTTTGTTGATTTTTGCTATGGTCTCTTTAGTTTCTTTTGCATTTATTTCTGCCCTAATTTTTAAGATTCCTTTCCTTCTGCTAACTCTGGGGTTCTTCATTTCTTCCTTCTCTAATTGCTTTAGGTGTAGAGTTAGGTTATTTATTTGGCTTTTTTTCTTGTTTCTTGATGTAAGCCTGTAATGCTATGAACCTTCCCCTTAGCACTGCTTTTACAGTGTCCCATAGGTTTTGGGTTGTTGTGTTTTCATTTTCATTCATTTCTATAGATATTTTTCTTTTTTGATTTCTTCTATGATTTTTTGGTTATTCAGAAGTGTGTTATTTAGCCTCCATATGTTTGAATTTTTAATAATTTTTTTCCTGTAATTGAGATCTAATCTTACTGCACTGTGGTCAGAAAAGATGACTGGAATGATTTCAATTTTTTTGAAATTTCCAAGACCAGATTTATGGCCCAGGATGTGATCTATTCTGGAGATGTTCCGTGTGCACTGAGAAAAAGGTTGTCTGAAGTTGATTGTTTTGGGGTGAAATGTCCCTATAGATATCAATTAGGTCTGCTCGTCCGTTTGTGTATTCAAGGTTCGTGTTTCCTTGTTAATTTTCTGTTTAGCTTGATCTATCCATTAGTTGTGAGTGGGGTTATTAAAGATCTCACCACTATTATTGCTGGTTACTATTAATTTCCTCTTTCATACTCGTTACGTTGCCGTACTATTGTGGTGCTCCTATGTTGGTGCATATATATTTGTAATTGTTATATCTTCTTCTTGGATTGATCCTTTGATCATTATGTAGTGTCCTTCTTTGTCTCTTTTCACATCCTTTATTTGAAAGTCTATTTTATCTGATATGAGTATTGCGACTCCTGCTTTCTTTTGGTCTCCGTTTGTGTGAAATATTTTTTTCCAGCCCTTCACTTTTAGTCTGTATGTGTCTCTTGTTTTGAGGTGGGTCTCTTGTAGACAGCATATATAGGGTCTTGTTTTTGTATCCATTCAGCCAATCTTTGTCTTTTGGTTGGGGCATTCAACCCATTTACATTTAGGGTAATTATTGATAGGTGTGGTCCCGTTGCCATTTACTTTGTTGTTTTGGGTTCAGGTTTATACAACCTTTCTGTATTTCCTGTCTAGAAAGATCCTTTGCATTTGATTGAGAGCTGGTTTGGGTGCTGAATTCTCTCAGCTTTTGCTTATCCTGTAAGCTTTTTTGAATTTCCTTCATATCTGAATGAGATCCTTGCTGGATACAGTAATCTAGGTTGTAGGTTATTCTCTTTCATTACTTTCAGGACGTCCTGCCATTCCCTTCTGGCCTGGAGGGTTTCTATTGATAGGTCAGCTGTTATCCTTATGGGAATCCCTTTGTGTGTTATTTGTTGTTTTTCCCTTGCTGCTTTTAATATTTGTTCTTTGTGTTTGATCTTTGTTAGTTTGATTAATATGTGTCTTGGGGTGTTTCGCCTTGGGTTTATCCTGTTTGGAACTCTCTGGGTTTCTTGGACTTGGGTGACTATTTCCTTCCCCATTTTAGGGAAGTTTTTCAGCTATTATCTCCTCGAGTATTGTCTCATGGCCTTTCTTTTTGTCTTCTTCTTCTGGAACTCCTATGATTCGAATGTTGGGGCGTTTCACAGTGTCCCAGAGGTCCCTGAGGTTGTCCTCATTTCTTTTGATCCTTTTTTCTTTTTTCCTCTCTGCCTCATTTATTTCCACCATTTTATCTTCTACCTCACTTATCCTATCTTCTGCCTCCGTTATTCTACTCTTGGTTCCCTCCAGAGTGTTTTTGATCTCATTCATTGCATTATTCATTTTTAATTGACTCTTTTTATTTCTTCTAGGTCTTTATTAAACAGTTCTTGAATCTTTTCAATCTTTGTCTCCAGGCTATTTATCTGTAACTCCATTTTGTTTTCAAGATTTTGGATCATTTTTATTATCATTATTCTAAATTCTTTTTCAGGTAGATTCCCTATCTCCTCCTCTTTTGTTTGACTTGGTGGGCATTTTTCATGTTCCTTTACCTGTTGGGTATTTCTTTGCCTTTTCATCTTGTTTAGATTGCTGTATCTGGAGTGGGCTTTCTGTATTCTGGAGGTCTGTGGTTCCTTTTTATTGTGGAGGATTAACCCAGTGGGTGGGGTTAGACGATTGGCTTGTCAAGATTTCCTGGTTAGGGGAGCTTGTGTCAGTGTTCTGGTGCGTGGAACTTGATTTCTTCTCTTTGGAGAGCAATGGAGTGCCCAGTAATGAGTTTTGAGATGGGTCTATGTGTTAGGTGTGTCCTTGGGCAGCCTGTATGTTGATGTTCAGGGCTATGTTCCTGCGTTGCTGGAGAATTTGCGTGGTATGTCTTGCTCTAAAACTTATTGGCTCTTGGTGGTGGTTGGTTTCAGTGTAGGTATGGAGGCTTTTGGACGGTCACTTATTGCTTAAAGTTCCATGTAGTCAGGAGTTTTCTGGTGTTCTCAGGTTTTGGGCTTAAGTTTCCTGCCTCTGGATTTCAGTTTTATTCTTCCTGTAGTCTCAGGACTTCTCCAACTATACAGCCCTGATAAGAAAACTTCTAGGTTAATGGCTAAAAGATTCTCCCCCGTTAGGGACACCCAGAGAGGTTCACAGAGTTACATGAAGAAGAGGAGAGGGAGGAGGGAGATAGAGATGAACAGGAGGAGAAAAAGGGGGACTCAAGGGGAGAGAGACAGATCTACGCAGCTGTCTGTTCCCAGAGTGTTCTCCGTAGCCCAGTCACCTACAAGGATTCACAGAATTGGATTGGGAAGAGAAGGGGAAAGGAGGAAATAGAGGTGTTCTGAGGTAGAAAACAGAGAGTCAAGATTGGGAGAGAATAATCTTCAGTTTAAAAATAGGGCTTCTCTTCTTTTTTTTTTGTAAGGTTATAGTGTATTGAAAATGAAAATTAAGGAGTAGTAGAGGAGTACTAGAGGACTTTAAAAGAAATAAGAGAAAAAGAAAAATAGAAAATAGAAGAGAAAAAGGAAAGAAAAAAAAAGAAAAAAAAAGAAAGAAAAAGAAAAAAAAATTTTTTCCCCCTAATTAAAAAATCGTAAAAGTCTGTGGAAATGAAAGTTAAGGAGTAATGGGGGAGTAATAGGGGATTTTAAAGGAAAATAAAAGAGAAGAAAGAAAAAAGAAAAAAAAGAAAAAAAGAAAAAAAAATTAAAAAAAAAAGAGAAAAAAGTAAAATTATATCTAGGAGTTTCTCTGGAGCTGTTGCGGTCAGTGTGGGTTCAGCTCAGTTTCAGATAGCTCCTCGTTCCAGCTTACGCTTCTCGATATCTACAGGCCCCTCCGGTGTAGTCAGCGTTTCCTAGAGGGATTTTAATCTGTTGCACCAGTCCCTTCTGAAGCGGTTCCCTTTGTTTATTTGACTTCTGTTTGCCGGTGTCTTCAGAGCCTCATTTCCGCCCTGACACAGGCGGGCGGAGGTGGACTCTTATTCAGGTAGCTAGTTCCGTCGCTCTGCGGGGCAGGGAGGGGCTTGCGCTGCAGGGAGGGGCTTGCGCTGCAGGGAGAGGCTGGCGCTGTGAGGGCGGGCTTGCGCCGCGGGGACGGGCTGGCGCTGCCGGGAGGGGCTGACGCTGCTTTCTCCGTCTGTGCTGCTCAGGCTCCCGGCTGTTCTATATGGAGCGCGCCCCGCGCTGCGCGAGGTTCCAGCCCTCGGGTGTTCCACAAAAGCGCGGAAGGAAAAGCTGCGCCCGCTCTCAGTGCCTTCCCCGTCAGAGCGGTCCAGGCAGCCAGGGGCTTGGTGGGCGCACTCTACCCAGGTGTGGCGCGCCCCCTCCCTTCCGCGGACCCAGTCTCAGTTTCTGCTGGCGCCAGTCCGGCGCGCGCGCCTTCCGCCCTCCGCGTCCCCAACCCCAGACCCCGCCCGCGCCGGTCGGGTGCCTGCGCCCTGTGTCTCGCCGCGACCTTCCCCTCCCCCCTGCCTCCTGCCTCCGGCGGGGCTGGGCCAGTCCGCAGCCTGCGAGCTCCTCTCTGGACCCTCTCGGTCTCTTTGTTCTGCGAACGGCCGGCAGTGTGTTCGGGCTGGTTAATTTACTCTCTCTCTTTTGGTCTCCCACAGTTCAAGTTGGCAACTCACAGAAGTTCCCTCCGATTGTCCTCAGGGCACTGGGGCCCGGACCCTACCCCAAGCAATGCCACCTAAGAGCTCCAGGGACGGATCTCCGTCCTTAGCTCTTTTGTCTCACTTTTTATCTTTTATATTTTGTCCTACCTCCTTTCGAAGACAATGGGCTGCTTTTCTGGGCGCCTGATGACCTCAGCTAGCGATCTGAAGTTGTTTTGCGAAGTTTGCTCTGCGTTCAGTTATTCTTTTGATGAATTTGTAGGAGAGAAAGTGGTCTCCCCGTCCTACTCCTCCGCCATCTTGGCTCCTCCCCATATGAGGTTTTATGTTCAGTTCAGTTCAGTCGCTCAGTCATGTCCGACTCTGCAACTCCATGGACTGTAGCATGCCAGGCCTCCCTGTCCATCACCAACTCCCGGAGCTTTCTCAAACTCACATCCATCTCATCAGTGATGCCATACAACCATCTCACCGTACAACCATCTCATCCTCTGTCGTCCCCTTCTCCTCCCCTGTCTTCAATCTTTCTCAGCATCCAGGTCTTTTCCAGTGAGTCAGTTCTTTACATCAGGTGGCCAAAGTATTGGAGTTTCAGCTTAAATATCAGTCTTTTCAATGAATATTCAGGACTGATTTCCTTTAGGATGGATTGGTTGGATC